>NC_134569.1:137089066-137389066 GCF_050947875.1 Dermacentor variabilis
TTGAGTACTAGTGACAAATTATGATGAGGAGTGCCTTCGTCATCGCGCTAGTACCGGAATGTCGCTGGGGGGTCTCAAATCGCGTCATGCATTCACCACAATTTCTCGGTTATTAAAGCTCTGTTCGCGATTATATTGACGCCTTAGACGTTCTAGAGCATTGCTTTATCACTTTAACTTGACTTCATAGTAACCTTTAGTGTCCCTTTAATAAATATTAACCGATTAAATTTTTAACTAATTCCCTTATGGCACATGTTGGAGTTTAAAAATTCTCGACGGGGAGTTCACAAGGCGGATCTGAAAGCTCATCGCTTCGATCTCGGATGGCTCATGCGCTTCGCGTCGCGCAACACTGAAAGATAAGCAGTCAATGAGCCGATAAGGGTGATAAGGAGTGATGAGGGGTTATGTGGGTTTCATCACGGCTGATGACTCGACGCGGATGGATAAGATGCTAACGAGCGATAAGGGTTTATATTGATCGGGGCAATTCTGATAGAGGCCGATAAGTACTGATAAGAGTCGGATCGAGTTCGATAAGGACCTATAATAGTTTATAAGGGTCGGATCATGTCCAATAAGGTTGATATGGACAGAAAATGATCGGATAAATTGCGATAAGGTTTATAGCAACCGATAAGGGTTGGTAAGGGTCGGACCTAGTCCGATAAGGGTTGATAAGTGTTTATACTGGTTTGATCAAGTTTGATAAGATTGAGAATGGCACCAGGCTGCGTGGAGATAAGCAAGTGGCACAATGCTTACGCATACTTGACAACTCCAGTCGAGTTTGTGCGTGAATTTTTAACGCGATAGCATTAAGGGCCCGGTGCCGCATGGGAAGAGGACCTGACACGCGGAGGTGCCGCGTCCCAGAGCTTACATGTACTCATCAACCCAACATAATTACGTGCATCGACCCCAGCACTGTCCCTCTACCCGGGTTGACTGGGTAGGGGTTTTGGTTCGGGCCAACGGTCCTTCCCGGACAAGGGGGCTGCTGTGGTGCAGCGGGACTGAGCTACTGTACTCAACACAGAAACACACGGCGGCTGCATTTCGATGGGGGCGAAATGCGAAAACACCCGTGTACTCAGATTTAGGTGCACGTTTAAGAACCTCAGATGGTCTAAATTTCCGGAGTCCTCCACTATGGCGTGACTCATAATCAGAAAGTGATTTTGGCCCGTTAAACCCCATAATTTTTCACACAAACAGCCATGTCGGTCTTACAGGACACGAGCCTGACAGACCCTCGGATCGCCTTAACACAGAAGAGGTCAAGACATACAACCATCCAACGCCATCCGCGAAGCAGCGTGACCTAACGGGGGTGCGCCACGACCAGTTCCGGCTCTGGGTCCCACTGAGCCAAAGAAAAGCCCGTAGATCGACTGGCACACACGGCCAAGTCGAGCGACCTTGGGAGCATGCATCCTAACTTAATGGAGAGCTTTCCACCTGTCTCGTCAAAAACCGCGGCAGGACTAGCCCACACTTCGAGAAACTTCTTGTCGCCCAAGGGATGCCGCTCCCGGGTGAGATGGAATCAGACCTCCTTCCATGCTTTCGCAAGCACTTCGTGAAGGCTTGGCGCCCGCCCCGCTTCAACCACATCACAGCGTGCCAACCAAACTTGGTATGAGCACTAGACAAGAAAAAGCAGAAGCTGGTTAATCGCCTGCTTAGACAAAGGGTGCAAAAATAGGACAGTCTGATATGGAACACCTGGGAGACTAAAAAGACTAGCAATCCATTGGAGAAGAGCTACGGGAAGCAAACACTGCGTAGAGATATATACCGAATATTCACGACCGCCACAAATTCTTAGTTGTACAAGCTGGCTTTGCAAGCGCGCAGCCGCCGCATACTGCGGTGCTGGCGTTACCGCCGTCGGAAGCAAGTTGTCTGTACTCTGCGGCATAAACGTTGGACGGTAATGGCCCAGCCAATAAAGGAGCAGTGACCTACCAGGGTACCCATCATTATCAAGTAGATCACATGTACTCTTAGTGCACAACAGCCTACCGAATGTAATTATGCACGGCAAGCTCCATCCTCCGCTGGATTTTGGCAGACGCAAAAATTGCTGCGCTACGTATTGCGACTTGTTTAGCCAGAACCATCAGAAAATAAGTGAGTTTACTACTCGTACTGTTGGTGACGGCGGGAGAGCTACCCTTGCAGCAAGCCACAGTTTACTGCACAATACGTTCTTAATGAAGAAAGCCCTTTCTGCCAGCGGCAGTGGCGACGCAGTCTCTACTTCCGACAGTTCTTTAATGGAACTGACAATGTCTCGCCACGTGTGAGGTGAAACACCACTGGTACAAAATTTTATACCTAGTATTTGCATATGCTCGGTCTGTTTGATGTCCCCTAGTAGCGTTATTTCGGCGCGACCTAAATTTAATGCTTCACATTTTCTCATATTTATTTTGCCCCCTGACATTGAACCATATTGATTATAAATACGAAATACCTCTACAAGACTGTCCCCATCCCGTAAAAACAAAGGGATGTCATCCGCGTACGCTGATACTTTTATGCACCCGGTTCACGGCATAGGAAGACCTCTTACGAGCGGGCTCTCGCTAAACCGCCTTAACAACGGGTCAATCGCAAGTACAAACAATATGGGTGACAAAGGACAACCCTGCCGCACTCCTCTTGTCACATCAAGTCTAGGTGTTAAAATGCTGTTAAGCAGTAGCTCAGCTGTTGTTCGCGAATAAAACACCCGCAGGATGTCTACAAACTCTTCAGGGAAGTTATAGCATCGCAAAACCTCAAATAAGTACTGGTGTTCTAAGCGGTCGAACGCTTTGGCTTGGTCCAAGCTTACTAATACTCCTGAAGCTTCACGCGCTGTTGTGCATTGTATGATATCACGCGTTAAGTTGAGAGACGAAAATATACTCCAACCGGGCACGGAACATGTTTGATGTACGCTGACTATTTTCGGCAATAATATCTTCATGCGATTTACAAGAAGGGTTGTCAATATTTTATAGTCTGTGTTGAGCAGCGTTATAGGCCTCCAGGATGAGGGTTCTGCAAGGTTGGAGTCTGGCTTTGGCAAGAGCATTACGCGGCCCCGATTAAACGATTTAGGAATACCTTCCCGTGCAAGAATGCCGTTAAGGAGCGATACTAAGGCAGCGCCGACTTCCTCCCAGCAAGACCGGTGAAGTTCGACTGGTAAGCCATCTGGACCGGGTGTTGATCCGCTGTTCATAGATCGTATAACATCAAAAACTTCTTGCAGATTTGTTGGGGACAATGAATTCTGGCCTTCTGTATCTTCCACTTGAGGTAGGTCAGTGCGAAAGTCCGAAATTTCTTCACTCAGGAGCTCTGCATTGTAAATCTTTTCCGATGAAAATGCGTCTGAGAACCAGTTCCAAAAATTATTTCGATATCTCGCCTCGCACTGCTCTCTGTGCCATCTTCTATTATAACCCTTTCAATGAAAGAGCTGCCATTTTGCCTCCTGCTGGACGCACGAGCCAGTCGCAGTACCTCAGGGTCGGAAATTGGCCTGTTGGTCATCCACGCCTTTGCAGAGGTGCGAGAGTACCAGCTCATAAGTCTATGGTAGCGTTCACGCTGATGATCTAGGTATTCGCGCATTAACTGTGTTTGGGAGTCACCGTCTCGTACTATTCTTCTCAGGCACTCACAAAGCTGTTCGGTCTCTTTTCTTTTTCATTTCCTCCTAGCTGCTATGCATACTGACCTCCACCTTTCCTTTAATGTATCCCACGCTTCGATATTGCATTCATAATGGCAAACTGTTGTAGCTACTGACGCTTTTAGTTCGGTTAGAGTCGCCTGGTCACGCAAAGAAGCAATGTCTAATCTCCACATATCAGTGCGTTCACCTGGCCTTCCTTCGAGGTTCAACACGACAGCGAAAGCGCGATGATCCGAAATGTACCCGGCGTCCGCGGGGAGATCGAGGATGCTGCACTGGACAATTTGCGTTGTTAATTCAGGGGGGAAATACATTCGATCTAGACGACATTGCGATTGCCTTTGCTGCCATGTGGCGCCAAAACTTCCGCCATGCATATGGACCCAGGCATCCGATAAATTGTATTCTTTCACTATACAAGATAATTCAGTTGCGTGCGTATTGGAAGCGTTTTGTCTTGGCCCTCGTGAGTCGCGCATGGGGTCGAGCACACAGTTAAAATCGCCAACGATAAAGAATGGGTGGTTGTCTAACAAAAAAGGGGAGAGTCTCGCAAAGAAGTCATTGCGGTATGACCGTACGGCGGGTCCATAGACATTCAATGCCCGAACTTTCCTCTCACCCCAGAAAAAATCAAAAGCTATTACACGACCTTCCACATCAAAAAGGCGGTGACTTCCATGTAGAAGCACCCTACGAAATACCACCATTCCTACACCACGACATCTTCCGGGGCTATATGAAAAATAAGCTTTAACAGAAAATTCATCACAAAATCTTTTAACTTCCTGCTTGTTTCTCAAGTTACACTCCTGAAGAAAGAGGAGGCCGACTTTTTTCTCGCAAGCGAAATGAATCACTTCCCTCTGCTTATCTCTGCTATGAAATCCCTGTGCGTTAAGTGTCATTATGTGCGAATACATGGTGAGTTAGTTGCGTACAGAAATAGACTAAGACAAATGGCTTACCACAAGCTAGTTGCGAACCGACTCGGCGTCCTACATCAGTGCAACAGCCAGAACACGGCAAAGTCAGCAATGACATACGTATCACAGCAGCGAACGCGAAACGGGCACTGTTCATGTGCTTCACATAAGTTAGCCGGAAGCAAGCTGATTACTAAAATACCGAGGCTACAGACGCTCGCACAGGGACGGGAACGAGATGTCTGCGCCAAACACCGTTCCGTCAACGCTGCCTGAGCTTCGTAGCGGGGAGTAGAGGAAAAGCAGCCCTTACGGGCAGTAGAAGCAGTGTAAGGCGCCATTGTTAGTACGTCTCCGAATCGGCGACAACGTCCATGGTAGTGGTGTCTCGTGGCATTTTCTTGCATTTCTTGGAGGGTGTCGCCATTGGTTCTGATGACGTAGAGCTCTCTGAAGAGAGCATTCTCTTGGCTTCTTCAGACGCTGTTTGCGAGCGCGTGAGTCTCTCATTCACCGCTGTACTAGTACCACTCGCAAGCGCGGTCGTTGTCTTGGCAACCGGCGTGATCCTCGACGGACCGGCCGAGACTTCGGGGAGGCCGCGATGGCGTCCATCCGCGTCCCCGCTAGCGTTCGGTGTTGTAGCACATGCAAGGAGCCGTTCCCGCTGTGATAGCGTAGACTGGGCGTCTAACGTAGGCTCGTTGTCGTCTTCCGTGGCAGACGACGCTATTGTGGCTGGTGGCGTCTCGTTGCTCTCTTCGTCAGTAGAGGGAGAAGACGCAACGTCGCTGGCATCAGGGGACGCTGGCGTCGGTGCCTCTGGGGCGCTTTCTTTTCCTGGTTCATCTGTGGCGTGCGTCTGTGCTGCCTCTTCAGGTGTATTCTCTCCCAGTCGTGGCTGGGCGGGCGTCACTGGTGTCACTGCATCAGCATATGAACGTGGCAACACACAGTCAACAGTGGCGTGCTCGCCATTACAACGTCTGCATGGCGCGTTGCACGTTGCAGTCGTATGGCCGAAAATGCACATCGGGCGCATCGAGCTGATTTGCAGGTGGCCCCAAAATGACCTTCTGCTCCGCACTTGGAGCACACTCTCTTCATTTCTTTGTATTCCAGCATTACCCGAAAGCTAGTCACCATGATGAAATTCGGTGGGGGTTTTACCATGTCGAGCTTTACCAGTCGGCTGCCATTGCTGATGTCCGTCCTGTCCTTGAAAACAACGTCGGAAATGCCTCGGCACTTCCCATACGGTGCAAGTGCAGCAATCAGGGCGTCGTCACTGGCACAGAGTGGAAGACGATAGACCGTCACATAAACCACTGGAGTGCCCATGCGTTCCAGCGGTACGACCTTGTTGGCGAGCAGCAGGGAGCCTTTTGCCGCCATCTTGGCTGCCTGAGCCGCGGAACGGACAGCTGCCAAGAACTTGTTGCCGCCGTGATGTTGCAGATACTGCAACCCTCCGGCACCTACGACTTCTTCGATGGAGTCAATGATGGCGTCAACCGGCGTCGAAACCGGTACATTGAAGAGAAAGCACTGGGCTTTCGTTGGACGCCGAGCAGGCACTGGTTTGTCCATAGCTGATTCACCTAAGCTACCACACAAGCTACCACACGACCGCCACAAAAAGGGCACACTCCACGAGCCGGGATGGCTATAAAGGGCCTTTAACTCAACGGCAGGCACCCTCGTGCCAGGCGGTCCATGAACATAGCTCGCCTGGCATCGAGGAAACTGGCCGTAATGAGCTTTCAGCTTGGCCTGTGGATGGACACAGATCGTACCTTTGGCAATGCGGGGCGGTGACCTGGGGTGAGGATATCGACTAGTTCTTGGATTGGGGTTGAAGCTACATCGGTGCCGGGGTGAATCTTGCGGAGGCATACCAGAGAGTTGGCAGCCGCGGTATAAATGGTGGATGGGGAATTTGAGTCAGGCACACAGTGGGAAAATGTGCTTTGCAAAAACAAACGGAGTCGGGTACTAAGAAAAAAGGAAGTAAAGCTTCGAGTCAGGAGCATATCCTGGTTAAGAGCGACCTGGGTCCACCTGACGTGCTGCAGAAAATCAGGCGTCAGCGTCCAGCGTTGGACGTCGCTTCGACAAGTTTTTCGAACCACGCATACCCGACCACGCAGTCCTTCCATGTGGCGCAAGGAAATTAACTAATTGAATTTCCCAAGGCAAAATACGTAGAAAAATCCCAAAGTGCGACTTACACACAGCCTACACACATGACAGCATCGGACTGCAATTTGAATATACGAGAAAACATAATTCTGTTGCGCGTAAATTCAAACACAAACCCATTTTAACGCAACAGCGTTTTCCAGCTGCCATAGGAGGTCTGTCGGCGGGGCCCCCTATTTCGTTGCACACCGTCAAAAAAAGAACCACGAAGCTCGCCTTCGTGCATAGCGTTCACCGCCAGCGTTTCCCGTAAACATTACGGTTACATAAGCTGTAGTTGCCGGAAAGCGTGAGAAGCACTCACGGATCTTTGTATGCTATCGGTTTCCGCTCCTTGAGGCGAAGCTTAAGCGTTCTCCAAATTTTTTTAAATACAACTTGTGAATAGTGTAACAATCCATTCTGGCAGTGACGGTGCCGCTGTCTGCTGACCGAAGCATGCCCCAAGCTGTTCTACGCTGCTACGATACTACCATAGCAGGTACCATACCATAAGCGGACATACCGCAGCCTTACAACTGTTTTTTTGTTTGGAACATTAGGCTCCACCCAACCGGGCGGAGCCTCACAAAAATTGACCTGTTGTGTATGTCCCTCCCCACGGTAACCTTTAGTAAAAGGCGAAAGGTTAATGCGTGTCTAATGAGGAGAGACATGAGCTGTGACACTGTGCGCGTGCTCTTCGTGTTAGCGTATAGCGTAGCCACATGAATGGACCTTCGTACTAGAACAAGGTGAGCTGTAACTTTGACGCAAACTATTTAATTTACACACTAAAAGATAATACTTGGTTTGAAGGAATCGAAAGTGTCTACTTCGGTCACTAGATCTTTTATTCAAAGTTTTCTCACACTATTTAAATAAGAGCATAGTGACACAATATACTTTTCAGCTCGAAGCACGAATCCTTTTCTTCACGCAGGCACATGTACCAACTCTTATAGCATCTTCGGCTGGCCGTTTCGGAGCGCTCTAGACCGCTTTGGCTAGCTGCGTTGTCTTCGGCTGATTGAAAGAGGGTGCGCGCCTTGAATTCGCCTGGTTCTTTTCGATCGCTCTTCTCCATCTACGAGCGCTCTGAGGCACTCCGAGCCATGTCGTCAGAGCAGTTGCCGAGATTGAAGCGTTTCCCGCAACGTCATCGCAGCACAGCGTCGCTGCTGTTGGCGATGGTCCACTGCCAGTTAGGAAACCTAGGCCACTCCATGCTGGCGTCTCGACGAATGCTCGTCACACCGGCGCGTCCACCGTTTTTCCCGGCAGCGCCGGCAGCTGACGAACGTTGGCAGTAGTCCCGTGGTTATACATCTGCCATTTCCTCCTCCGAGAGCGAGTCACATGTTCGGCTTGAGCGCGTGTCCTCTACCTCCGAGTTCATGGAACGCCACATCTCCCTGGCTCTGCTTCGGGGGATGGAGGCAACCAGTCGAAGATACCATTAGTGTGAACGAATGAATGAATGAATGGATGAATGAATGAATTGACTAGTGATTTTAAACGATTGATCATTAGCCTATGTGGGGAAGGGGGTGGCAGGAACATAAAATAAATAAAAATAAAATAAAGAAAATATTAAAAGGTAAGGTGTGTGTGTGTTTGTGTGTGTGTGTGTGTGTGTGTGTTTGTGCGTGTGTGTGTTTGTGCGTGTGCGTGTGTGTGTGTGCGTGTGTGTGTGTGTGTGTTTGTGCGTGTGCGTGTGCGTGTGTGTGTGCGTGTGTGTGTGTGCATGCGTGTGTGTATGTGTGCGTGCGTGCGTGCGTGCGTGTGTGTGTGGGGGGGGGGGGGAGTCAAGCCTCCTATGGTTCCCATCCTTATCACTGAAAGGGTCGAATCAATCAAAGTGTCAAATAATTCGCTTCATTCCGATCTTCATTGTGAATTCGTAGAGTGGCAGGCGACTTTCCCGGACCTCTACGGTACTTGCGGAGTTGCCGACACTTCCAGAGTTGGTATTGTACCGGCGTAATTAGCGGCAATAAAGATTTTTAAGTCGAAGCTTTCTTTGCCAGCGTCCCATAGGTTTGGCGTGGGAGATTTCAGTTCCTCACTGATAGGCACACGGGTACGACAATATACTGCCAGGGAGCACGCCTCTATTCTGCGTACTCTAACAATAAATCACGACACACCAATACATAGGTATTTCTAAAGCAGACAAACTTCTTAATGAAATAAAGCACATGATATCCAATGGCTTCTCTGATTCTCTTAAATTTTTTATTGGTGTCACGTGACTGGGTATTCTCGTATGCTCCGGCTTACACCAAGTGTATTTTGTTTTCTTTTCTTTTTATTTATTTCTTTAGTTGCACTACTTTCTTTAAAATATCCCCTGTGGCAGGTAGCACAATTCTAACCGATGAACGGAATTATTCTATAAAGCATACGTTACTTCTACAAGAAATCAAACTGAATAATTGGATAATTAACACAATTGCAATCATTAACTATTAATTAATTACTTTACAGCACATATTGCAACTTACGAGTTGCAGCCGATGAGTTCGCTAAGCATATCCACATAATTAGAACAAATTCTCAGGATGGCACCAGTTAGGAAATCTTAATTTTCAAAGTATTCGACATACACCGGCGTTCCAGTTACTTTTGTGCTTCAATGCATAACAGAGCGTTCTCATTAAAAAAAAAATTGCAGTTGCTCCAGAAAGGCGAAGCACCAGTTGCGCATCGCCTTCACGCAATCGCTCCTCCCCCCCCCCCCCCCCGCCCCCTTCCTCCCGCGCTGCTTCCCTACTTTCCTCCGTTTAGCGCGCGAGATTGAGCCGCGATCGACAGTTCCCCTTGCGCCTGGTCGCGAAATACGCAGTTGGTGCCGGAGCCCAACGCCGCCACCCCTCCCTTCCTCCCATTCCCCCACGGCCTTTCGCGCTACGGAAGACGGCGCGTTTGCGCTCCGCTTTCCTCCCTCGCGTGCTTTCCTCCCTCGCGGACTCGTCAAGGTCGGTCTCAAATGGGATGTTGTACGGGCACCACTGGAGTACCTCGATCAGGAGAGGTTTGGGCAATTAGCAAGGATACGGTCCTTCACCTAGTACATGACCGGGGTTGTTGGAGAAGTATGGGAGAGGCCTTTGCCCTGCAGTGGGCGTAACCAGGCTGATGATGATGATGATGATGGTCCTTCACCTGTCAGCCGCCCAAATTGGCACGTCCACGCCGGAGACGGGGTCAGTGTGCTATCTCCTCCCTCCCCTGTTTGTGCCCAGTGATGCGCGTGTGTTTCCGACAAAGCTCCCTTCGGAGGAAAAGGGCAACAGACCTCCGGATTGGTGGGGCCTGAGGTCATCGGTCCACTCACGCCGTATTGGGGGAGGCGACTGAACAATGGCCACTCCGGGGAGAAAAAGAGCGACGGACGGTGGGAGTGATCGGCTACTACAACTTCTTGGTGAACTTTTTCTATACTACTTGGAATTTCTTGTAAATATGTAATATAAGCTCTTGTTTGTAGAACATCCTGGATATCGGGCCCAGCCCCACGTTCCCTTACTCCTCCACGCGCAAAGTACATTCCACACCTTCGCACCCCCAGTCGCAACAGTAGGATACCTCGGAGGCCCCGAATATAATCCGTGGATTTTGAAATATAAGTGCAGGAATATGGCTTATCATACGCTGCAGTGGTAACATTTCATCTCCATGCTTCAGCAAACTTTGTTTTTCGCTGTCAGAAAAGGAAAACGGGACACAAGAGGGCCGGCGGTGCAGGTTCGGTGGTAATTTTGAGTCGAGGCAGGCAACATTTCAGGGTGCGTTGGGAAGGCGTTAGTGGTATGCTTGTATAAACCAAATAGCTCTCAAACATGCCAGTTCACACACATACAAAGATAAAGAGAGAGAGCAAAAGAACGGGTCACAACGCAAGCACTACGTGCCTGCAGGTGCCTGGCCAGAAGCACGTGATCCTTGAGGTCGAGCAACGCGACGGCCGTAGACGAGCCCAGACCCACGACAAAGCAGGTCTCCCAACAAAGACCGGCCCTCTTTACCTCGCAGGCCAACGCAGTCGCCAGCAGGCACAGTGTCACGGTGGCCCTGTGGTGGCATTGCACCATACAGTGACACAATCACATATTATAATTATGAATCAATTAATTCTGCTAACATACTGCATTTCCGTCATAGTCATCTCAAGTCGTTTGTCATCAACGTAATTACGCGAGGAGATGCAACAGCTAAGTGTCCTATTCTCAGCAAAGGAGAACGATGAGCTTGTGGACCCTATCGCCATGTTAACCGACCATTTACGGAGGCCATCTGCCACACTGTAACACTTCTTAGACATTCTTTATTTACTGATGTATTTATTTACTTACTTCTTTATCTTCTCCTTCTCTATATGGTTTTCTTATATTGTCTATTTATTGCAATATCCAGCGTAAATGATACACATAAACCAGAATTTTCTTAATGGGCTGCGTGTCGGAGAACATTGCGGTTGATGGCGGTCATTTGTGCTTTCACTATGCTCTAGGGCACGCCTCACTGAAAGCTCAATGTTTAAACGCACAAGTTTTCTACGAAATATACATACACGATGAAAAAGACATGCAGTCGTAGAATCCCTCAACCTGGAGCCAACGCCTCGGCAAGGGAACTGGGCTTGGTCAAGGCAGCCGCCCCCTTGTCGAAACGTTGGCCAG
This sequence comes from Dermacentor variabilis, assembly GCF_050947875.1. Taxonomy (NCBI): domain Eukaryota; kingdom Metazoa; phylum Arthropoda; class Arachnida; order Ixodida; family Ixodidae; genus Dermacentor; species Dermacentor variabilis. Next base: position 137,100,559 of record NC_134569.1, read on the forward strand.
AGCCTGACACATCCCTTGTTCGACTACACTTCATCCCTTCAGGTCTCCATTTTCCTGTGAGCCGCTGTGTTCTCTGGATATCTAGGACCAAGCAATGTGCCAAAAAAAGTACCAGCATGTCTCGGGAAAGATCGAGAAGTGGGGAGGAGTGGTGAGGAGTGCCGGACATCTTCCCCCGCCCTGGATTACTCAGTAGCATTTAGCGGTCGCGTGCTGAGGCCCATACTTGGGACGCAGGACGGGTGCGTCGGCTCTCCGCAAACCCAGCCATGCCACCAGGTAGGGACCCAAGAGGACGGCCAACTGTTGAATGCCCAGGATGACGTAGACATCGTGGGTCGCCAGTCCGCAGTCGTCGTAAAACCGGTACTCGTACGGCCACTGGCACATGGATCCCGCGTACGTCAGCAGGTAGGCGGCTGTGGCCGCGCGCAATCGGAACGGACTTTTGGACGTGGAAAGAAAAAGAAAGAACAGAATTGGAATGCAGCAAAGCAGCGATAAAGTGCCGCAACGTCGCATGGTATATCTCATCGTCACACCAGCGAACCGTCAGTCTGCGCCATTACCGAGCATCATCCAGTGACAGGAACGAGCGAGACATCTGTAGAGGCACTGCCGACAACGTGCCTATAGATGGCACTGCGCTACATGCAAGTCGCTTACGTGTACTCCCCAAAGACGTACTATACATTCTGCCCGTGTTGGTACAGCAAAACATGATCATAATAGAATCGACTATTGCGAAATATTCAAATCGGTTTAACGTCCCAACGCGGCACATAGCCCTATGAGAGGCGCCATAGTGGGGCCCCCGGATTCAGTTCGACCAACAGGGGTTATTTAACGTACACCTAAACCTGAGCAAGAAAGCCGATTCTATTGAGCACTCGACGCGACAAGAGCAGAAAGTGGGTACCCTTGCGTTTCCAAGAGGAGCGCACACGCGGTGGCACAACCACTTTATGGTTTTCAACCACTGCATCGGAGCATAGTGGCGCGCGCTTCAGTTGTTTGTAACACGTACCCCGTGGAAAAGGACAACGTGACCACGACCTTCGGTTTCGATGACGTAAACGAAATCAAGCTTCACGTTCTGAAGCCTTGCTGCACTATAGGCGCACGCTTGGAGCGAGTCGCATAAAAGGTGATGTGATTATTTCTCGTGCTCTCGATAAGTGAATGCTTTGTACCGTAATTATGAAGCCAACAGCTCATAATTAAAGTCCAACAACGCAGCTTGTGTTAGAAGAGGCCGCGTGAATGTAGGCGTCGGTGAGAACGCGCAGGCGGCATCGGTGACGAGTCTAACTAGCAAGAGCAAGCAAACAGACCCTTAGCACTTCCGGAGTGTATGAAAACTCGATCGCTTTTACGGCTTCGCTGTTTTTTATGTATATCAGTTGCTCAAATTGGCACACATCTACAAAGGATAACTTTTTTGATGAGTTCAGCATTACGAGTGTAAAAGTGGAAAAATGTGTATTAGTGGGAAGCGTGGGAAGCTGGTCACGTGGCAAAGGTATATCAGAAGGATGGTTTGCTGGGCGAGTTGGTATAGCAACCGCCAAGCAGACCCTCTCCAAATCATCCTTCTGAACTGTATTACTAGCTCTCAGCGATCTGTTCGCTCTTCTTACTTTTGTATCGTCTTACTTTTTGGGCTGCTCGCCTCTCTCTCTCTCTCTCTCTCTCTCTCTCTCTCTCTCTCTCTACACATATATATGCCAACGGCAATTTTCTGACATTTACCGCTAAATCGCCGCTGAACTTTTTTAGCCCTCGACTGGTGCAATAGTCGTACCTCATCCTCTGCCTCGTCCATAACCAAGCAGATACCATCGTCGTGTGGTCAGGCACCAGAAGCACAGAACGGCCTCTGCTGAGCAGTCTCCGGAATGGCCCCCTCGCCATGTCAGCGCTCACAGTCAGTCGCACTTGTCAGTTGCCTCAGCAGCGTTGACAGGAAGTGTGGAGGCCACCACTTTAGCAACGTTGATTGATGTGGTGCAGAGGTGCTTGTGACTGTTTGCAGTGGGGTCTATGAGGTTAAGCGACTGCGCGCTGACTAGATGCTCTTGTTCTTGATCCCGATCAATGGCTCATACCCACTACGGGTCATTGGTCAAGAATCAGACGGCTCTGCAAGTGTTTTTACGAGTTTGTAACAAAAAATAAAATTTCGAACATTAAAGCATGAGTGAAAGAAAAGATAAATGCAGAAATGAGAAGAAATATAAAGTGAATTTTGGATAAAATACTCGCTATTTAAAATCGAGATATCGGTGTTAGCTCTTCTTGGTTTCTTCTTCTTCTTCTTCTTCTCGGTAATGTACAATCCAAATCATTTTCTTCGGTCTTTTTACTAGGTTGTAAAGATGTTGCTGTATTGTCGTTGTCCTCGGTACGGGTGAGTGAGTGAGTGAGTGAATAAACTTTTATTCGGTCCAGCAAAGCGCGATAAAACGCGCACCCGGCTAATCCCACGACGGGACTGACAGATCTAGTCTGCCGGCCCGATCGCGGGCACGCTGGACGGCCAGGATTTGATCCTCAAAGACAGGACTTCGCAGGAGCGCGTCCCACTCTTCCTTGGTGAACTTCGGGCCCAGCGACCCGCACTCCCAGAGCATATGAGGCAACGTAGCTACCTCACCACAGGCCACGCAAGAACAATTTGGATAAAGCTCTGGATATATGCTATTAAGGGACGCCGGATTTGGGTAAGAGTTCGTTTGCAGAAGTCTTAGTGTGACCGCCTGCGGCCTGCTTAGCTTGGAGTGAGGCGGGGGGAAAACCCTTCTCTCTCAGTAAAAGAATTTCGTGACTTCGTTGTGTGTGAGAGGAGCGTCTCTGTGTCCGGGGAGAGAGTCGCCCGATCCGAGGGCAGCGCGGTCGGTAAAGCCACGCGCAGCCTCGTGGGCAGACTCGTTGAGGTTCAGAGGAACCCCCTCAATCGCCCCGACGTGTGCAGGGAACCAAAGGATCGAGTGCGTGGAGGTGTTGCCCTGTTTGGCGCCTTTCAGAATTTGAACTACCTGCCGGGCTACCCGGCCTTTCTGGAATGCCCTGATGGCGGCTTTCGAATCGCTATACACCCTGTCTCTCCGACCGTCTTGCATGGCGAGTGCAATGGCCACTTGCTCGGCCACCTCTGGGTTCGTCGTCCGGACGGAAGCACAGTTGATGACTTTGCCCAGCGTGTCAATGACGGAAACCGCAAAAGCCTTGCCGTCTCGGTATGCAGCTGCGTCCACGAAGCTTGCTGCGATATTGTCTTTGTTTATTTGCCTTAGTATATTAAATGCTCTTGCCTTGCGACGACCTGCGTTGTGAACGGGATGAACGTTGCGGGGCAAAGGGGCGACCACGATCTTCTCCCCTATTTCTCTGGGGATTTGGGTGTCTTCAGCCAAGTTCTTGGTTGGTGCGTGTCCGATCTCCTCGAGGATACGCCTGCCGGCTGGCGTGGTGGACAGCCGAGTTAGCTGGGCCCGTTCCTGAGCCTCGGCCATCTCCTCCATGGTGTTGTGTATGCCGAGCCGAAGGAGGTCCTCTGTATGCGTTCTGACGGGCAGCCCGAGGGCTCTCTTGAAGAATTTTCTAATGAGTGCATTAAGCTTTTCCCGCTCGGCTCTGAGCCAGTTGTGCATGGCCACCGTGTAGGTGAAGTGACACAGCACAAAGGCGTTGATGAGCCGAAGCAGGTTGTCCTCCTTGAGGCCACGATGTCTGTTCGTGACCCTTCGGACGAGGCGAAAAGCATTGTCGGTTTTCGCAATTATCTTGCGTAGCGCAGTGCCGTTGCCGCCGCGTGATTCTATGAACATACCCAGGACTCTGATGGTGTCGACCCTGGGTATCGGGTCACCGCTCCGAGTGAACAGGTGAATGTCACTTTCCGAGACCGGTTTCCAGCCCTTGGGTCTGCGGCCTTTTTCTTTTCTATAAAGGAGAAGCTCAGATTTGGTCGGGGAACATCTGAGTCCGGTGGGTAGCAGGTACTGCTCCGTGACGTCTACCGCCTCTTGCATGGCACTTTCCACTTGCCCTTCGCTACCGCCGGTGCACCAGATGGTGATGTCGTCTGCGTAGATGGTGTGTTTGATTCCTTCAACTTGGGCCAGATTCCTCGAGAGACCGATCATGCAGATGTTGAAGAGAGCAGGCGAAATGACCGAGCCTTGCGGCGTGCCCCGTGCGCCCAGGAGCACCTCGTCGGAGACGAAGTCGCCGATCCGCAGCCTCGCTTTCCTCCCCGTCAGGAACGAACGGACGTAGTTATATAGTCTGGGGCCCAGCTTGAGGTCTGCCACGGAGGCCAGAATGTATTCGTGGAGAACGTTGTCAAACGCTTTCTCCAGGTCGAGTCCGAGCAGGGCCCTGGTGTCTCTGGTACTGCCATCGATGATGTGATGTTTGATCATCTTCATGGCGTCCTGCGACGAGAGGCCGGCACGAAAGCCAATCATGTTGTGAGTATAGATGTTGTTCTCTTCGAGATATCTGTTTAATCTGTTGAGGACGACGTGCTCCGCCACTTTCCCAACGCAGGAGGTGAGAGAGATTGGTCGGAGGTTGTCCACGTTCGGAGCCTTGCCGGGTTTGGGGATCAGGACGACGTTGGCGCTCTTCCATTGCTCTGGGACGCTGCCGTTTTTCCACGTCTCATTGATCTTCTCGGTGAGGTATGCGATCGAACCGTCGTCAAGGTTCCGCAGCATCTTGTTGGTGATTCTGTCGGCACCTGGCGCACACTTCCCCTTGAGCGCGAAAATGGCTTGCCTAATTTCCCCCACGGTGAAGTCTTCGTCCAATTCCGGACGGGCTGGTCCGATGTAGTCGGGAAACCGGTCTTCCTCGTCGCCATGCTTTATGGGAAGGTATTTCTCCATGAGCTTGGCAACCAGCTCGTCCCCGGAACAGGATATCGTAGCTTCGTGAAGGGCTCTGGCGAGCGTGTGTCTCTGACTGGATCTGGTGCTGCCCTCGTCGAGGAGATGTTTAAGCATTCCCCAGGACTTGCCGTTACGCATCTGCCCGTCGATCGAGTCACAGACCTCGTCCCATTGCTGCTTGCCGAGGGTCCGACAGTGATCTTCGATGGCCTTGTTAAGCTCGGAGATCTTTTTCCTCAATCTTCGGTTAAACCTTTGTCCTTTCCATCTCAGAAGCAGCGCCTGCTTGGCCTCGATCAGATGGGCCAGCCTACTGTCCATCTTTTCTACCTCCAGGTCGCTGACGATCTTCTTAGTGGATGACTCGGCGTCACTCTTGATTCGCTCGCACCAATCTTCCAGGTCTTTTGGGACCTGGAAGATTGGTCCCAAACTAAATCACCGAAAGCATTTTCAGAAGCGGGAGTCGGTCTTCGACGCTTACTGGCACGTTCGTCGTCGTCGTCTTCCCTCTCTCGGTACGGGTAGCACAATATGCCATTCGCAGTGTGCCACTTGAGTACTATAACTCAAGTTCAAACTATAGTTCCATTCCAACTCCCTTCCGGTATTGGGCCTGTTGGAACCTCAGCGCTGACGCCCGTTGTTGCAGCTGGGTCGCAAGCCCCAAGGGTAGCGTTGGCCTGGCGGCCTGGGGCACAACTGGAAGCATCCGAAGGTCCGAGCAAAGCATGAGTCGACTACTAACAGAACAACTTGTTTATTCTATCATCGCATAAGAGCGGGCGTCGACCGAAGTGGAGAGACGGGAGAGCACGTTACTCAACAGAAGAAATCGGAGCCTCTTTTTTGGCGTCCGGGGGAGCTGCTTTTATACTCTCGCAGTTGAGGGCAAGAAGGAACGCCTTGATAGACGCGCACGTGACGGCGCCGCTCGGACACGTTGAGACGAGTAGGTGACGCATCCGCCGGGCCGGCGCCGAACAGACCTCCTCGCTTCACAGTTGGGGGAGCTCCTCTCCCCGGCTGCCGCGCTTTGACAAGCATGGGCACCAACATGCACACACACACACACACGCGCACACGAAGACACGTGGCATTGGAACATGCCTGGACGCGCTTGGCGGGGAGGCGTAGCGGCGGCGCCGAACGGGCCAAAATGTTCGCCGCTTTGAACGAAGCCCCGGCGTCCGTTGCATCCGCGCCGGCTATACCGCGCGTTGTAGGCGAAACGTAACAGGCCGACATACCGCGCCCATTCCATCTGCCTGACTGGTGCCATCATTCTATTCCCATTTCATACAGGGGTGTTTAATGTGTGAAATGATTCTGTAATAATTCCAACTCCGGAGTTGCCACTCTGCAACTTCTTTAGTTGGAGGTGACCTGCGGCGGGTGTCAGGGCGAAAGGAGAGCTCACAGCTTTCGGGCGGACTGTCTTTCTACGCACCTATATATAGTGTTAGCGGTAGCGTAGCGTAACACGAGTTTCGGAGACGCGGCGCATTTAAAACGGTGCAGCGAGCGGCAGCACAAAACGTTCACCTTGGGAGAAGTACGCGCCGTCCCCGTTGCCCCTTATCACGCCAACGTTGTGACAAGCGAGCGTTCGCGTTCATCGAGTAGAACCTGCTGATGTTAGTCTGTGCGTGCGTGACGCTATGCTTGTTAATTTATTATTCATCAAATGTAACTTCAATTTATACTACCGATACAGATAAAATTGTCTAAAAAGTAGCCAAAGCTAAAGTGTCTAAAAATTAATTGTCGCTACCAGTGCTTCGCTTCTCGGGCAAAACTACGACTGTTTTAGCTGAGACGGGTCCAGGTAAAGAAATATATAGTTCATTTGTTCCTAATTGTTCACGATCCATGATTAATAAACAGATCTCGAGATAATCAGATAATCAGACAGAACAGCCACTTAGCTCCCACGGTCAGGAAAACCCGGCGATGTTCACAAAGAAAAGCTTCGCTTTTAAAGCAGCACTAGAGACGGAAAACACGTTTAATTTCATATGCCTCGTATGGTTAGGTTTTCGAGGCATGCCGGGCGCCGAGCCATGGGTGCCGTGGGAGCGCACGAGAACGCTTCGGCAGTGAACGGTAGGCTTCTCAAAGCAGCGCTGATGGTTCGTCTAGAAGTGGCGCTGGGAAAGGTTGCGCAGCGATTGTACACCCAGTAGAGGAAGAACGCCTGCGCTTTCAACAGACGAGTTTTGTTCAACGAGCAGGTCTCATGCCAGTCAGGATGGCTGCTCAGATTAACCACAGACATCAGGCCCAGAGCCTCGTGTAAAGCATTCCGCCACGTTCTTTCATCCGGGTTGTCATTGAAGTATTTCTCCTTGAAGCACATACCAACGGGCGACAGACTCGGTCCACTTTCTTGGGACCGCCACGCCGCGTCAAGGATGAAGGACCACATTTCACTAGCCACTCCGACGGCGAGATCGGCAAGGCCAAAGATCCCTCCTCGCGTTGAGCCAGGGTTGAGAAACAGGTATAGATTCATAGGAATGTAGATGACGTTTGCGCGCCTGACGACTTCCGGCATGAAGAGGTCCCTCGCTTCAGGAATGCTGCGCGCATGTTTTACCCGCCTGATCTCGAAAGCATGCGAGCGAAGGGCCAGCAAATCTGCTGCGAAAGAATCTGACACATTTGGAAAAGGAATTTCCAAGCCAACAATATCACTCGGCAGCAAGAGCTTGACTCGATCCAATTGTTCAACAAGTGGCGTTACGTTGTTCATGCCAAAGAAAAGCGAGGACGAGCTCTGGGCTACCGAAGAAACCGCCTCCCGGACTTCAGAAAACATATCCCGAGCGTGTTTGTCGGCTGCCCTGCTCCGCATACACTCCACTTTGACAATTTCGTCTAACTCGCATATACCGAAAAACCCGCACGTCGTTCTCTGTAGCCACGGACTCAAAGCAGGTGTTTCCGGTTGAAGAACTTCGACGCCGTTGATAGCAGCGCAGGTAACGACATACGCCAGGGCAGCAGGCTGGTTTGCGGCGTTCCCGATGAACTGAACGAGCTCGTCAAGTCGCTGAGAATCCCTCGCCGACAGCTCAGTCACGTTCGGCAGCGTAGAAAAGACGAGGTCCCTCAGTATAGCCTTCCAATCGCTCTCGCCGAGGTTACGAAACGGCAACTTGTCGATACCCTGCGGGACATTTCGAAAACCTCCTGCACCTCCGCCGAAAGCCTTGAGGGCTTTGTCGACCTCAATGATATCGTGGACTTCCACGGTGGTGTTGAGAGCATCGTTAAATGCGCGAAGAGCCAGGGTAACTGCGTGTTCTTGATACCCTACGCTCAAGCAACGCGGGTTGCTTTCGAGTTTCAGTGTGGTCGCTGCAGACCCCAACTGCTTCGGAGACGCACCGAAGGACACAACCGGCGTCAGAGCATATCTGAGGCTCATCTCGGCCAACAGACGCACTATTTGCGGAATGGTCATCGACGCGGACACGTTTCCCGCCCCCAGCAGGGCACGTGCGAAGTCGGCGACACGTTCTGCTTCGTCCAGGCCTAGCCAGTTCCAGAACGCCTGACGCAGCAACGACATCCTCTCCGTGGCGACGCCCGCTCCGCGACCAGCGGAGCGAACGTCCCTTACAAGCTCCCACGCCAGAGCTACCCTGAATGCCGGCGGCAGGTAGGAGGAATCGGGCTCTTCCGCGGTCGAGCACACGTAGCCGTATAAGTCGGTGCAGGGGTCGCCGGTTGCGCTGAGCAGGGAAACGACGGGGACCATTTCGGCACCGCAGTCGACAGCCGGCTCCTTTCCTCGCTGGTGGGTCAACCCCAGTCGCTTGGGGACTACCAGCAGCACGACGGCGACGAACGCAACCGCCAGCGTGAAAGATGCGACGGTCATGAGCAGTCTGCTGCGGGAGTGGGACGACTGCGCGGTGCGCACGTCGACCCCGACGGCCGAGGGCGTGGCGGCGGTTGACGACTCGCACTTGACGACGTTGTTTCCGGCTTCATCCATGGTTTTGCCCCTTGCCTTTAATTCTGCTTCGATGTAATGGTAGGGAATGAACGTCATCGTCTTCGTGTTCTTTTTTATTGTGTATCCGATATTATATATATATATATATATATATATATATATATATATATATATATATATATATATATATATATATATATATATATATATAGTGTGGGAATTTATAAGCTATTCATTGTCATCTGTACATGATCGTCATCATGTGGGGTTTATATGGGGTTCTCCTTCATCATCGCTTGTGGGGCTGGCTGTCGAGTGTGATCCGTTGTTAAGAACGGCCAGCTGCAGTGCAAGTTTTGCCAACCAGTTGCGACTGTGGAGGCAACATTCCGGGAGCGTCGCCGCCAACCTCTAGCCACGGCGTGGCTAAGTCGACTTTGTGTTGGTATCAATACGCGCATCCTCCACTCTCCGTCGCTTCAGCTAGGATGCGTTGTGACTGAAGGAGTTCGACGAAGCAGGCTTTGTGCGCAACACGACAACGCGGACCTGATCTCCTACGGGCGGGGGAGCTGCCGCGGGAATGCCGACGGAGGCTCCTTCCCACGCACCGACCAAGACGCAAGACAACGCGCTACCCGGAACGGCTCCGAGTTCTACGAAATTCGTGTGGTGTCGGTTTCGAACCGTGAACACGTGTGTGTGTGCATATGTGTGTGTAAACCGTCTTGCGGAGAGGCGGCTAGTTTGCGATGACTAAACGAACGTTCACGCCACCTTGTATCACGGGAGGACCGAGTGTTTAAAAACTGCTATTGTGCGGATGCTCGAGACACTTCTCTTAAGCAGTCATGTTGGACTGAGACACTTTTCTTAAGCAGTCATGTTGGACTGAGACTCTCTCTCAAGCAGTCATGTTAGACTGATGTACTTTCTCAAACAGTAATGTTAGACTGATTAAATACTGTAAATAAACCCATATTCCTCGTTCTCGATGAGAAGCAGTCCTTCCCTTCATCAACGTCCTCAGCGTGGATAAGTTGGACGACGGCATGGGCCAGCTACCTTCGAATTCATCATCATCATCATCATCATCATCATCATCATCATCATCAGCCTGGTTACGCCCACTGCAGGGCAAAGGCCTCTCCCATACTTCTCCAACAACCCCGGTCATGTACTAATTGTGGCCATGCCGTCCCTGCAAACTTCTTAATCTCAACCGCCCACCTAACTTTCTGCCGCCCCCTGCTACGCTTCCCTTCCCTTAGGATCCAGTCCGTGACCCTTAATGACCATCGGTTATCTTCCCTCCTCATTACATGTCCTGCCCATGCCCATTTCTTTTTCTTGATTTCAACTAAGATGTCATTAACTCTCGTTTGTTCCCTCACCCAATCTGCTCTTTTCTTATCCCTTAACGTTACACCTATCATTCTTCTTTCCATAGCTCGTTGTGTCGTCCTCAATTTGAGTAGAACCCTTTTAGTAAGCCTCCAGGTTTCTGCCCCGTAGGTGAGTACTGGTAAGACACAGCTATTATATACTTTTCTCTTGAGGGATAATGGCAACCTGCTGTTCATGATTTGGGAATGCCTGCCAAACGCACCCCAGCCCATTCTTATTCTTCTGATTATTTCCGTCTCATGATCCGGATCCGCCGTCACTACCTGCCCTAAGTAGATGCCGGACTCCAATCTTGACAACGGATCAGGAGCGATGGGATTGAGCCCCCAATCCTGACACCGTGCGGTGGGTGTGGTCGGTTCGCCGCATCTTTGACGCGGAATAAACATCGTGACAACTGCTGCGTCACAAGTGGTGGAGTGTGCTCTTCGGTCCTCCGTCCTCTGACTCCCCGCTCAACCTCCTGGAGCTTCGATCGGGTCGCCGATTGTGCCAGCTGTCCGCCAGCATGTCGCAGGACGAGCCAACAGGCACTTCTACTTCCACCATCTCGGCCTCGGCTACCCCAGCCTCTCCGTATTGGGTTGTCAGTGGGCACCAGCGTGATCCCCATCTGTTTGCTGGACTTCGCGGTGAAGACGTCGAGGATTGGCTAGACGACTACGACCGAGTGAGTTCGGCTAACCGTTGGGACGATGCGTCCAAACTACGTCACGTCGCCTTTTATCTGACAGGAGTAGCGAAGACTTGGTTTTTCAACCATGAGGTTGATCTCACGAACTGGGGCGCTTTCAAACAGCAGCTCCGCCAAATCTTCGGCACACCGGCTGATCGTTCCGCCCTCGAAAAAAAGACGTTCGACACCCGCAAGCAACAACTCGGGGAATCTTATACGTCGTACATCGAGGATGTGCTTGCTCTTTGTCGGCGCGTGAACACGGCCATGACCGAATCTGACAGGGTTCGCCACATCCTTAAAGACATCGGAGCTATTGCTTTCAATGCTTTAGCCATCAAGAACCCCGCTACCGTCGCTGATATCGTCGCTACTTGCCAGCGCCTTGACGAACTCGAATCAGTACGGTTGCAGCCAAACACCACTGCAAACACTACCGCCGACGCCCCTACGTTACGAGCAATGATACGCACAATAATTCGAGAAGAGCTACAGTATCTTGGGCTTAGCCGCAGGGCCTATGCCTTCTCATGCCTCGGCTACCAATCTGCCAGATGTTATCAAGGAGGAATTGGCGTCCATGGCTGGTGCAGCGTACACGGATCCTCTAACGCCTGCGGCCCCACCAACGTACGCACAAGCAGCCGCAGTCATCGTTCCACCGATGCCTCCAAAACCAACACCGGCCCACATGGGTTCCATGACCACCAACGCACCTAACCAAACCAGCTATCCGCAGTGGCGTCCTCCTCGTCCCATCTGCTAGTACTGCGGCTATCGTGGCCACAAAGCACGCTTTTGCCGCAAGCGCCAGCAAGACGAGCGTCGCGGATATGACGTGTACGAACGGGATGACTTTTCGCCCGGAGCTACTTTCCAACGTTTAGGGAGCTTCCATGACCAACGCCGTCCTTATGGTCCACCGCGCGGACGCTCTCCATCGCCTACTGTAGCATCCGAGACGGCTCACACGTACCGTCGTGCGAGACGCCGCTCGCCGTCACCCCTTCGCCGCTCTACGTTTCCACTGAGACCTGCTTCTCAATTCGCCGAGCGTCGTCCGGAAAACTGAATTATGTTGGAGGAAAAGCTGCATCGAATGACAGGACAGAAATTCCTCCATCGCGTCCGTGCAATATGATATTGGTTGTAGTAGGTGTACATGTGGAAGCTTTGATAGATACTGGTGCTAGTGTTTCAGTTATTCACCGTGAATTGTGTTCGCGACTTCGGAAAGTTACGACCCCCTATGATGGACCTACGCTACTCGCTGGGCAAGGGGCCGCCATTCAACCTATCACCATGTGCGCTGCTCGTATTTACATTGATGGACTTCTGCATTACGTACAATTTGCAGGGCTAAGTTCGTGTGCCCAGCAGCTCATATTGGGATGGGATTTTCTTTCTACGGCCTCCGCCTCCATCTGCTTCGGGCAACGCGTTCTCCACATGACCGACACGACCTATTCACTTCATGCAGATGACGCACCACTTCACTTGCTTGCTGCAGAAGATACCGTGCTACCTCCTCGCCATCAAAGCATCGTTACCATCACGTCTGACGTCATTGACTGCGGCGACGTGCTCATATTACCATTTGCACGCTGTCTCGCAAGAGGAATAGCCTTTGCATCAGGGCTAGTGTGGTTTGATCATGGCTCTGCACTTCTCTACGCTACAAACTCGACATCCGAAAATATTCTCATCCCTAAAGGATGAGAATATTTCCCTCACTTGCATCTCATCCCTCACTTGCGCCGCTGAATCGGAGTCTATATCTGTTGTTTCCGTTAAACCAGCTTCCTCTGAAGTTCCTTGTACCGGACGGGCCGCATCTCCGTCAGCTCTTGCGGCTGCCATCAGTTCCGACCTGACACCTTCGCAGTCACAACAATTGCTTGCTTTGCTCCAAAAACATGAAGCTTCGTTTGACGCGCATTCAGCTTCGTTGGGAAAGACTTCGATTACGACGCACCGGATAGAGACAGATGGCACATCCATCGTGCGCCGTAGACCATATCGCGTATCGCTAGCCGAGAGGAAAGTCATTGACGAGAACGTCACCGACATGCTTCAACGGAACATAATACGCCCCTCTGCTAGCCCTTTGTCTTCCACCCTTGTTTTGGCTCGAAAAAAAGACGGCTCTGTTCGATTTTGTGTCGACTACCGAGCACTTAACAAGATCGCACGCAAGGATGTATACCCTATGCCGCGAAAGACGATGCCTTGGATTCCCTGCGGGGTGCCGAGTACTTCTCCAGCATCGATCTGCGTTCCGGCTACTGGCAGATACCTATGCACGAGGACGATAAAGAGAAAACAGCGTTTTAAACACCAGATGGGCGCTACGAGTTTAATGTCATGCCATTCGGCCCCTGCAATGCGCCCGCAACGTTCGAGCGCATGATTGACACCGTTCTTCGCGGCCTGAAGTGGAAGACTTGCTTGTGCTACCTGGACGATATTGTTGTTTTCTCGTCAACCTTCTCTCAGCACCTGAAACGTCTGGATGAAGTTCTCACGTGCCTTGCCAACGCTGGACTTCAGCTAAACACCAAGAAATGCCATTTTGCGAGCAAGACGATCAAGGTACTAGGTCACATTGTGAGCAAAGATGGCATTCGTCCTGATTCTGACAAGGTTTCGGCAGTTCAGCACTTCCCTCGTCCCGAAAACACCAAAGATTTGCGTAGTTTCTTAGACCTCGCTTGCTATTTTCGCCGATTCATACGAGGCTTCGCCTCAATAGCGTCACCTCTGCACAAATTACTGAGTTCTAATGTTCCCTTTGTGTGGTCTCCCGAATGTGAATCTGCGTTCGCCCATCTGAAGCGCGCTCTCACATCTGAACCAGTACTACGCCATTTTGATGAAGCTGCTCCTACCCTCCTGCATACGGATGCTAGTGGTCACGGCATTGGTGGCATTCTCCTACAGCGAGACAACACTTTAGGTGAGAGGGTCGTCGCATACGCAAGTCGCGTTCTGACAAACGCCGAAAAGAATTACACCATCACGGAGCAGGAATGCCTAGCTATCATTTGGTCTGTGCAGAAGTTTCGACCTTATCTTCACGGCCGCCATTTTACGATCGTTACAGACCATCATGCATTATGCTGGCTTTCAATGCTGAAGAACTTGTCTGGACGACTTGGTCGGTGGATTCTTCGTCTGCAAGAATACGACTTTACTATTACCTACAAGTGCGGAAAAAAACACCAAGATGCAGACGCGCTTTCTCGCTGTCCACTTCCTACGACACCATGCAATGGACCTCAAACTACCATCCGTGACAAGCTTTCGCACGATCCCTCCTCACATGCTTTCTTGTTGGCCACTGTCGACGAGATGCCTCCGCACGACAACAAATCCTTCCAATCTCATCAACTTGCCGACTCTTACTGTCGGCGCATCATAGACCACCTTCAAGAAGCTTCGCGCCCGCCTAACGCCCGCCTTCGTCGACAGCTGACGCAATTTAAGATTGAGAACCGCGTCCTATACCGTCATGTCTATCACCCTGACGGTCAGCGCTGGGTTCCTGCCCTGCCACGCTCTTTACGTGCTCATGTCCTGCAGGCTTCTCATGACGACATGACTGCTGGTCACCTTGGTTTCCAGAAAACCTATGACCGCATCAAAGGTAGCTCCTACTGGCCTGTATTGCCCGCCAGTGTAGCGAGGTATGTCGCTTCCTGCGCCCCATGTCAGCGTCGAAAGCTCCCTACATCAGCTCCAAGCGGACAACTGCAACCGGTTCCTTGTCCGTCGCAACCATTTGAGGTCGTTGGCATTGACCTGTACGGTCCTCTTCCTGTGACTCTCACCGGTAAACGATGGATTGTGACAGCCGTTGATCACTTGACCCGCTACTCCGAAACAACTTGTGTTAGTTCTGCCTCAGCTTCTGAAGTTGCTGCATTCATATACTTCAATCCTTAATACTGCGCCACGGTGCTCCTCGCGTTCTTCTGAGCGACCATGGAAAAGCATTCCTCTCGCAACTACTAGACGAAGTACTCAGAGCCTCCGGAACCACCCACAAGACTACCTCCAGTTACCATCCGCAAACCAACGGCCTCACAGAGCGATTTCATCGCACGCTGTCAGACATGCTAGCCATGTACATCGATCCGGATCACAGAAACTGTGACGCAATTTTGCCATTCGTGACTTTTGCATATAATACCGCCGTTCAACGCACGACCGGTTACTCGCCATTCTACCTTGTCTATGGTCGTTCGCCCTGTTCCTGTCTTGACGTCTCTTTCTTCGCGCCAACTGTCCATCAATGTCCATCCCCCTGTGAAGAATATGTGTCCCGCATTCTGCGTTGTCGCCAGCTCGCCCGCATCAACACCGAAGCACGGCAACAGAGCCGCAAGCAGCATTACGACGCCTCTCATCGCGTCGTGTGCTTCCGCCCTGGCGAGGAAGGACTACTCCAGACAACAGTTCGTACTCCTGGCTTGTGTGACAAGTTTCAGCTTCTGTTCATCGACCCCTACAGAGTCTTGGAGCAGACTTCTCCGGTTAACTATCGCGTGCTACCAGTTATTGTTCCAAATGACCGCCGCTGCCGCGCCGCTGAGGTTGTCCACGTTTCCCGTATGAAGCCTTTCACGAGGAGTTTGCCGCTCCTTTGAATTGCGGCCAGGATGGCCGCTCTCGCCGAGGGGACTCGCGTGTGGGAATTTAAAGCGATTCTTTGTCATCTGTACATGATCATCATCATGTGGAGTTCATACGGGGTTCTTCTTCATCATCGCTTGTGGGGCTGGCTCTCGAGTGTGATCCGTGTGGTGGGTGTGGTCGGTTCGCCGCATCTTTGACGCGGAATAAACGTCGTGACAACTGCTGCGTCACAATATATATATAGTAAGCACTATTAACGTACTTCCTCATTTTCCTTTGTACATAGCCATCATCATCTTCCATGTTCTTCTACTTCATCGCGCATGAGCTGGGGCGTTGCCTTTCTTGGAATAAATAGCGCTGGACAACTTGATCGGTCTCGGTGTTATAAAGTGGCTGAGGTACGTCAAGACCCCGACGTCCTCTCTCGTTCCCGTCCTCCTTGGAGCTCCGTTCCGGTCGCCGCCTGCGCCCAGCAACTACCCCTACAACGATGGACACTTCCAGCCCAGGCCCTTCCGGCGCCTCTAACCCTACCACACAGACAACCCCGCCTGCGGCCCCCTCTTAAACTGTGACGAGCCCTCAGCGCGATCCCCCTCTCTTTGCGGGACTCCGCGGTGATGACGTCGACGATTGGATCGACCACTACGACCGCATGAGTTCTTGTAATAAGTGGAACGACACCCAGAAATTGAGGCACGTCGCATTCTACTTGACCGGTGTTGCAAAGACGTGGTTTTTCAACCACAAATCTGACATCGCGGATTGGTCCACGTTTACGTCCAAGCTGCGGCAAATCTTCGCTTCCTCGTCTGGCCGTGCAGAAGTCGCCAAACAGAAGCTGGGAACTTCCACAAGAGTCTTACACCTCATACATAGAGGATGTCTTGGCTCTGTGCCGCCGTGCGAATCCTAGCATGACGGAAGCCGAACGCGTTCGCCACATCTTAAAAGGCATTGGGTCTGTCGCGTTCAACGCCTTAATCGTGCAAAATCCGGCTTCTGTCCAAGACATAACTTCCACGTGTCGACGCCTAGACGGGCTGCAGTCTATTCGTCTTCCACATGACAGCAGCGATCCTCAGGTTCCCCATTCTCCAGATCTACGAGCTCTTATCCGCACCATCATCCGCGAAGAGCTTCAACTACAAGACCTAAGGCGTCCACCTGCTTCCTGCGCCCCAACCCCCACCTTCGCCTTGCGCGAGGTCGTAAAGCAAGAGTTGGCAGCAATGACTACAACCACAACGCATCTTGCTCCGGTAGCGCGCCCCACACCTACCTACGAGGATGTTGCTTCGCTACCCACCCCTACCGTGACCTCCGTGCTTACTGACGTCCGTGACTATGACCATTTGGCTTCGATGGGAACCAGAGCACTTGCTGCGCCATCCTACCCTCAGTGACGTCCACCTCGTCCGATTTGTTTTTACTGTGGTATACGTGGCCATATATTTCGCTTCTGCCACCGTCGCCAGCGGGATGAAAGACGAGGCTATGCAGAGCGAGAGCGCACTCGCCGACCAGACGCCTACTATCCCGCATCGTACTCGTTCCCTCAACACCGTTGTCCGTCTCCTCCAGCTGCTCCCCAATCTGCCTCATAGTTCCCGTTCGCCCAGACGTCGTTCTCCATCTCCTTACCGGCGCTGTACATCATCGCTTCGCCCCACTTCCCATCTTGTCGACCAGCACTCGGAAAACTAACTGTTGCAGCTTTTGGAGGGGAAACTGCTCCTTATCTGTCTTCAAAAATTCCTCCTATATTCGCCCGGCTAACATGCTTTCTGTAACTGTCGAAGGTGTTCCCGCGTCAGCTCTCATCGATACCGGTGCCGCCGTTTCTGTTCTTCGTAGTGATCTGTGTTCCCGGCTCCGGAAAGTAAAAACGCCTTATCTTGGACCTATTTTGCGTGGTGCTAATAATGCATTCATTCACCCCGACGGACAGTGTACTGCTCGTGTTCTCATCGACGGCATACGCCAGCACATTGAGTTTATCATCATTCCAACGTGTATCCATGAACTTATGCTTGGTTGGGACTTCCTACATTCTGATTCAGCCGTCATTTCATGTAGAGAGAAAGTTGTCCACATCACGGATACAGCGCTTGCGCCTGTTACGGATTCTTCGCTTTCATGCGTGAACTTGGCCATGGCTGCAGACTACGTCCTGCGTCCTGGTCACGAAGACGTTGTAGCCGTAACATCCAGTCAGATCGCCGACGGAGACGCCCTAGTCGCCCCTTCTTCCCGCTGTACTTCTCGCGGAATTCTCATTGCCACCTGTCTCGTCCGGTTTTCACGTGCCCGCGCCCTTCTGTCTGCTTGCAACACGACCCCAGATCCTGTGATGCTGCCCAAAGAGATGACTGTGGCAACCCTCGCCGACATTCAACCTATCTCTATAGTCACGCTTTGCCCTTCTTCATCGCCAGCACCAACCTCAGGTTTGGATGATTCTTTCCCTCCTCCAGCCGTTCTTGGTTCTGACCTAACAGCCGCGCAGTCCGAAGCCTTAATGGTGGTCTTGGCAAAGCACAAAGCCTGTTTCGATAGCTGTTCCCCTTTGTTGGGCCAAACACCTGCGGCTACACACCGCATCGAAACCGATGGTTCCGCTATAATACGACGACGCCCCTATCGTGTATCGCCGTCCGAACGAAAGGTCATTGAACAACAGGTTGCTGACATATGCTTGCGCGGAAGATAATACGACCTTCATCTAGCCCATGGGCTTCTCCCGTGGTCCTGGTAAAGAAAAAGATGGCTCCGTTCGCTTTTACGTCGATTATCGAGCGCTCAATAAGATCACACGCAAGGACGTATATCCAATACCTCGAATTGACGACGCTTTGGACACACTACAAGGGATGGAGTATTTCTCCAGCCTTGATCTTCGATCAGGATATTGGCAAATTCCGATGAACGAGACTGACAAAGAAAAGACCGCATTCGCTACACCAGATGGACTTTATGAATTTAACGTGATGCTTTTTGGCCTTTGTAACGCTCCTGCCACGTTTGAGCGCATGATAGACAACGTACTTCGTCGTCTAAAATGGAAGACCTGCCTCTGTTATCTGGACGATATTGTCTTCTCGTCTGACTTCAGCCCCCATCTTCATCGATTAGACGAAGTTCTCAAGTGCCTTGCAAATGCTGGTCTCCAGATGAATACAAAAAAATGCAAATTTGCAAGCAAGACTATAAAAGTATTGGGTCACGTCGTCTCAAAAGAAGGCATCCAGCCAGACCCCGAAAAGATTAGTGCTGTTTTCGAGTCTCCTCGCCCCCAGCAACAGAAAGATCTACGTAGTTTCCTCGGCTTGGCGTCATATTTTCGTCGATTTATACGCAACTTCGCTGCAATAGCAGCTCCTCTACACAAGCTACTGGTAACCGGTACCTCTTTCACATGGACTAGCGACTGCGAGTCGGCTTTTCAAGCTCTTAAGCGACATCTTACTTCCGGACCCGTGCTTCGCCACTTCGATAATCGAGCCCCCACCATACTCCATGCTGACGCAAGCGCATAATTAAGGTATTGGCGCACAACTTCTGCAACGTAATGCAGCCTCTAAAGAGCAAGTCATAGCATCTGCCAGCCGAACACTTTCTCATGCTGAGCGGAACTACACCATTACAGAGCAAGAGTGCCTGGCTATCGTTTGGTCGATTCAGAAATTTCACCCATACCTTTACGGCCGCCACTTCACCATCGTCACCGACCATCTGCTCTATGTTGTCTGTCATCAATGGAAAACATGTCAGGACGCTTAGGACGCTGGATACTCCGCTTGCAGGAATATGACTTTACTATAACGTACAAGTCTGGAAAAAGTCATCAGGATGTCGTCGCATTGTCGCGCTCCCCACTCACACTCTCTCCCGGTAACGCGCCTTCGTCTTCCCCACCACGTCGTTCCGGTGCTACGCCTGCCTCACACCACAGCTCTCGATAACGCCCCTGGACCAAGTTACGCTTTCATCACGCTCTGATTTCGTCTCGCTTCAGCGGGCCGACTCCTACTGTCGTGCTCTCATGGATCGCCTTAGTGGATTCGCCGACCCACCCAACAGCCGCTTGCGACGCCAACTTGGACAATTCCGCCTTCAAGGTGGCGTGCTACACCGCTACGTTTACCACCCAACAGGTCACCGGTGGGTCCCAGTTCTACCTCGCTGCCTTCGCCTGCGAGTATTAGAGGCACTTCACGACGACGTATCGGCTGGCCACTTAGGCTTCCACAAGACTTACGACCGCATAAAGACCCGCTGATTCTGGCCTGGCCTCTCCACAACGGGGGCCAAATACATTGCCTCTTGCGCGTCATGTCAGCACCGCAAACGCTCGACATCCCCTCCTGCCGCTTTACTACAACCTCTCCTTTGTACGGACGCACCTTTTGTTTTTGTTGGTATTGATTTATGTGGTCCCTTGCCGTTGACACCCTCCGGTCACCGTTGGATTGCCACTTCGGTCGACCATTTAACAAGATATGACAAGACTGCCCCTCTGCGATCCGGTACCGCTTCTGAGGTCGCCGACTTTTTCTTGCGCTCCATCGTCTTGCGCCACGGAGCTCCTCGCGTTCCTCTCAGTGACCGTGGCAAGGCGTTCATTTCACAAGTTCTCGAGGAAGTTCTTCGGGCCGCTAATACCGTCCACAAATCTACTTCTACCTATCATCTGCAAACCAATGGCCTTACTGAGCGCTTCCACCGCACGCTGTCTGACATGATTTCCATGTACATCCATCTTGACCACACTGACTGGGATAAAATTCTTCCTTTTGTGACATTCGCATATAATACTGCTATTCAGCGGTCTACCGGCTACAGCCCTTTCTTCCTTGTGTATGGACGATCTCCTTCCACCATATTCGACAGAGAATTCCTTGTAGCACCTTCTTCGCCTAACGCGTCACTTCCAGAAGATTTTGCTGCCCGAGTTGCACATTGCCGTCAAATCGCCCGGCAAAGCACAGAAGCTACCCAAGCTGAGCGCAAGCGTCACTGCGACAACAAACGCCGTGACCTACGTTTTCACCCTGGAGACCAAGTCCTGCTTTGGACTCCAGTCCGCACCCCAGGCCTCTGTGAGAAGTTCCTTCAACGCTACATTGGTTCATACACCGTCGTGCAGCAAACATCTGCAGTGAACTATCTCGTCCGCCCAGTACACTCCGTGACTGACCGGCGCCGCCGGAATGCCGAAATCGTTCACATCTTGCGGATGAAGCCCTTCACTCCACGTTTAGATAATCTCTAATCTGCGACCAGGCTGGCCGCTTCCATGACAAGGGGAAGTTAGTGTAAGCACTATTAACGTACTTCGTCATTTTCATTTGTACATAGCCATCATCATCTTCCCTGTTCTTCTACTTCCTCGCGCGTGAGCTGGGGCATTGCCTTTCTTGGAATAAAGAGCGCTGGACAACTTGATCGGTGAGTGAGTGAGTGAGTGAATAAACTTTTATTTGGTCCAGCAAAGCGCGATAAAACGCGCACCAGGCTAATCCCACGACGGGACTGACAGATCTAGTCTGCCGGCACTCAAAATTTGATGGCATGATCCTACACTGATCTACACTACTTGATCGGTCTCGGTATTATAATATATATATATATATATATATATATATATATATATATATATATATATATATATATACGAGGTGTGTTCAAAAAAGAAACCGAACTTTCGTTATAACATGTTTATTGCTTATTAATTGTACAACATCTTAAGCACAGTCCCCCTCAAAGTAATCCCCTGTACTGGCAATACACTGTCACTGTTCCCATCATTTCTTCCATGTTTGGAAAGCCTCCTGGAACGCATTTGCTGGGATGGCGGGCAGGTCTCTAGTCGCATTGTCCTGAATCTCCTCTATGATTTCGAAACGACATCCTGTCAACGTGGTTTTAAGTTTGGGAAAAGGTAAAAAGTCTGCTGGTCAGGAGAATATGGGTGATGGGACACAAAGGGATTGTGACGTTTTGCTAGAAAGCTGGGCACAAAGAGCGACGCGTGAGCCGGCGCATTGTCATGACGCAGCATCCAGGTCTGGTTTTCCCACATGTTAGACCACTTAATGGCCACAGAATCGCTCAAACGCACTAGAATTACCTGGTAGACTTCCTTGCTTACCATCTGACCACGTGGTACAACTTCCTGATGGACAACACCTTCCCAGTCTAAAAGCACGACCAACCTTGAGTTCACCTTGAGTCTTGACCGACTCATGTGTGCTTTTTTTTTGGATGAGGAGGCCCTTTGCCCATGCACCGACTGCGACGATCGACTGCACCTTCGCTTCAATATCATAGCCATAAACACACGTCTCATCGCCTCTTATGATGTTCCTAACGAAGTTTTCATTGTCATTGGCAGTGACAACCAGCTCCTGGCTGATTTCAACAACCGCGTCATTCAACAAACGCGGCACGAATTTTGCAGTGACATGACAAATCCCAAGTTTGTCACTCAAAATTTGATGGCATGATCCTACACTGATATCCACTTCGTCAGCAACTACTAGACCAGTTAAACGACGATTTCCACGAATCACAGCACGAACTCTCTCCACTTGGTCATCATCTGCTGATGTGGAAGGTAGCCCAAGCTAAGAAGGATCGTCACTGACCGACATTCTGCCTTGTTTAAAACGCTTAAACCGCACATAGCACCGAATGCGGCTCATACGGTCCTCTCCGTATGCTTGGCTAAGCAATTGAAATCTCTCTGTGACAGTTTTGCCAAGATTATAGCTAAATTGCTCACACATGCGTTGTACTTCAAGCTCATTCCACTTTGGCACTAATCCGTCCAACGGCCACAGACAAATTTTAACAATTTGGTGAAGCTAAAAGAAAAGCACCCTGTATGTGTGCGTATCAGTTGTGAATTCTGATTCTGTATCTGACCCATCACGTAATACCCCTCATAGGGGTCTTTAAGGCAGTCGTGTGAAATATATATTAAAGAAAAGGTCGGTCTGCAGAGCGGATTTGTCAGAGAGATTAGATTATAGTGCTAGCTCGATTACACGGTCGTCGGTGAATATACAGATGTAACAAAACACACGCAAAGGAAACTCGTTAGTGCATATGATGAAAAGGACAGGGCCAGGAACGGAACTTTGAAGGAGACCTAATGCTACCGGAAGGCCGTTTCACATCTATCGTGAAATTGGCTGGTTATTATACGAAAACTATTTGAAAAATATTCGATATTCCATTCGATCCTTTTCACTCCTTGCACTATTTTATTCGTATTCTATTTCGTCTCTAAAACTGCTATTCGCAAATCCCAGTAGATAACATTTTAAAAAGAAGCGTCCTGTGGAGAAGCGGTCACACAGCACTGAGCGCATGATTGGAAGGTAAGTGGTTCAATATTCGTGCTGAACATATTTTTATATTACTACTTTATTTTCCCTCCTGCAGTAGTTGTTCTTTACCTATGCTTCACCACCAGGCCTGAAAAAGAGGTCCTGCTAAGGGGGGGGGGGGGGGTGCAAAGCTACCGGCGCCAAGCGTCGGGGTTGGGATATAGGGATGCCGCTTTAGCGGCCTCGGACCAATGAATAATGACACGTTGTTATCGCGAATCCATTGTATTGTAGAATATTCACTTCCAGGTCATACTTCATATATTCTGGCTGGGCGGCGCATACGCAGAGCGTGCCTATATGTGGCACGTACTCCTCCAGTCGCCGACGGCCCTATAGCACTGCGAAGCGGCAAACCTTAACTTACGTGCGCCCCAGTGACTCTTATGTTTCGTCATTTAGAAGCAAAATTCCCTGCAAAACGTCCTCAGATTTCTCTGACCGTATGGACCTGCCTGCGAAAAACCGCTCCCGCTGGCAACACAAAGATGGCTACGATATTCAGGGTTTTCAGGGTCACGGCGGCAGCTTCGCTTGTGCTGTTTGTTCTCAAGTTTCTCGATTGTGGCTTCGAATCGAGGTGTTTCATCGAAGGCGAAAGCGTACTTACTGCTGGTCACCTCATACATGGTCGCTCTCAAGGGTTTCAACGAGAAAACAGCGGGAATAATTCCTCTGTATGCAAGCGTACCGCTTGCTCGGCGAGCTTCTTCAGATTTTTCAATTGCGAGGGCGAGTCAAATGAAAGTGAGCCAACCCACACCGCGCAATAATCGTTCGGTCCATTATCTGCGAGGCATGCATGTGGCACACAGGCATCTCTCAAAGACATGCGCAGGTGTGAGGATAAATGTTCTTTAATGCTCTCATACACTGGGTTGAACATGGTTGCGTGACATAATGGACGCTCCAAAAGTTTAACAGCGTGGTGCAGTGAGGTTTTTGACAGCTGAATGTATTTCCCGAAAAGAAAGTCACCGTAGGGCTGCCGTGTACGGTGAATATTGCATTTCGTTGGCCACCGTGACGCGTTGGAGCAAACGGTTCAAAGAAGGACGTGAAAGTTACAAAGACGATCCAAGATCAGGCCAAAGCCACTGTGCAATCACCCAAAACACAATTGCAAAGGTTGATGAGTTGATTAGACAAGGACGGAGGATAAGCATCGATGAACTGGCAGAGCGTGTGAACATACGTCACGGTTCGGTTCACACCATAATTCACGAGCATCTCGGTGATTGGCTCATGTGTGCGCAATGGTTGCCCAAGATTTTGAACCCCCGCCAAAAGACGGAGAGCTTCGGCACTGCGTTGACTCATCTGATCCGGTATCACAATTAGGGCGACGACTTCTTGACTGCACTTGTGACCGGAAACGAATCATGGTGCCACTACTACGAGCCTGAAAACGACAGCAAAGCAAGCTTACAGTGGAAACATTTGAATTCACCACCCCCAAAAAAGCGAAGGCCGTCATTTCCGCCGGGTAGGTGCTGTTGACTTTTCTTTTTCGATCGTCAGGGGGCCATTACTGATCAAATGTGCTAAACCTGGAGAGACTATCAATCGTTTCCGATATTGTGAAACGCTGAATCGGCTTCGTAACGCAATCAAGAACAAACGACGTGGAAAATTGACGCATGGGGTCATCTTGCCCCACGACAATGCCCATCCCCACGTCGCTGATGTGGTTAACACAGAACTGGCAAAGTGCGAGACGAGGAAAGCGGGGATGAAGCGCGCCGTCCTCCATCGCGGGCGAGGCATCGGGGGACGCGGGGACGTTCTACTCCGGCTGCTGCGGCGTACGGCGAGGCAGCGCGGGCGCCGTACCCTGAAAGCGATGCTTGCAACTTCGTATGCCCTGTTCTTTCGACGCTTAGTTTCAAAGCGACAGGCAGCACGAAGGTCAATTCGCTCGCTGCTGCTGCCGCGCTTTCTCACTCCAGCGTTTTGACTGAGCGAGTTTACGCGGTCATTGAGCGAGATATGTTATGATCATGTTTACCTGCGCGCGCTTGACACCGTGCTTGTTAATTTAGTTAGTAAGCGAATGTTTACAAGTTTATATGACTGATCAAACTACTATAACTACTTTGTTAGCTCTCTACTAATTTGCTATCTGAATCTATCTTTGCATTGCGGGAGAAACTGCGACTTTTTTAAAGATAAAGAACCTTTAAAGCGAGCCGGGAGTTGAAGAAGGCAAGTGCTCGCGTGTAACACAGCCATCAGAAATGTGCAAGCACTTGTGAGCGGTGTTGCTGCACTGCTACCTGGAGCTAAGACACAAGGTAAATGTAACTGGTAGCGAAGCTTCCATAGAAGCTCATACGTTGAAACATGGCGGTTCATCGGCGGATGGATGTTATGAGCGCCCCCTTTGGTGGGTTGTGCCATCAAGCTCCTGCTATATACTGCCTAACGTCCTACCTAGGTTAAAAAAAGGGAAAAAAAGCACGATGAAGTCCCATGACCAAATTTTCATGGGGCTCAGCGCCATCTGTGTGACGAGAGAACTCTTCCGGCGAAATAAAAAAAAATAAAGTGACATCATGCATATACGTTAAAAGCATAGGTGAAGTCATTTTTTGTTCTCAAAGGCGCGGAACTTGTTTTGGTGGCCTGCTATTAGACTTGTATTTTCAAATGCCCCGCAATTCAACTCGACGGGCTTTTCGAGCTTTCAGCGCGGGAAACGATGCAGCAATACATCAGCCTTACAGATATCAAAATCGCACGCCTGCACGAATATCATTTCTTTGCAGGCCGACGAAATCTTTGGATGTGGAGTGCTGGGGGCATCGTCAGACTCCAAGTCCGTCGGCCAGCCTAGCCGCAAGAAAACAGATAAACAATTATCTGGTGATCGTAAACCACTAATTTGACTACAGAGGTCAAGAAACGATGACCCCACCTGCGCCACCAGGATTCAGACAATCTTTGACAAGCAAAGCAACAAGCACAACGTGTGAGGGAGGCGTATTGTAATAGGTGAAGAACTTTGCGAGCGCGCCTTACCACACGCTTCAAGAGCTGCATTGCATTGCAAGTGACAGCGGAAACAATGATCCCCTTTTATAGACCTTTAAATCGGGCGAAGAGGAAAGGGTGCTCGGCTAAAGCACCTTAAACTTCGTAAAGTTGTGACACTCTCCTCCTCTGCCTTCCCTCCTCCTCGTTTCTTCTCTCTTTCACGCTCCCTCCTCGAACGTGGCGCCGCCCACACTGCTCAAGCGTAACAACGGCGCCAACATGCGCTCCTCGTCACTCTGTTAGGGTATCTAGACACCCTAACTCTGTAGACGCTTCTCGAGCAAAAATGGCGTTGATGCACGGCGCGCGGGCCCACGTGATGCTATTAGGCCAATAGCGACGCGGCGTCGGCCTATCAAATATTTGTGATACACCGGCATCGTTCTGACGCATCTCAAGTATAGTAGGCTTGAAATTATTATATTTCTGCGCTAGCCTCCTGCATGAGGCCGATGGCGCAGCTCAACACAGCGATCACTGCGGTTGGTGAACCAGCATGATACATATATAAGTTATGTGCTTCGGCATTGCCTTTTTTCCCTGAAAAGCCATAATATCCTATATGTATCGCATAAAATTAAGTGATGGCTATTTTTGAGGACAAAATTTCCGTAATACGTGCGAGTTCGTCGTAGAGAATGGAACGAACACAACCGAAAAAAAAGATAGGTTATCATCCTCTTTCTCGAAAAAGAAGGAAAAACGGGCTAACGCCACAGTACGACCTCGCATAGTCACGCCGCACAACGTCTATAGATCCATAAACGTTGATGCCGCATGCTTGGACCATGCGCTATATAGAACAAAGATATCTGTAATCCAGAACCTACCACTGCTTAGGATGCTCGCACAGTTCGTAAATGGTCGCTTTGCTGGACAAGTATAGTTCACACTGTAAGGTACTCTGTTATTGCTAACTAAAGCTATATTATTGGTAGATGGAAACCTCATCCACAGAACCAAGTGCGCATAATCTGCAGCTAACAGTTTGAACGCTTCTCAAAGAATAACAGCACGGCTCAGGACTATCGTAGCAGAGCCATCTATGGGCAGTCGACTGCCCATAGATGGCGCCACTGCGTAGCAATATGGCATTTGGTTTGGATATTGTGGCGAATGGACGTGCTTTTCGGGGCTCCGTGGCGGCGTCGAAATAAGTTTTTATGCATGCTTTGAGTTTGCTTCTGTTTTGGATTTGCAGATTTTTTTTTTCATTTAAATAGTAATTCAGTGGTTTTCCTTTCTCTCTTTTTTTTTCTCTGTCTCTCGTATTTCAGGTGAGCGGATTTGTTTCGTGTACATTTGGTTTTGCAGGATGGTTTTAAAGCGTCCTTTCGCGCCACGTGCTTGTACGCGTGCAGCCGGGTGGGACGTTGAGTGTTTGTGGTCTTTAAATGGTAGCTTGGAAGTGGCAAAACTAAACTATTAGTGGTTGTACTGTGTGTGTTTTGGTAGAAAAGTGAGAGCGTGGTTGAGCGCGTGCGAGAGCGTGTCATACCTTCGGTTTCCGCGGCATCGATTGCTTTTGAAACAGTGGTGAGAGTTGCTTTGAGGCATTTTGAGGATTTGGATCCTGTGCGTATCGGTTTTTGGTAAAATGCACGTGCTCTGCATTGATATAGTATTTGCATCAGTGGTAGCATTATTATAGTATTATAGTATTTGCAAAAAGCCGTGCAATACATGGCCAGAAAGCCGGGAAAGCAGGCAGTGCGCGGGGGGTCCCTCAAGGCAGAAGAGGAGACGGGTAAGAATGGAGAGGGCGTCGAAACAACAGGCACACAATGTGATGTCGATACTAGGCTGCAGAAAATGGAGGCTTTCCAGGAAAAGCTTGTCAAACAGGTGCAAGAGCTCAAAAACGAGCTAAACAGGGAGCGTGATGCACGAAAGGTAGTTGAAAAGAGACTTGAAGCAGCCGTGGAAAAGCTGAACAGGGCCGCCATTGTGAACGAGAATGTGCGTGACAATGGACCGCAGACCCCCGACGCGACAGGAGAGGGAGTGTCAGCAAAGTACGTGGAATGCGTGCAGCGTGATGAAGAGTTAGCTGGAAAGAACGGCACCTACCTTGAGGCCGCCACGCGGAAAAGGCAGGAGCCCAGGGGACAATGCCCCTTGTCGAGTCCGAATCACGCGGAAAAGGACAAAGGGGAGCAGAGAGATGTAGGAGAGAGTGAAAGGGTGATTATCGCCGGCGACTCAAACCTGGCTGGGTGCTCAAAAGTAATTGTGGAGAGGGTGAAAGGCAATAAAAGAGTGGCGGCAGGGACATTTCCAGGACGGACACTAGGTTCTGTCATGGAGCGAGCAAAAGAAAAGCTCGTGGAAAATGCCCACGTGCGCAACCTTGTCATAGTAGCAGGTGGGCTAAATGACGTCCTAAGCAGGAAAGGGACAGGACTAGGCCAGCGCTTGGCGAAGGAGGTGGATGACTTGCGCGAGCTATTTCCTCAGGTGCAGATTGTGGTGTTCACGGTACCAAAGGTGCCTGTGCGTGACAGTCTTGTACAAAGAGCCGTAGTGGCTGCTAATGAGGCGATATGGAAAATGAGCCGAGAGAAAGGCTTTGAGGTTGTCAAAGTAAACAGGGAAGTGAGAAGGTGTGCTGGTTTTAAACAAGACGGGATCCACTTCAATTACAGGCTGGCACGAGTAGTGGGCTGGCAACTTGGTGGTCGCGCTGTTGCTTCTTTAGGGGCCCCGTGGGCTCTCAGGAGGCCAGAGTAGGTAGTAGTAATGAAGAAGGTCCCCTAGGGGAACCTCACAAGAGCATCACCGTGGATAACAGAAAAAGGAGGAAAGCAAGAAAGAGAGCTCGCCATGCAATAGGCTACATAAACATGCAGGGCGGCAGATGAAAGGAAAACTGGGCAGAGATTGAGGAGCAGTTAAATAGAGAATCAATAGGGGTGTATGCGGTTACAGAAACGCACCTTAGAGACTCAGAAGAGCCGCCAGTTATTTTCGTCAAGCTAGTTATTTTCCTTCACTGTGAATCAATGTTTTTCCTGTACAAATATCTCAACACTCACCCAGCCCACTTACTTTCTTCCATATTCCTCAGTCGTTCTTCTTAATCAATTTTACTGCGAGCTTCCCTCCCTTGAAAACTAGTACAGCCCATATCACCCTGCACAGCTTCATTTGTAGTCTTCCTGTGAGCGCCCAATGCGAGGTGACCCACTGACCTTTGGTTCCCGTCGAGTCCTGATTGTACCCGATTTCAAGCAAGCGTGCAATCGCATTACCAAAAGTAAGTCCTGGAACCATTACACCTTTCCACGTACCCCGGAGCACATCGTACATATTGTATCCCCATAGCACTCTGTGCAGCGCTTCATTATGGCTGAATTTCTCTTCCCCTTCACTGTTATTGTTTTTTCCTGTGTTTCCATATATCCATTGCTTTCGTTTATCCGTATACCAAGGTATTTATATTCTGTTACCCGAGGTATTTCCTGGCCCTGTATTGTCACTGTCTGTTCACTGTTTTCATTGAATACCATAACACCCGATTATCTAACACTAAATTTAAAACCTAAATTCTCGCCTTTCTATCCACAGATATTAGCTAGACATTGCAAATCACTTTGCTTGTTAGCTAGCAACACAATGTCGCCCGCATAAGAGAAACCTGGAAGCTGCTGCTCTACTGCTGTACCCGCCTGTTTGTATGAAAGGCTAAACCGTATATTACTTCCTTCTAGCGCCCTCTCCATCCCCACCATGTACATCATAAACAGCAGTGGGGATAAAGGGCATCCCTGCCTCAGTCCTTTGTTGATATCAACTTTCTCCTCACTCCTCATCCCTTCCCGTTTAACACAAATGGTATTTTCTAGGTAAATCTCTCTCAAAAGCTGTAGACAAACGTCACCTAAGCCTTCCCCTTCCAGAATATCCCATGAAATGTTGCGGTCTACGTTGTCAGAGGCTCCTGTAATGTCTAAAAAGGCCACATACAATGGTCTGTTGTCTACTTTTGATATTTCAATACACTGAGTAAGAACAAACAAGTTAGCATCCAAGCGCCCACCTATTCTGAAGCCATTCTGAGGTTTTTCCAAAATGACATTATTCCCTGCCTATGCTTGCAGCTTTAATTTGATTGCCTGTATTGCTAGCCTGTATATTACCAATTGTCAACGGCCTATACGAGTGAATTCCATCCTTCTCCCCCTTATCTTTATAAATTAAATCTATTCTACTTTGTCGCCAACTGTCTAGTATTTACCCCGCAATTACCTATTTTTGTTGATATATATTAATCCTTACTGTGTTCATTTTGTGTCACCTGTGCCTGTTGTGAATGTGCATTCACTGGACGCATTGCACTGCTCCTCAATTGCCCGTCTGTTTTTATTATTCCATCGGTTACATGATTTTAAGGCAAAGCTTTCTTCACGTACACCACATATGCACCGAACTTTATTTCTGGGTCCCACTTATGCCTGTGGCATCTTCTGGTTGGTCAGTTCGTGAACATACAGTTGCATATAATGCAACGAAGCAGGGCATTTGTGTCTGTTCACAAGAACGTAATTAGTCATTCAGGCGCATCATTCAGAGGCATCATTCAAGGCCGTTCTTGCTGCATCATCCACCTGCTCATTCCCGACACCATAGTGCGCAGGTATAATATTCATTGAAAGGCGAGTGTGGCAGGGGCCTAGCCAGGGAAGGGGGGTGGTCATACACAAAGCATGTGCGCCCCTCCCCCCTCGGCCCTACCAAAGCTTCCGTGTACCAGGATGCCGGATAACAGTATATTATAATAATCTACAGATTTATTCACTGTTTGCCTTTAGTACAGCGTAAAAATAAATCAGGTAGGGCTAACTGCATTCACGGACTTTTACCAACATATGCAAGGTGCAAAGTCAGACACAAACAACTTTCAATATTTTTTTTCTTTTCCTCGTTTATTAACAAGCATACAAATACACGAGAGGAGACTGTGTATACATCTACTGGTAGAAGTAGTGTTTTTTTTTTTTTTCTATGGAGTTTACAAAGCTGAGCACACAGATTGCGGTGCAAAAGAAAGCAGTTGAAGAAATAAAAACGGAGATCAAAGAGTGAGAAGACTGTAAGAGCAAGGTGTCAGTGTTGTTCTAAACAGCTAAATGAAACAAATAGCATGACATGTTTCCTCTTATCAATGTTACCTTGCCCTCCTTCAAGCAGTATGGGAGTTTGTAGTCCCATAGGTGGGGGCACTGGAAATTTGGTGGAGGAAAAGACAAGGAAGAGCTCCAAGGTGGTAAGGAAAAGCACATGTCACACAGCTAACGATAACCTGCACCCTCTGTACACATACACGAGGTTTGCCGAGTGAGAGCAGCTAGCGTTTCTTCTCTGTCTGCTGTTCTATTGATCACTCGCTGAAAGTTTAGTTGTGTTGCTCTGTTCACAAAGGCATATCAACACTTGGCAGCTTTGGGAAGGTGGACTTCTGTATGAAGTGGGGGAAGAGAAGGTTGTGAACTGAATGCGATGTACGCAGCAGCGTGGTAGAGAGGTCTGCATAAAACAAATCGGGGCTTTACACATAAATATAAACATTGAAGGACTTCTTGTTGCTTGCTTACTTCTGCCATAAACTTTTTTTCATCTACTGACTAGTGCTTGGTAATCAAGTAAATCTTACAAGAAAAATAAAAGAGGCAGTGTGGCCATCTAAAAGAGTTTCGAAAAAATGGCTCTGAGTGTTGTTGGTCTGCACGCTGTCACAAAGTGTATAGAAAGCTAGGACTAATGACCAGAGGCGACCATATGCGCCACCTCTTACCAGGAGCAGTCAAAAAGGACGAGAGGACCCCAGTTCTGTTCCTTCCTCCGCCGGTTCAAGAATCTCGCACGTGCGGTCCTCAGCATAGCACCACCATTGGCAATTATGTAATACGGCAGTAATTTGTTGGTAGTGATTTAAATTATTTTAGTCCTCATGTTAGATTGAGCCAGAAATGTGCCGGCACTTTGCATGGCTGAAGATACTTGCTTTATTGGCTTTGGCCGAAAAGAAGATAAGACTTTGATGAACGACAGGCTGACCATGACAGGAAGTGTCGTGCCATATGATGCACAGTGGGTTTGGGCGAGTATGTAGAGTGTTTCAGCCAAAGCGCACGCTATCCACGTAAGTGTGCAAATGTGAGTGAAAATTGCTTACTTTCCCAGCTCTTGCAAAAAACATCACAATGTTACAAGGAAGAAAAAAATGAAAACTGCCAGAAAATGGGGTACCTAAAAGGAGCACTTAGATGAAGACTTCATTTTGCAACTAACTCTGTTTTACATAAACCCCATGCAGACTACAGCATCACGGCGTCAACATAGTTTATGCACTGCTGATGCTCTGACTCATTGTTGCGGTGGTATCCTTCTCATATGTCAGACAAGCACTGACAATGTTTCTTTACTGTGGGACCTTATACGCCAAATTGAAACAAATAGGCTGCATTTTTCATAACTATTTTCTCTACGAACATGCTGACTTCATCACTCTTTATGTGCAACTTTTGGAGAGTACAAGTTTGAGTGATGGATATGTAATGAGTCCACGATGAATCAATGGTTCATTTCAGTCAGTGGCATGCACCAAACACAAAACACTTCGCATTTTGGCCCCTTGGTTATGAACATGCTAATTAGAAGCTGCAGAAATATCACACACCTCAGTTACCTTCCCTCTGTACTTCCATTCACTATGATTCTTCTAATTGTGTAAAAAAAATTGTGTGCCATTATGAGGCACATATCAAAAGTAAGGTTGTGAAGTAAAATGAAGTGAAAAACTTTGATATCAAAGCTGGCTGTAATGTTCCTACACCTGTGTATAAGATAAGGTATATGATTTTAAAAGATGCATACTATATGGTTAGTCATTCGCTTAGCAGTTGCAACCATATAGCATGCGTTTGGTAACTGCTGTATGTAAATGTTCAGCTGTCAGTACAGCCACCCATCTCAAAACTTCTACTTACTGATGTATGTAAAAATTGAGCACAGTCCGAAATATTCAGGTTTCTGAAACTGCTCAAACCATTATGTGTATAAAAAACAAGCTGTCACTTAGGTGGCATGGCCACTTTTGCCGTGGCATGGTACAAATGCTTGTGTAAAGTCTTAATATGACACACTGTGTCATAGCAGTTTTGCAAAACACAATTATTTTTAGTATTAAGTTTTACTATTTGAATCCTGTAATTCTTCCAGATAGAGTTGCTAAGAGAACAGTAAAAAATGCCTTGAAAAATTTTCTTGTCACTAAAACCTTGCTTACACTGTGCGCCTATATTTAGTTAGTTCTCAGAATGACTGTCACCTTGGTGTTATCTTTGGTTCCTAAAGAAGAAAAAGGTAAAATGCAACACTTAGTGTCTCAGACAAGGACTGTTGCCTAAGCCTCCAACGCTCCGAAGCTCAAGGCCTGACATCATTCCTGCACCAGTGACCATTCAAAACCTAGCTTTCAAAACGGACAAACAGTTTGAAGCGGAAAAAAAAAATAATGACAATGTTAGGAGAGCTCTCGTACAGAGAATAAAGCATCGCTTGAGTGAGGTGTGACAAGGAATGAGAGGGACTGGAGTGCAACGCTTCAGCGTTTCTGAAGGGACAGCATGACGCCAACGGGTTACCATTTCCAGCATTGCACAGTTGGATCTCGACATCAACGCACTGACAGAGATGCGTGTGTGTGGGTAGTTGTGTGTCTGTACTCGCGAGCCAGTGTGTTCACACGTTGAGTGTTACTCATTACAGTGACAGGAGCAATGTTTACACAGGGTTGCAGAAAGTCTTGTAAAGCGGGGAGACAAGATGCAGTGCAGCACCATAATCTATGCAAAGGTTCTCGAGAAGCTTTTCTTTCAGCAGGCAAAGAGTAGAGGGTGCACCAGGGTCTGCGGCTGACAAACTCTGGCCAATGACACAGCGTTAAAACTTATTTACACAGCTGCATACATAGAAAAAAAGAAATGGAAATGCATGCCGAACGAGCACGTCGCACCAAGAGAAAAAGCATGTCACACGCACAACAGAGCTGTCACTGCTCGCTACACAGCAACAACCAACTTGAACTTTGTCATTGAAGTCGCAGCAGCTGCTAACCCCACATCTCGGAAAGGCCATGGTACACAGCTGAGAGAAATGAGACAGCGTGGCGTACATAGGCATAGAAGCCTTCACAATGTGAAACAAACCGATTACACGAAATTTTTTCATGCAATTTCCGTTTTTGCTGTTCCTTAACAGCTGCAATTATAAGCACACCCAGCACTCCACCGATGAAGTCATAGGTTGTAAAAGGAAGGCAGACGTTACTATGAAATAATAACAATAATAATGGCCAGCTCGAAACGTGCAGCTGGGGGCAGAAGATGCCACTGGAAGTGCTGCACGGAATTTAATGTAGCAAAATAGTGAATCCAACACATCACTCTTTAAGAGGACGTGATCATGGACAACACTTTTCTGACAGCATAGTGATGAGCATCAGGCAAATATACCTCACAAGTTCGATGGCTTGAGAAACGAACATTTCCCCAGCATACAGTTACACAGCCTGTTTCTTGTGTCTTTGCCATGTGTTGCGAGCAAACCATGCCTTTCTAACATATCTTCTGTATCTGGAATTGCTAAAATAAATTGTGATGACATAAAATAAATGAAAGCTTGTTATATGCAACTC
Organism: Dermacentor variabilis; assembly: GCF_050947875.1. Taxonomy (NCBI): domain Eukaryota; kingdom Metazoa; phylum Arthropoda; class Arachnida; order Ixodida; family Ixodidae; genus Dermacentor; species Dermacentor variabilis. Next base: position 137,135,279 of record NC_134569.1, read on the forward strand.
TTTTGTATAGTATTTAGAGTGCTCCTACAGGTGGTAACAAGATGGAATTAGCCACAAGACAATGACAAGAGTCTTCAGCACAGCTGTCGAACTCCTGGATAAAAAAAAGAAACAGACTCAAAAGGCTAAAACTGCATAAAATATATGTTGTATACACTTTTGCTCCAAGTGCAGGCTAGAAAGAGGTACATGAACATAACATGCAAAAATACAGGCGATGGTGACAAACAACACTGTCATCAACGCATTGCAGTAGTGCTAGACCAATAATGCGAGAACAGTTTAAAATGAAAAACACTCTCGCATATACACCAGAGAGCTGCAGTGAGCCCTCGTAAAGGAAGAGCCAAAACAAAATTGACATTGTAAACATTGGCGCATAGTGTCTGCGTCTCTCATCTCAGACTGCCTTCCATTCTTGTCGATCTTACAAGAGCCGAGGAAGACATGAAACACCCTCTAGTTGTTCGTCTTGGAAGTATCATTTTCATGGAGTTTGCACTCTAAATGAAAGTGCTTCGATGGCAGGGTGCAATGCACCTATGTTTTTGTGGTGGAATGCATGGTGAACTTGAATGCCAGGCTTCTAAGAAGGCTCACATTTCTTGTCCTCCCTACAAAATATCCACTTCTTTATTTCTGAATCAACTGTTTAGAAAAGTTTTGGCTTGCTGCTAAATGTCTTTAAAATATATTGTGATCAAAAATACTTTTCCTGCCTTTTTTGTCTAATGCAGTCTCATCCGTGTTCATTTCTGCATATTTCTCCTATATCTTCTCAGCAAAGCAGAAGGGAAATTTTTTTGGCCCTGTAAGCATATCATGGGAGCAACAAAGCTACAAATAGACTGGTAGAAGCAAGTCATGGCAGGTTCCTACAGTGGTGCTGTTGTTCACTTGAGTAATGCTGATGATTCTATCTGGCGCCAAAGCATCCAGTGCTGACAAGTGCTAATGCAGCCCCTGGGTTCTCTTGGAATAGATCTACCAGGTGGCACACATAGAGACTCCACAAAAATGTCACCCGCAGATGACAACACAAGAGCGTTCCCAAACCCCGTTCTTAGAAAGGACACCGAAAGAAGCGCTTCATGAGAGATGCTGATTCACCTTAGGCATTATGCACACGCGACTTGCTCAACCAGTATCAAGAATGTTGACATTATGGAAGGCCGAAAATTCCAGACAGGGCTTGTTTGTGCATGTTACTGTGAAGGAACTGTCAATCATGCACACTGCATAGTTTACTTCTATATAGTATTTTTTTTTTATGATAAGCACTTGCATGATTTTTCTCATGTCCTGTAGGTTATGCATTTCAGCCGCCAATTTCGGTAGCCTATAAAGGCTGCAATCACACTGCTATACCGGTGAACATAAAACCTTTCTCTCCTGACGTGTTCAATTCAGTGACCTGCCAAGAACCTACAGCATAGAATAAAACAATCGCCTTGCCTACCCACATTAAAGGTAGGGGCAACAAAAAAAAGAAGGAGTGTATGTGTTATGTGTATGTGTGTGTGTGTGTGTTGTTGCATCTGCCTAACTCAGTTTGCAGTCACCTCTACAGGCTGTGGCGGTGGTTCCGCAACATCGCCATTTGCCTTCTCAACCTTGTCTTCTGGCTCAAGTTCCTTGTTCTGTGGGGGCTCAGCAATGACCTCGTCGACCTTCTTGGTGACCTCTTCAACCTTCTTGGTGTCCTCGGCGGCAGACTCCTTCTTCTCATCAGTAGCCTTTTCTTCATCATCTCCCTCTTTCTTCTCGTCCTTTTCATCATCTGCCTTTTCACCATTCAAGTCGCCATTCACATGGCCCTCTCCTGTAACAGTAAAGAAAGAGAACAGGGGGGAAAAAAATCTTATCAATGCCACTCTTAAGGCCAAGGTGACCACTAAAATGATTAAAGGCTTCTTAAAAGGTCACGTGTTATGAAGCCACCAAATATGCATTTAGTAGAAAGACAGGACGTTCCAGGACATAGATAAGCTTGTATCAGCACTAGTGGAACTTTAAATTTCAAAGTGTACATAGTCATTGCAAAGTACCCACACACAACCAACCCAGGGTTGCTTATGAGTCGGATCACATGCCACATTTCCATGCGGCTACCCCACAAAAAATTTCAAGGCATTTAAAGAGACAATAAAGCGTGTTCCAAATCTGGATGTATGGTATTGGACCACAATATGCAGGTTATTGCAGTGTCATTCTGTCACAACCTGGAGCTCCGTATTCTCATAAAACACAGAAATTAAGCAAATGTACGGCAACTGCAATGACTCCATCGATACCTGGAAGTACACTGTTATGGTGGCTAGCACCATCATCGCATCTGTTGCATGATATAGCTGGCTTGCACCGTTTCCTAACGAATGTTGCTTTGCTTTTGTTTCCGCCATCAAAGCTGCCAGTGTCTGCACTGCAGTGGCAGGTCAGAGTAAAAGCTTCAAAGAAAATACAGGTAGCGTAACCGCAGCAGTACAAGCAGCACCGCACTCTGCGTCGAAACCACATGCGCGTGCGTGTGCACAATGACAGCTGGCTGATGCTTCACCCTGCTTTCAAGAATGCTTTGGCCATATGCCCTGCTGTTCGCATTCCATTTGTATTCAATAGTACATCTGCTGTGACACTTGCAGGTATGCAGGTCACAGCATGAACAGGAAAGATCCATTAGGTGTTTTATGGACCTCCTGCATTGCTAAAATGAATATCTATTAGAGGTCACTTATGTCCGGCTGTGATATCCTTTCAACGTCCCACCAACGTGATCTGCAAGGGACTTAGATTATCCATATTACGTACTTGTAATGTTGTTTGGGGAAATATAGATATCTATGGAAAGAGTGCAAATGTCTAAAACATGATGTTATATGGATATCTGTGGCACATAAATGGTTCACTGGGACACGTCGAAGGGCGGTGTGAGCACAAATGTCTGCCCCAGACATATCGGGCTCTGGTGCGCTGGCAAGCGTACATGTAGTTGGCCTTAAGAGCATACACTTCAAATGTTAGTATCTTCTCAAACTTTGTATTTTTCTCTTTGTCACTTTTAAAACTTTAGATGTACTATACAATTCTTTAATAAACAGGAAGTTCACATACACCTCATCCGGTATGTTTGAATGTGAATGTACATGAATGAGTTGCTGATACTGACACCCATTCTCATTCCATACTTATATGCCTAATGCTTCGAAATAAAGCCAAAGTAAACAGATCGTAGCACAAGTCCTTTCAAGCTAGTCAATAATTTTTATTTCCAGCAGTGTACTATCGAAACCGTAGACGTTGGAAAGATAAAAAATATGTGGCCAGAGTGAAAACGGGACAGTGCATGACACCGTCTCGGGAATTTTCTCGTCATAGCACAATACCTAGCACTTTGTCTCACTCATGCATCCCCAGTACTTCTAGCACAGCAAGGTTGAAATCTGGGTTTGTTGATGCAGATCCACAAGTTTTAGTAGTGCGACAAACAAGGACAGAAGAAAGGATAATTATTGTCATTTCTTCTATCCTTGTTTGTCGCATTACCACAACTCGTGGATACACGTGCACGCACCCAAGTTAAGCACTACAACGATATTAAATTGCACTTAAAAACTACCTTTCAGATGAATGTTTAGTATACTTTTCTGCTATATTCTAAAAAGTAAACATTCTGAAATAATAGTCAAACCTTCTTATAATTAGTGGCACCCAAACCAAACTACCTTCTTTTATATTTGATATTTGTTATAAGCATATATTTGCTACACGCTGTTATTGGCAAGAAATGTTTTAGATTTACTTAGTCATAGCCAAAAATTCATTATACTGTACCTATATGTGAATGACTGCATGCTCGTACACTCAAATCAGGTCAGTAAGCAAGCAAGAGACAGCCACCCATCAATGCACTGCACTGAAAGTGGCTCTGAGCCACTCTTTAAAGGTTACACCCCATAGTGTCAAAATACCAAGATGAGTGTGCACAATTGATATCTGAAACTTTCTGCATCCAAAAGAGTGGCGACGCATGCGTAATGTATCCTTCCATTTCACTCCTTCTGCAGGATTCGTGCAGAATTCGTTCCATATTATTTCTGTCTTTTCAGTTTTTCTTGCAAAGTGCCGTGCTATATATTTGTGCTGCTTGAAAGAAAAAAAAATTATGCAACGAATAGATACTGCCTAATGCGAAATTTGAGCACATGTAGCTCTATGTGTTTCCATTTCGCGATATATTGGCTGGCACGAACAGTCTCTCTCGTGCGGCACATTGCGAATTAAGTGAAGTGTGGTGCCACTACCTCACTAATCTGGTTAATCGTAAATCGGGTTAATCGGTTATGAGGGACAACGCCGACCCTCACTGCAGAACAGGTGCCCAAGAGCTGCACTCTAAGAACATTTGGTTGTTAGTCAGCGCCGTTGTCTCTCCCTCCTACGCTGTTTCTGCTCAAGTTATATTCATGTTCATTATATTGAGGTGCCTCTGTATATAGGGCACACATGCATAAAGTTTAGAAGAAGTTTGCAAAGCCAGTCTGTTGTTCCGCAGTTATCAATAGTTGGCTTTGTTTGGCAGCATTTGAATTCTACTGTCTTCGACAGTAGAATACTTTTTTATGTGAGCCACACACAATACACCCTTGTTAGAGTGAACAGAAAGTCATGTTGGAAGTGTGATGATGTTAAAGTTCAACTAATCTGTGGAAACTAAGCCAAGTTTATTGAATTCTGCTGAGCTTATCACTTCACTTGTCAAAACAGTGTTAAGTGTAGTGATTATGTATATGGTGCCCATGAACAACCTCTTTAACCTACTTCCAAACAAAGAAACCACATTATATGACAGGGCATTGCCTGGGGAATGTTTTATCGTTCCACATTTACTAATAGAAACCATGCTAGGTTTCTGAGGCACACATCCCTTTAGCACAAATGCTGTCATTGCAAATATGAAGCAGTTACTTTTGCACAGTAGGGTCCAGTGTTAAAGGAAAAACATGAGTGTAGAGCACATGCAAACTTCTTCCTCCGCGGCACTGGCCCCTTTCTACACACCTGGGCATGGCACCGACATAGCCTTGACCGGAACTTGCAGCTAGAGCACCAGCGAAGTGAGAGCTACATATTATGGTGTTCCCTTTAGCAGTGGACTGCACTGTACATTTTCAGCCTCTAGAAACTCCGGTGCTTCAGCAAGTCCCGTTCAGACAATCTTGTACTTCAGTCAGCCGACACCTGCCTTCAGAAAGGGTGTGCGCTGTTGTCAAACACCAGCGACAGTACATACAAAAGCCACTGACCCTCAGTCGAAAGCTCCTGCTTCTTCATCTTCTTGGACTTCTTGACGACGCCCAGCTGAATCATGCTGTAGGCAGTGTCCAGGATCGACTGCTGCACATCGCGGGGCTCAATCTCGAGCACCTCACGCATGCGGGCATTGTCATATGTGCTTGGCTTGTTCAGCTTGGACATGAGCAGCTTGGAGTTCTTGTCCACCAGGCTGTTGAGCCACATCAGGAAGTATGGTGCTCCGGCTGTTGAAATGCTGTAGCCTGCAATGCACAATGTTGACTATGAAACCTTTTGGGTCCCCCTGTCACATTAACAGCCTGTTCTGCATCAGCACATTCCTCATTCAGGCTGGACATGATGCGGTGTGCGTGATGGTTGCCAGGCGCTATCTCTACGCAGCAGGGAATTGATGCATCATTAAAGAGACCCTAAAAATCCTTTCCTTGCAACCTGAGCAACATGCTGAAATGAGTGTGATTGGCCTGGACAGTGGCATGACAGGCCACTTCTCTGGCATGTGCAATAGTTCCTGTCAACAGTCACCCCACATAGCCACCTACAAGATGAATACCATCTTTTTAAAAGCTGGAAATGTATTGGACATGGCTGAGCTCTCTAAACAAAGCCCCCTTCCATGGGCCAGTCACTAAGACCATAAGTCCGTGCCACAAAAGCTTCAAAGAAAGCTTGGCCGTCTTCTTAACAGCAAACAGAAAATCAATAAAGTTTCTTGTATGTTGCCACCGGCAGCTCAAAAGCATCAGCAAGCGTAAAGAAAAGTGACGGAATGGCGTGTTGCGAATCTCACCATGTGGCTTGAACTCCTTTGCAAGTGCTGTGGCCATGTCCTTGACAGATATGCACTGGTTGGTGACAATGTGGCGGTTTTGTGCTGCTCCTGGCACAGTGAGCGCATGTATGTGTGCCCGCGCCACATCACGAACATCCACCACACTGAGTGATGCCGGAGGCACCAATGGTATAGACCGGTCCATGAAGCGCTTGATCAGCTGCACGTAAACACAGAAACATACACATCCCTCAGAAGCTGTCGTAAATTAATTCCATACCTGGATTCGAATATTCAATTCTAAGAGAGCACACTGCCACTGCAATTACATGCACATTCTTCCTGGTACCCGACTGCCTTGCAACCCATATAGCATCAGTATTGGCTACACCGATGACAGGTTCAGCAGGTGAGAAACCTTCCTCACCTAACTTTAAAGGGACTCTAAAGAGAAACACCAAATCAGCTTAGACTGATGCAATATCGCTTCAAAACTCTATTTTAGATCATTTCACGGTAAGAGGTTGATTACTAGGAGATAAAATGAATGCAAAGGCCAAACTCTTATTCTTCGTTAAGCTTGTGCCAGAATGGCAGTGCCAGTGCATCAGTGTGACGTCAGAAACTTCAAAGCATTTTCCCTCATTTTCTTATTTAGGACATTGTGGCAGGGTAAACGTTCTCGAAACTTACCAAGTTCAGTTTCTGGGTCCTTTAAAGTACAAGGTAGTTCGTCATTAGTAATAATTTTAGCAGTCTGTCTTTACCAATACTGTTGAGTCTTCGTCATTCTAGTTCTGCGCATGTGCAGTATACTTCCGTTCCTTCTTTCCGCTCCCACTTCTCTTCCCACTTCAGGGGATAAAAGCTATCACACACCCCTAAATAAACGTCTTTTATGTTCGAGCGGTCTGTGCCTCGTAACTGTTTGTGGGCCGCGTGCCGTGGAAATGCTACAGTGGCGACAAGCCAGGATACCCCCCATTCGGTGAAAGAAGACCCGGAATCGGCAACCGCGAAGGCAGCCTCGCCGACGACAAGCATGGCTCATCATATGCTCCCTGCATTCAACCAAGATACAGATAAGTGGAAGCTGTATGTCATTAAGGCAGATGCCTACTTTGAAGCTAAAGGAATCACCGATTCAGCCAAAAAGAGAGCACTTCTCGTGGCAGCATTGAGCACGGAAACCGTGCAAGTATTAGATGGCAAGGTCGCACCGCGAGCCCCAAAGGCGTTGAGCTTTGAGCAAGTTGTCGAGGTGCTAAACAAGTGCTATGATCCGAGGCGACATGAAATAACGGAAAGCTTCAAGTTTTTTAACCGCTGCCAGATGGAAGGGGAATCTGTCACGCCGTTTCTGGTGGAAATACGCCGCATAGCCGATAACTGCAATTTTGGCGACGCCCTGGAGCGGATGCTCAGGGATCGTATTGTATGCAGTGTGCGGTCGAAGGCCCTACAGAAGCAATTACTGGCAAAGGCCAACCTCACGCTAGCGGAGGCTGAAGCGCTTGCAATTTCAGCTGAAACTGCCGAGAATAATGCTATGAAAATGTCACCCCAGCCAAAGGTTCTATTGAAATTGCAGGTGGCTCGAAAAACGCCCTTCGGGGAAAACAGAAACGCTGAAGAACATCTAGCATGCGGAAGGTGCAGCAGCTCAAAACACGATGATGTCAGTTGCGGATGGGCACATGCACGTTGCTATCACTGTGGGCTGCGGGGACGCCTTGCTAAGAAATGTCAAAGTCACCCTAACCGCGGAAGGTTAGCTACCAGAGCGACGCACGCAAATACACTGGCTATAACGGAAACAACGCCAATGGACGAGGGCAGTGACGAAGTCCACCTTTGGAAATTGGTTTCTAAGCATAAAAATGTTCTCGAGCCGCTAATCCGCTGCTCATTTACATGGGGCGGCGTTCAAGTAGCCATGGAAATCGACACCGGGTCGCCAGTATGCGTCATTTCTCGGGAACTGTACATGAAGCATCGAAACCATTGGCCTGCCTTGAGGCCGTCACGTGTGAAGTTGTCTTGCTACGCAAGGCTGTTACTGGTGCTGGGCGACCTGACATTATGTGCGGGCTTCAAAGACGTGCTCGTGGTCTGCCCCTCACAGTGCTCGTCTGCGAAGGGCCAAGCTTATGCGGAAGGGACCTGTTGGCGCTGCTGGACAACGCCGGTGCACCGGTGCTACATGTGACACCAGCCTGCGGAGCCACGGAAACGAGCGAAATGGACAGCTGGAAGGTCAAGGCCATTTTCACAGACTACCAGGACATCTTTACCATGGAACTCGGTCTAATGAAGGGTCCTCCAGCAAGCCTGCACCTCAAAGAGGGAGCAATACCAAAGTTTTGTGAGGCGAGATCTCTTCCTTATGCTTTATGCGACAAGGTAGCTTTGGAGCTGGACCGACTCGTTTCCCTTGGCATCTTGTCGCCAGTCAGCCATTCGGATTGGGCAACGCCCATAGTACCGGTGTTAAAGAAAGATGGCTCGGTGCGGATTTGTGGCGATTTTAAAGTTACATTGAACCCGGTTTGCGCAATCAAACAGTATCCTATTCCTGTAATCGAGGATATGTTCGCAGCTTTAAGTGGCGGTGAATGTTTCAGCACCCTCAACTTGCGCGACGCTTACAGTCAGGTGCCTCTAGACGAAGCCGCATACAAACTTTGCATAATCAATACGCACAAAGGCTTATTTTGCTATAATCGGCTTCCGTTCGGAATATCATCTGCACCGTCGACCTTCCAGAGAAAAATCAACACGATTATCAGTGGCTTACCCAGAGTTCAAGCCTATCTTGATGATGTAATCGTGTCCAAGAAGAAAGGCGATAATGGAGAGCGACTGAAAGCCGTCTTATAGAGCGTTTCTGGGATTGTGAGGTTAAGTTACGGTATAACAAATGCAAATTTTGACAACCGGCAGTCATATACCTCGGACATCGCATTGACGGCGAGGGCCTTCATCCAATAGAAAACAACGTGGAAGCTATCATGCGCACACCTTATCCGCAGAACGTGACCGAACTACGGGCATTTATCGGAATGTTGACTTTCTACGCGAAATTTTTGCCAAACATGTCAACGTACCTAGCGCCGCTGTATCAACTACTGGAAAAGAACGCACGGTGGCAATGGAACGCGCCGAAAAAGGCCGCCTTTGATGCAGCAAAAGAAAGTCTGAAAACTGCGCCAATTTTTGTACATTTCGACCCTGCAAAGGAACTCAAGCTAGACTGCGATGCGTCGTCACTGAGTGTCGGAGCAGTTCTGTTTCACTTTATCAACAACGTAAATAGACCGACAGGTTTTCGCTCAAGCACACTGACCCAAGCAGAGCGGAACTACTCCCAGTTAGAATGTGAAGCGTTGGCTTTGGTTTTCGGCGTAACAAAATTCCGGGACTATCTTCTAGGTCGTGAATTTACATTGGTTACGGATCATCAACCACTCGTCAGCCTGCTGAGACCCGACCGCCAGACACCGACTACGGCGGCTGCGCGAATTCATCGCTGGGCGCTGTACCTCGGAGGCTACAAATACAAGCTTCAGTATGTTCCTGGGAAACAACTACTGAACTCAGATGCCCTCAGCAGACTACCACAGCAGACCACTGGAGAAGGAGGTGAAGGTGAGCCCCCGGAGTACGTGCTCGCACTCGAAAGCTCAGATGAAGGCTTGGTCTCAACGCGTGAACTGAAGGACCTAACGGCCGTCGACTCGACATTGCGTAAAGTTCAAGATTACGTGTTACGCGGTTGGCCAAAAAGCAAGACAAACATAAAGCCCCGATTTAGCAACTTATTATGAGCGTAGGTTAGAATTGTCCTTGGCCCACGACCTCATGTACTGGGGAAATCGCGTCGTCATACCAAGTGACGCCAGAGAGCGTTTCCTGCAACTTCTTCACGAAACCCACCAAGGATCATCGGCTATGAAAGCCGTGGCACGCTCCCTATTTTGGTGGCCAGGACTTGACCGCGACATAGAGCAGCGCACGACCAACTGCGGGAATTGCATAGCAAATTTACCTACCGTATTTACACAATTGCAAGTCGACCCCTTTTTTAAAATTTGAAAGTCTGAAGTTGGGGGATCGACTTACAATTGAAACCAAAACATGGCCCCGCCAAAAAAAGCCATACCAACGAGAGCTACAATGTAGTTACAATTTTATGTTTGCTCTATGGCCCTACCCGTATCTTTTCGCTATCCCGCGTGTTTGTTCGCTTTTCGGAAGGGTTTTTCAACATTTTTGAGAGTCTTACAGTGCATGCAACACTCATGGGGGGGGTGTCAATAGTTGATAAAAGCGCTGCTGTTCCCATTAGCAGCGGCACCCTCAGAACGGCGGCGCTTGCGGGGAGTATCGGTAGTTCATGGAAGAGCAGACACCGCTCGCGGGTTTCTCTTCCTCTGTTTAAAGGCATTGGTATTGGTTTGACTAACTTCTTGACGCGCTCCACTTCGGCTACGTGCTACTTCTACGTTTCCCCAGTCGTCATGAGTGCTGCAGGCCCACTAATCCTTCGGCACTCGTTCACAGCAGCGTTCAAGAGGGCTGCCATCCTTTACGCCGAAGAAACAAATTACTGCGCAGCGGGCCGCAATTTCGATGTTTCTAAACGGGTGGTGCGAGAGTGGCGACTGCAGCGAAGCGAAATTTTCACCCTGTGGCGGCAAGTGAGAAATTTCCCACGTGCCGAAGTCTGGACGCTTTCCGGAGCTGTAGGCTAAGCTTGCGGCGTACGTCGCTGAAATGCGTGATCGGTCCCTGCCATTGAAGTGCGACGCGGTCATGAAACAAGCCCGGACCTTCGCCTTAATTTTAAGGTTCTGCTCCGCCGTGAGCACAACGAGTGGCTGGCGGCAGAAGACTGCGAAATTACGCCAACCGGACCTGTCAAAAGAGCCTCCCTGACGGCTGCGTGTGGTTGGGTGCATTTGGCGTGGGCTGCTGTTCTGCAAGATGTCCTCGTGCGGTCGTTTGCCAAATTTGAACTTTCGCTGGACCACGACGCGCTGTGGGACCGCAGCAACGATGACGATGGCAGCACTAGTGAAGACGAGTAGTCCAGTGACCATGTCAGCTACTAATAAATTTTCGTTATCGAATGCACCCTCGGGGTCTTTTTTTTTTTTTCAGTCAAGCGATATGGGGGGGTCGACTTACATTCGAGTCGACTTACAATCGTGTAAATACGGTATGCCACCGGCCGCACCTCCCCTAAACTGGCCGAAGACAGAAGAACGGTGGTCCCGAATTCATATAGACTTCGCAGGACCGGTAACCGGGAAGATGGTCCCAGTTATAGTGGACGGTGGTAAGAACAGCCAGCTGCAGTGCAAGTTTGCCAGCCATTTACGCCAGCGGTGGCAACCTCATCTTGGAATTCCACCGCCAATCTCTAGCCACGGCGTGACTAAGTCGACTTTGTGTCGGGAACAATTCGCGCATCCTCCACTCTCCGTCGCTTCAGCTAGGATGCATTCGATGAAGCAGGCTTTGTGCTGAAACTGCCACCGTTACGCTCTAGCCTCGTCGCCGTTGTGACTGAAGGAGTTCGACGAAGCAGGCTTTGTGCGCAACACGACAACGCCGCGGGAATGCTGATGAAGGCTCCTTCCCACGCGCCGACCAAGACGCAAGACAATGTGCTACCCGGGACGGCTCCGAGTTCGACGAAGCCCCTCTGACGTCTGCTCCGGACCATTGCACCTGTGCGGCACGTGTATGTCAGCCCTCCTCCTCCAAAAAGTCGGGTCATCTTCAATGACGTCGAACTATGACGTCGAGCAGGGTGCTTATAAGCAGTGTTTGTCGGCTGCTAGAGTGTGCTCGTTGTCGTGCTCGAAATGTACTCGTGAGCTGTGTGCTCGTTTGCTGTATGCGTCGTCTTCCGTGCTCCATTTGGGAGCCACGCTAGACTGTGTAAATGTATTTGATGTTCAACTGTAAATAACATGTATATAAACCCTGCTCACCTAAGTCCCAATGAAGAGTCAAGTTCATCCCTACGACTACGACTGCAAAATCTAGTAACGCGCACTCCAAATGGATCGAAGCGATTCCTATGAAGCATGTAAATGTGGAAAGCACAATAAGGGCTCTGAGGAGCATATTTGCCCATTTTGGTGTGCCACGTACAATAGTATCAGACAACGGCACACAGTTCACAAGTAATGAATTTGCCACATTTACAGCAAAAAAACAACATCACGCATCTGTACACGGCACCTTTACATCCACAGTCAAACGGAGCTGCTGAAAGGGCGGTGCGAACAATAAAGGAGGGTATTAAGAAAATGAAGGGAGGCGATCTCTATGAGAAATTGGTATGGCTACTGTTCAATTATAGACGAACACCTCTGAAGACTGGGAAATCGCCTTCAGAGATGCTCCTCGGGTATCAAATAAGTTCGCGTCTAGACACCTGCTTCCCTGTGACTGTTGCAGGTCCATCTGGCAGCAGTGTCCATGACTGGACACTGCTGCCAGACAGCAGCGTGTACGTCCGCAATTACGGACAGGAAGAGAAGTGGATCCCTGGTCATGTCAAATCGGCGACCGGAGCACGAATGGTAACCGTAGAGACTCCCACTGCCATTGTCAAGCGCCACGTCGATCAGGTGCGCTGCCGCTCTAATTCATCACCAAGGTTTTCGGATACGACTGCTCGTGGCCCAGGGTCCAACCAGACGCCAGGTCCCAGCACGGCCACCAATGCAACCACTTCCTCGGAAGTGGCCGCCCCAGTTAATTCTCCAGATACAGCCCAAATGCGGACGACAGCATTCGACCTCGCACCCCTTCTCTCCCAAATACCTTGAGTCCGGCTGAAGCTTTGCAGCAAGTCCTGCGCCGGTCAACGAAGCAGCGCAAGCCAGTGCAACGGTTCCATTTTTGAGGAGAGGGCAGTGTTGTGCCTTCGTCATTCTAGTTCTGCGCATGCGCAGTATACTTTCGATCCTTCTTTCCGCTCCCACTTCCCTTCCCACTTCAGGGGATAAAAGCTATCACACGTCCCTAAATAAACGTCTTCTATGTTCGAGTGGTCTGTGCCTCGTAACTGTTCGGGCCGCGTGCCGTGGAAATGCTACAAATATGTAGTCCATCAACACGTAGTCCTTTTTTACCAATAAATATATAGTTCATCCTTACCAATAAAGAACTAACAAAGTCCAAGCAGACATCATCAAAATCACGGCAAGCTGGTGCAGAAAGCATCATGCTGACTTCACCTCTCATTTTTCGGTTTCGCATCTTTTCTAGGTGATAAACCTCCTCTCATGGTGAGAGTGGCTGTACAGTCGCCAACCGATTTTCCGGACTCCAAAAATTCGGACATGCCCGATTATTCGGTCAGCTACGTGGCACCGCCATTCCCCCCATAGACCATAATGTATAACAACTGCCAAAAGTTCGGACACGTTGCAACCTCTCGTCTGATTTTTCGGACGCTCCTTGAGCCAACTCGATCGAGAGCATCATGCACCGACTATGACCGGCGCATAGTTCGACTTGCTGAACGCCATTTTTGTTTTGAACAGAGCCTCCTTGCTGCCCCACGAAGTGGCGCTACTGGAAATCCCTGCTCATCGTCATCGTTTCTGCCTGGTTCGATAGAGTGGCTCTACAGCAGTTCCAGTTTCAGCTTAGTAAGCCATGTCAAGACAACCCAGCAGTTGATTTGTTTCTTCACGCACGACGCTGCGAGCAGGCTACGTTTTTCGTTTGTGCGACTGGTGTCGGCACGGTGGTGTTTGCTTTGTGTGCTGTGTCGAGGTTTCAGTGATCCAACGCGGCGTACGGAAACATCTTGTCAAGTGTCTAATGGCGCCGACAGTGCCCGCGCTGACTTCGCTGGGCAATGCCGGCAAGCGGGTGCCGGGAGGCCTAAGATTTGTCGCCTTCCGATATGCTCCCTACTGACGCGGAAAATGTTCTGCCGATACCTGCGCAGTGGTTGCATTGCGATTCCGGACACCATCTCATTTGACAGTTTCACAGGTGCTGACACTGCAGTACTGACATGCGCAGAACTCAACGACGGCGAGATCATTCGTCAGGTTTCTGCTGCACCGCCGGACGATGACTCCGAGTCGGAAGATGACGCACAATGTGCTACGCTGCCGTCGCATGCGGAGCGTGCACAAACAGTGACTGTGCTTTTAGCCACCTATAGTGACCGTACGACCCTCTCCGAGATTCAGGCTTATCTGACTGCGCGTAAAGGGAACAGCGTGCAACGGCGCATTCACGATTTCTTCAAGCCTACTGCCGAGCCCGAATAAGCGCGTGGAAATAAAGGATTTCATTTTTTTTTCTTAATCTGCTTTTTCGGACACCTGTTTATTTGGACATTTCCGCAGTCCTCGTGAGGTCCGAATAAATGGTCGGCGACTGTATTGGTGTTGTAGAAGCATAGTTTACCAACACAGCTCAATTTATCTTTCTCTCGTGTCCCTTGAACCACCGTCAAACTTAACTTAGCATTGCCTTAAAGCACAAGCCAGAAGAATGTGTCAGTGTACCATGGCTCAGCTAATGGGCATGCCCTAATGACTTGCAAGCAGAGTACTACATTTTCGCAGTTTATTTTGGGGCAAAACTGGGGGGAGGATGTTTTTTGGAGTTTATTGAAATTGTAGTTAGTTGAAACTTTCCTTTATGGCACAATAAAATTTAGCGCTTTAAGATGCTTTTTTTTTTAAACTTTATCTCCCTTTTAGCTCCCCAGATACCACAAAAGAAAGCTAGCACAAATAACCGCAAGAAAATTTTCATTTATAGTCAACATTTAAGATTGCCAGAAGGGTTCATCTTACTGTAATATATACATGCATATTTATGAAAGGCAGAATTGAGAACTGCAGCAAGCTCTTTCCGATTTACAGAACAATGCATAGGGAATGTTCTTTCAACATTCGCACTATGTAGATAAAAAAAAAAGTAGATCTAGCACAGTATGTGAAAGAATGGGCCAGTCATGAGCGTGCATCCTTCAGAAAACTAGAGAATCTACAATTTCTTTAACAGCATGTTCCCGATATTCTGAGAGCTGCCTTGTCTGCAAGGTAGTGCCACACCTTAGTGTTAAATTGACAGAAAGCAGCTGCTCATATGTCTCAAATGGTGCTGGATGTTGTGCCATATTTGCATGCATGATTTGAGCGTGGTACCAGAATAATGTTGGTGTAGTAATGCAAGATGTGATAACCATTTCCCTTCATTCCACTGCTCCATATTTCTGCAACAGCAGTGTAGCACTCTTGGAAGTTGTTAATCACTTCCGAACGCTTCTCGCCTACAATGTCAAGGATACTGTCAACATCTGTGCAAAGGTTGCCGCAGAAGTGCCATTTTATTGGCTTAGCAGTGCCTCTAGGGGCATGGAAAGCAGAGGGCACACCGTGCAAAAGGGTCAACTCAGCTTACTGAGAGCAATTTGATCGAATTTTTTTCTTCACATGGTGAGCAAATTGAGCAAGGCGTTTGCCCCAATAAATACATTCAGCTTCTCACACTGCTCAGGTTTCATCATGACATGGTCACGTGATCACAACTGAGGGCACCAAAATACAGTTTTTCGAATGAATCCGAATTGTCTTTGTTTGTTTTACCTGCGAGTGATCATCCGGCATTACCGGCAGTTATCAAGTTATTCCGATAACGAAGAACCCTGCTTATAAGCCATGTGCATGGGCTCTCTGCTGTAACTGGAAGGAATATACTGTTACTTCAAAGGTTCTGTGCCCAAAAGCATTATTTCCATTGTGATATCAGACTAAAGAATGACGATTCTCCATGCACTATGTTCTCCATTTTAATGAATGCAAAGCCCAGACGAATTAAAGCTAGTACCACTTAGCATTCTTTCACCATAACATTAAATATTGAACTCCTACCAGCACACTAGTGGGCACGCCATGGGTTGTCTTCTGCAGCAGAGGTCCAATGCAGAGTCCAGGGTTAATGACCACCAGCTCAAATTTCTTCTCCTCTGCAATGTGAATGCCACAAGGTACATGTGAATTTTATGCTTACAGATGTACAAGTCATGGCTACTAAGTGCAGTCACAAGAAACTGTTTATCACGCTGCATCACTGTAGCCTTTGTGCAGCCACAATTTGAGGAGGTTTCTGACACAGCACCTTATTGTTGGTTATCATTTAATCAACAGAAAGTCTGAAGGCTTCAAGGCTCTTAAGTTACAAACACAGCCTTCATTCATTGGCTGGGTGAATATGAGATTTTACATCTCAATTAAGCAGTTCTTCACAGTTACCCAATCTGTGAGTTCAATATTCACTAGATGCCAAATATGGTTCAAACTACAGTGCATCAGGCAATTATCCACACAATTGATGGATGCCTGATGGCCCCTTAGTGAGTCTGCTGTTAAGGCAACTTAGCTAAGAGTACTTAGCTATTCCTGTGATCTTTGTTCCTGGTAAAAGATTACTTTCGTGCTGCATCGGGAATTGTTGCACAGGGAGAACACAGTTGCATCATCAGCGTCTGTAGTATATTGCACTGACCTATTAAAAGCTATGTGACTCTGTCGTATATGCACTTTACCAATTTCTATCTATGTCTCTCTGGTTAGCTGAGTCGAGCATGCTATGACGGTGTTATTTACCATTATCTGCAAAGTTCATTCTTTGAGCTAAACAAGCTTCTATATTTCTCTATCTTAGACCACTTATAGCCAACCAAATTTTAGTGATGCTTCAAACTGAGTGCACTTTGTTCTATCATCTTTTGCCATTCTCATACAGACTGCAGTGACCTCTCACTTATGGCTCATTCACCTGTCTCATCTAAGCTGGCAATAAATACCAATAAACATATTCAAAGGGACATAAATTGGCCCTTTTAACCCTTTGCTACTTTTCCTCTTTTCTTACACACAAGAATATGTGGTATTCAATCCTAATACAAAACCAATTTTCTCAGCATTTGCGACGTTGTAATCGAAACAAAATTATTTGGTTATTTGTCACTGAATTGCAAGCAACAGGGCATAGAGTGCTCACTTTATTAGTGCAATAATTACAGTGACAGCATGTGGACTTGCGGAACAAGCACTCAATGATGCGGCACAGCAAGTTAACTATAGCTGCAATAATGACATAGTTGCCATTTGTAAATAAGTGCGTACAGTTATCTCCTACCACTCTATCCTATCTGCTATTCTTTCCCCCTGTACATTACTCCCATGCCCGAATACCCCCATGTGCTGGCCACCATTCAAGTTGGTTGGAAGGTTATGGTGTTTGCTGCAGGCAGGGCTAGCCTGACAGCCTGGGCTGGGAGTTTCACCACCTGTGCATCTCCGCTCCTCAGAAGCATGTTATCCTGTGTCCATACATTCAGCATCGCGTTCAGGTGGCAGCAGCCCAGGCGATACAATTATAGAGCAGCAAGCAGCAATTTCCTCCCTTCCTCTTTACTTTATGAAAGGAAAATATTAAACAACCTATTACTTAGTGCTATACAGCGAAACCTCGTTAATTCGGAAAATCAGATCATTTGAACTCGTCCTCTGGTCTCGGTAGCCGTATGCATTACTTAATGCAATCAAACTCTCGTTAATTCGGACGTATTTGGCTGCACATCAGTTAGTTAGGTCGGATATTTCTCGGAGGTCAGTGAGCACGAAGCGCTACAAATTGGCGATGCATAAGAGCGAAAACTGCAAAGTCCGAATCGCCATAGTCATCAACGGAAATTGCACATGAATGTCAGCAACGCCAGAACACTTTGTGCCTATTTGTGTCTTTAAACCCTCTATTCTTGTGTTTACTGCTTCACATAACACCGCGTTGGTCGCGTGCCTTCATAACGGCATAGTCGGCCATCCACGATTGCGTCGACAGTAGTCGCGGTTTCTTCCGCAGTGGTTGTGCCAAACAGTAGTTTCAATTTGACTCCGCATGTGCGCCGGCCACGTGCCTTCATAACTGAGTAGTCGGCGTCCATTATTGCGTTGATAGTGACCACAGTTGTGTGTGGAGCGGTTGGGGCAAACAGTAGTTTAGTTTTGGCTTGGTATGCGCATCAGCCACGTGCCTACAACCGAGCACTCGGCAGCCATTATTGCGTCGATAGCGGCTGTGGTTTCATCCGTAGCGGTTGTGGCAAACAGTTTCATTTTGACTCGGTGCAAAGCCGTCGAGAATGAAGACCACCAGCTACATCGCAATGGACAGACGATCTATTGGCAACCGGTTCACTGGCAAAAAAATTAACGGGATGTGCATGCGGTAGTAAAAAGCGCATCAGATAAAGGCGCGTGCTGTGGCCGCGTTGCAATGGAAGTTGCGAGGCCTTCGCTGCTGCGAGAGCAAGTCAGTCGCAAGATGACGAGAACTGCAGCTTACGCACTGCTTTTGTGCAATATAGAAACAGGAACTGATCACTCATTCACTAAAAGCATGTTGACATAGTAAGCATTTCTTTGTTTTCTTAATAATCTCAATAATTAGACATTCGGTTAATTCTGACTTTTTTTCTTTCGGTCCCATGAAATTTGAATTAACGAGGTTTTACTGTAGTTCTAGACATTATTGTGAAAAGAAAACACTGGAAATGATGTGTTACCCTCTGAAGCAAAGCAAAAGCTGCTAGCTGCACTAGAAGAGAAACTTGGACGAATTGGTGGTGATTCATGTTTCGGAAATTAGCAGCACTAGTAGGTATGCTAGTAGGCATGGGGTGTGTGCGGTCATGTCCGCGCCCAACAAACTTGGCATGATTTGTTCTCGTTTGCACAAAAAATTATTGGGCCATGCCAAGGAATGCAGTTTATATTCTGAGAAATTAAATAATAGATACATTATATGTAGATCTTCCATTGTGTACAGGCTGCCCCTGTCATGTGGGAAGCTTTATGTGGGTCAGACCAGCCTCTGCATGAACATTAGATTAAAGGAGCACTTGTCATCATTAAAAGGTACGGGGGGCTTTGCACTTGCCTTTGCATTGTAGAGTGTGTGGGTTCCGACCGTTAGTAGAAAAAACGGTTTGCTTGTTCTGGCACAAAGATCAAACCACAAGGGAGATTATGGAAGCTTTTCATATTGATAGGGAAATGGAAAGGTGCGTCAGTAGACCATCTCTTAGTAAAAAAGAATTGAGATATTTGGAAGAAAGTGTTTCACAGTAGATTGTTATTAAGTTTGACAGGAAACTTTTCTATTGGGTTTATGTTTTTTTTTTTTTATGTTTTGACACACTGGTTTTATCCACGTAATGACGCACTGATGTTTTCCACATGTGTTTCGACAAGTTACCAGGATGGCTCCTAACGTGTATGCACAGTCGCTTAGTTGTTGACATGTTGGTCTGTGTTGGCCGGTGTATATAAATGCAATTTTCCTCAAAATGAATCTTCAGTTGCGAGTCAGTGCCAGTGTCGTGTTCTCCTTTTCTTTCATCCTTGTCTGCTAGCTCCTTTAGATTTTTAACAAAGCCATGCACGGAAACCTCGGTAACAAATTTACCTGGCAGCTCCTTGACAAAATCCCATGCTGCCTTCTCCTGGAGCGTCTTAGCCTTTCCATAGGCATCCAACGTTGTAGACTCGGCATTGCTCCAGTCATCTTCTGTGAAAGGTTTGCCTTCACGCTCACTTAGGGCACTCCCTGGCTGGGATTGATCTGCAAAGTCAACCGAAGAAGTTAACAGGCATGTATGTCTGCCCACAAGGCATGAGTGAAGTTGGAAGTAGCTGACAATTAGTGGCAGCTGTCACCCCAAGAGTTTGCAATGACTGAGAGCATGTGACTGCTCGTCCCCCCGCTTTCTGCCCCAACCCCGCCTTGTCTGTCTAATTTGTCAAGCACTTCTAGTGCACCTACACTACACAACCACACGTTTCAAAAAAGCAGGAATCATGGAGAGCTTTATTTGACTGATACATACCGTCAGTGCATTTAAATATGACAGAGCACACAAAAATACACAGCACAATGCATGTCAGTGCATCCCTGTACAGTGATATTTCATCATAACTAACAGTAAAAATATGCAAAGCAACATATGTGGTGAAGAACACATGATGGTGCCAGTGCCACCTTTACAATAATGACGGATGTAGTATAGGCTATTCTCTCAATGTACCCTAATGGAAAGAAAAGAAGCAGCAGTGTTTTACTGTACATGCGTCTTCAGGGCTGCTGCACCGCTAGAAGCAGTGATCATTAACAAGCTTTGCAGCATGTGATAGCTTTTTCAACAGCAATGACACGGTGTGTGAATAATTTATGGTAATTAACTCACTTTTTATGAAAAAAAAATACTCTACACATCACTGAGACTGCATGAAATGCTAAACATGTCCATTCTCCTATGTTCTGGTTAGCTGTAGTAATGCAAGTTGATAACATTAAGCAGTATACAAGGTACTTCAGCCACGACAGCTTTCAATGGCAGGAGATTCGTGAAGCACTACAGTGCTAATTTCAGATGGAACCTCTATGTGGTTTAAACTGTGAGGTGGTCGTGTCAGTGCTCTTATTGTTGCGGAGAAGGTTACATGGGTCTACGCATTCCTCTAATACATTTGTTACATGTCACCTTCAAGCTTCTATCACTTCATCCTTCTCATGTCTAGGCACACATTCTTTCCATCCTATTAGTTTTCTCACTGATTCAGCTAGCATAATATTACACATAGACGACAGAAAGGAAAAAAAAAAAAATCTGCCATCTCCTTGTGATGTTATGCTAGCCAAATAATATTACTAATACTACCTTAGAAAAAGTGGACACATTTAAATACCTCGCCGTCAACCTTTCATACGACTTAGACTGGTCTGCTCATGTAAAGCGCATTACTGCCTCCGCTAACCAAACATTGGGATTCCTAAAATGCCATCTGCACCATGCACCACATCGCGTTAAACTACTAGCATTCAAGAGGCTCGTACATCTAAAACTTGAATACGCATCCCCCATCTGGTCACCACATCAAGCTTACCTTATCAATGCACTCGAAAGAATTCAGAATCGTGCGACAAGATTCATTAATTCTTCATATTCTTATAACACCAGCGTATCGCTACTAAAAGCACAGTCCACCTTAAGCACGCTATCATCCCGGCGTCGCATTGATTCGTTAATCCTCTTTCATAAGTTTTATTACAGCTCGCTTCATCATGCACCATATATGCTGGCCCCACCTCCTTGCCATTCCCTGCGTACAGGGCATTCCTTGCAAGTAACCCGTCCACGCAGCCCATACTACAACCTTGTCTGCCTCTTTCTTTTGCCGATCATCAACCGACAGGAATGGCCTGCTCCGTCACATAGCTGAAATCACCTGTTCCTCGACGTTTGCTAATAAGCTTAATACTAATATTCTTCATTGAACTCATGTGGCCACTGATTAGAATAAACAACATTTGTAAACCCCACCCCTTATGTAATACCCCCAGTGAGGAGTCTTTAAGGAAATAAAAGTGAAGTGAAGTGAAAGTGAAGTGAACATGCATCAACTATCCCAGCGAAATGCTGTGTTAGTTTTCCAAATTACACTTCTAACAATGTTATAGATGGTCCAGTTACCATGATGATTCCTATATTATCTCACTGGGTGCCTCTGAATGCCTAGATCTGCTTATAACCAAGTGGCACAAAATTTGTTATATATCCTCCAAGCAGCACAAACTTTAGTGCTCTTTCCCTTGTTATACAGACTGCAGTATTCGTGTACATAGAGGCAGGGCATGACCTGCGTACAAGGCAGATATTTAACAAAGCACTGGTGTGAGATTTTCAGCTTATCATAAAGCATCGAGGTACCTTAAATAATTTACTGTAATACTTGTTCCTGCAAACCAATTTCAGTTTCGGTACCCAGCAGGTGGATATGTGTAATGTGTTAGATCCCTTGGTTTCTGCTATCACTGGGGCTGTGACACACAAACACAGCCATAAGAAAGATGCACAGCACTCTCGCTTATTTTTCATTAGCAATATTCTCATATCCAGCCTTACTGCTAAGTTGCTAAGAGTCATTCTTTTACGTGTGATAAGGCATGTGGTTGAGTTCCTACAATTCCGAAAAAAAATGTGTCGGTACTACTTCATCAGGGTTTACCTACCAAAGACAGCACTGATGGAGCTGGTGAGAACAACCCTCTTGACAGTGCCCGAGTCAGCACAGGCCTGCAGCACAGCCTTGGTACCATCAACGGCCAGCTTGAGCAGGTCATTGTCCTTGGAGAGCGAAGAGTGCGGTGTGGGTGCAGCCACGTGCACTACATATGTGCAGTCTTTCACAGCACTGCATGGAAGAGCATGCTACGGTCAGGCCACAAGCAGAATGTGCAATACATGTGCAGGGGAAAAACAAGGAGTCTAACTGCATCAACTTCGTCATTAACTGCAAGTCACCTACACTCAGTATCAAACCAAAGTTATAAGTTCTATTAATGTTCCTTAGAGAGTTTCGATATCAAGCTGGCAACCATTGCACCTGCTCAAAACTGTGACATTATAAGAGTAATGATACTGTGTGACTGAGAAATTACACACCTGCTCAGCGGTTATGCCAGTGCATCTAAGAATAAACCAGCACACGAATATGTGTGTGATGCTTGGTGAAAAATTTTACAAAATTTTCCACTCCAAAGTGGGGAAGTGGGCCTTAAACAAGGGTGGGGCCCTACATGAGTAAATGTGGTATTCTATGAGCGATGATTGTGCCACTGTATTCAGCACACTAGGAACACCACAGTGGACAAAATACTACTTTGGCTGACAGAGAAACGTCAGTCCCATCTAATTATTTGTCCTTTGACCCTTGCACAACATTTCTGACGCCCTCTCCCCTTCACCCCAAGTCCATATGTTGTCTATGCCTGACTTGGCATTTCGTTAAAATACCTTCGCAATATCCCGCACTTGCTGTGAGCATATACTATACAGGGTGTCCCAACTATCATGCACCAAGATCTAAAAATATGCAAATGCCATGTAGCTGGACGCAGCAAAGGTAAAGGTAAGTTAAATTGTAGAGCAACATGAAAAACACCCGATACAGCTTTCTGTTGCTGAATATGTGCGACATAAAAGTGTTTTTCGGAGTGTGAAAGCAGCAACGAACACGTGCAAAATGCCTCGAGCAGCCAGTCACATGGCAATTTTGCGTGTACCGCAGGCTTCTTTCATGCCCGAAAAAACAGCTTTATGTAACCTGTATTGAGCAGCAGAAAGCTGTATCAGGGATTTTTTATGTTGCTCTACAATTTTCTGATTGACACTTTTCATCCAATTATAATATATGAGGTTCATTACCTGATTAAGATTAATTATGTAATTAGGCAGAATGCAAAAAATAATCTGAGCATCTCGAAGCGAT
The DNA here is from genome assembly GCF_050947875.1 of Dermacentor variabilis. NCBI lineage: Eukaryota > Metazoa > Arthropoda > Arachnida > Ixodida > Ixodidae > Dermacentor > Dermacentor variabilis. The sequence goes on from NC_134569.1 coordinate 137,158,754, forward strand.
GGCAAACAACATTACCTTGGTTCTGTCCAGCTATGTGGCATTTGCATATCTTTAAATCTTGGTGCATGCTGATAGTGGCAAGAAGCATTTTAGGTTTACTTCGTTATATGTGATAATTTGTTATATAGAGGTCAGACTATACTTCTGGAGAGCAATGAGAGACACTTGTGTGCACAGCCTAGCAGACTATGGAGAGGCAGCAGCATGTACTCAACTCTTTCCAGCTGTCCTCCTTGAGAAGGTCTGCCTGCACCAGCTCGATAGGGTGCTTGGCATCAGGCACCAGCTCACGCAGAAACTTGGTCTTATCCTCCTGCTCGAGGTTGCGCACCGTGGCCCGGACGCGTAGCTCACCATCCTCTAACAGCAGCTTCACGATGTGCGAGCCCACATAGCCCGTGGCTCCCGTCACCAGCACGACTGTAACGAGAACAAATACGTGCCCAGTGAGTGAACATGGCATCATAACTGGTGCACAGTGGCCAAAAGACATCAATATTCAAGTTGCAAAAGATTCCACTGTGAATGAACAGCATTTATAATTTATTTTGTTTCAGCCTCGGCACTTGCACAGTCTCAGGTGGACAAGGTAGACACAAAGAGATGGGGGCAAGAAATTTCTTCGAGAGCAAATAGTACACAAATCCGGCATGCATGCTCAACATGATCTGCTTTGCATTTTGACTTGGCAACATTAATGTTTTGACAACGAGAAGTAGAGAAAGAATAGTCACGTTAACATGCCCCAAGAAGAGACACAGAATTTGACTCCATGTATGCAAAACTGCTTAATAGTACTATATATAGTACCGGAAGTATATTGCAGTCTATGTCATTGCAAGTGGTGACTAACTAAACATACCTTTTTTTTTCTCTTTTTTCCATTTGCTACATTATGTGCATCTGAACATTCAATGCGATGCTACAGCATCATCGTTAATGCACATCATGCAGTCAGCTGCGACAGCATTAGTGCTCAAGAAGTGAATCGGGAATGTACACGCCGGGCAAGTGCCATTTCATTTCTACACATTTAATTACAAGGTTAATAGGCCGACCCAACAGGACCATCTAAATATATCCGCCACCCTGCAAGAAAAATGCGTAAATATAAATGCGAGCTGAACACACCTGTCTCGCATTCTCGTTTCATGACAGCTGTGCTATACGTTTGCACATCCAATACCGCAAAATGAGAGAGTCGTTAAGCACAAAGCCAAAGCTATTGCAAGAAAGTATCCCGGCGTCGAAGTGCCAAACGTGTTTTGTGGATCGCACACGCCCACGACCACGCCGGCTGCCAGTACCCGCGCATATGCGTGCTACACAACACGGGCAAAGCTTAGAGAGAGAAAAAAAACGAAGGGGTAACAGCCGGGATTGCCACGTGACCATGGCCATGGGAAGCTGTTGCCATGGGAACAAGCGGAGCAGCGGGAGGAGGGAGTAGTGGCATTGGCGGGCGGCTCCCACTAGCCATGACCTCTCGCGAGTTCACTGATCGCCGGGGAAGCGTCGCCATAGCAACCGCATGCGAGACGTCACGTGGCTTGCCCTTCTCCTTCCTTCTTTCTCAATCCTTTTTTTCTTCCCCTTCCTCTCCATCCGAGCTCGTTTCTCCTGCCCCGCGCCGCGAGCGCTACCCCAGTCTTTCACTATTTCACTACGGCTGCTGCTCCTGCTCTCCCGCCGCCGCCATCCCTCCCTCCCGCTCGGTCTCGTACCTCGCGGCATCTGTGCCCGCAGCGCGCTCATCTATCGCTTCACGCCTCGCGTGCGGCCACTTTCTCGCCGGCTCCTTTGCTCATTACGCGTTGCGTTTTCCAAGGCGCTTATGCTTGGCGGGTTCCACGAGCAACGCTCGAGTCTGCAGCCAGCATGTGCTGCACTTCATCGCGACGATCGACGGCCGTTGCTGCAGCGAGCCCAGTCGCGTTAAGACGCTGCGGTTCGCTCGTCTTCCGACCCGGGTTTCGTGGCTTCTCTCACGCCTCGTCATTATATTTTATTTCCGTGCGCTCCGTTTCGCTTTCCCGAGATTTACGGCCGCGTTATGGCATTCTAATCGTATTTCTTTCTTTTTCATCTCCCCGGTCAATGTAATTTCGCGAAGTATGAGGCGATTGCAACCACAGCTCGCCGGCGAGTGGTTACAAAAAAAAAAAGAACAAAAAAGGCAGAACGAGCATCGAAACTGGTCATGCTTAAATGTTGGACAGCATGGATGCTTAAAGAAAGAAATGATAAAATATCAACGAAAAACTCGTTCTCCGCATCGCGAATCGAAAGAGTAACGTCTACGCGACCGCATGCGCGTTCCTCGGTGAGTAGCGTGCACTTACAGTGCGTAATGCAAATCAGAAGGGAGTGTATTGAGGATACGCTTCCAATCCGGCTTTCATTCCAAACTCCTCTCTCTCTCTCTCTCTCTCTCTCTCTCTGAGTCTGTGGCATGTGACAGGAAGGGTACTGAGCGAAGGGCTTCCATTACAACAAATGTTGATTGTTATTGCAGTGCTTCACTGGGGAAATTTGTAGCGTCTCCAGTAAAATCACGCTAGCGGTGAATTACCTACCGCGCCCGACGACGTTTGCCCAATTAACACGTGTTGCTGGCTATTGCATTGCGTCCTTGCTATTTCGCAGAATTGAAAGACCGAAGTGGATACGATGAACAATTTCTCTCGTAGTAGGAACAATCACATCCACATCAGACGCTATAAGAGAGGACACAAGGAGCTCATACCGAATGGGAGAGAAACTGCGCACGCCAGCCATCGCGCTCAGTGTTAAGCTGACGGCAGAGCAAAATGCTCTGCACGTTCAGCCTCAACTGTAAGTGGTTTAGGTCCACGCGGAGGCGGCCATACATGTGCTGGCCATCGCAGCGCATTCCTCCTCCTGCGCAGCGCTCTACGTGTCCCACCCCTGGTATACACATCGCACCATCGTGCAGCGCGAAGCATCGCCAGCCAACCCTTCCTACGCTCCCCGCCCCCTCGTTTCGCCACCCCACTCCTTGGCCACAACTTTCCCCCCGAAAGAGACTCACTGTGCGGCGAAGAGGCTAGCGCTGAACGAGATGCAGAAGAAGCAACGTCGGCGACGTGCGCTCGCAGCAGCATCAGCGCAAGTCGTGCGCGCGAACGCGAGACACCGCACAAACAGGGGCGGGGCCAACGGCGACGTTTATCACGGGAAAGGAGGCCGGAGAACGCGGAGGAGAAGGGGAGCGGGAAAATGGGGGGAGGGGAGGTAGCCAGAGCGAGCTCCCAACAGGGAGGGCTGCCGTAGTTTCGCTATCCGCTTCTTGTTTTGTGAGCCGCCGCCGCCGCCGGGATGTAGCCGGCTTAAGCTCTCTCCGATTTCGGCCCGAGCGCCATCGTTTGCGCCCCTATCGGTTTAAGAGCCCTGTTTACCGTCGTGCACCCCCTTCCTCCCGTCTTTATTTGTTTCCTCCTCACGAGCCGTCCCATCTCTCTCGTAGGACTGCAGGCATTGTCGTTCTGAAGCTGGCGATCGAGCTACGGAATGGATGTTCATACACATCTCTCTCGATGCATGCCGCTTTCCTATATACGCACCACTTATTGCGCATGCGTGCCTGCGCGCTCGTTGGTATCCGAGAATATTTATTTTCTTTCTGCCTCTTTATCCCGTGATCTTTTTTTGTGGACGATAAAAGCTGCTGCTGGCTGATGTTGCCCGCACGAAAACCGTTTCGACGGAGATGAGAGTCGATTCAGAGGGCACCGAGTGCCGATGGAGTAAACAAGGAATACTATACGGATAGTCGTGTTGGCAGCAAGAATAAAGCGACAAGTTCCACGTATGGCCGATCTGTGTGTCGAAGTGTAAGACTGGCGACCTTTTGTGACGGGCGCCTTTGTGCGTGTGTGCGTGTGCGCGTGTGTGTTTGTTTGGGAGACGAGATCGGGGGCAAAGCAATCAAGCTAACCATAAAGCAACGTCGAATACTTGTAACATAAACGGCTGGCGATACGAACGTGGAGGCAGTGCTGGCTCGGATAAGAAATAATCAAAGCACCAAGAGAAAAGAGCAGTTATATAAACGCAATGCATCCCTTAAGATAAATTGTTAAAGAAGTCGCACAAACGCCGCATCGTCCAGAACTTCTCGGAACGTTTTCAGAGCTTTCGCCACGCGAGCAAGCACTATCCCGACTCAAAGCGTTCTTCGCCACACTACACGTTTGTCATACAGACGAGAGACAGTAACAGGAGCTGAGCGAAAACGTACCGAATCCTACGGTGCTGAGTAAAGCAGAATGTACCGAAAAAGAAGTTACGTCATGGACATGCACACAAAAAGGATTAGAATAATCGATCCTTCTAGAACACAAACGAAAACGAAAATAAAATGACGCGCCTTTCATAGCTCTGCACACCAATGAATTGAGAGGAAGAGGCTGTGCCCTGCAGAACGAACACACAAAATGCTCAAAAAAAAGAAGAGAGAAAAGGAACAAAGTGCCAAACTGGTAGAAGAAAGCCCTGAGTATGCAATAACCCATCTCCTTCACCGGCATCATAATCGCGCAAGAAAAGGCTGCGCCGCGGCGACAGCGTTGATAAGGCCAGGAAGACAAGCTTAGGTCACGGGAACAAAGAAAGAACGAAAGAAAGGAGCAGCGACGCACGCAAAAACAATCAAGCGCGGAGGGCGATCGAGCCGGAAAGGATGAGCAGCCGGCGACAGTTAAAGCGCGCTTCGGAGGAACGAACGACGGCTGGGAAACACAAAAGGGGCTCAAAAGCAGCGCATACACATATACATAGCGCCGAAGGATAAGGAACGAGGGGGTTTGTGCGCCGCAGCCGAGCTGCGATCCATCACGCTTCCCTCCCACTTCTTATCTCCCGCTCACTCTCTTTCCCGCCACCGGGATTGAAGGACGTGCTCGGGGCAGCTTGCTCTGCAGGCTGGCGGCGCGGGAGGCGAGATCAGAGACGCCCGAACAACGGGCCCCCGCTGCGAATAGGGAGGGGAGGGGGCGCATGCTTTACTGAAGCAGCGAGAAGGAGCAACCAGCGCCCGCACGCGCTCACACTGCCTGCGCGTCCGTACCGAGTAGATGGATGGACAGAGAATAGGAAGAGAATAGGAAGTCATTGGCATGAAAGCGAGATACTAATGGCTCGAGCCGACCGGGCCACCACTGTGTATTGATCTCTCCCTCTCCAGAGGACAACGAACACGGGGCTACACATAGTCGGCCGAGGCTTGGGTTGCGCCCGCTTGGTGGGCCATCCGCGCCCTCCCGTCACTTATACGCGTAGCGGTAACAAATGTTGAAGCAACCGCCGAGGACTGGTGGATGACCGTGCAATTCCCGATCTACGCTACAGGATTTACGGTCGGGCTTTTTACCGACCAATCGAGGCCTAAACCGCCGATGGTGCAAGTGACCGACGGCTCAGCAACCCAACTGGAAACGCTTGCGTAGATTTTGTCAGAATCGAATGAAAAGAGAGAGAGAAGGAGAGATACTACAATGGGCTTTGAGCAGTATATCACGTACATGCCTCCTATATCAGTTTCGATGTCACAGCGTTCACACCAGAGAGCAAATTAAGCCGTACTGTAGTAGCAGAATAGCGCTGAGTGAGGGCGTATGAACCCACAGTCTTCACGCGTTCATTATAAACAGTCGAAAACGGATGTCATTTATTTAGCGAGTTAACTAGGCGGCCGTTGTATTGAGATGACGTGGCGTATATACGCTTGCGCAATTGCGCTGCACCCGTTTTAGGGCAAATTCCTCGGCTCTTCCATGCGTGCATTGCTATGTTTAGTGGCGAGAGGTAAACGCCCCCTCCCCTCCCCCCGGGCGGAGGCTAAACCGCGCGTGCGGTATACGTCTGCCTATTTATGCTCGTTGCCTTCTGTTTCAGCAGAAAACGCTGTTCACATCGAACACTTTGTAGGGCGTGCAACGAAAGTTACAACGACACGAAGCAAGCAGACAAAGAAACCAGAGAATTTATAGGGAGGATTAATCGTAGAAACGATACAGAAAATGGAGTGCACGAAAAACAACTTTCGCAATTGGGAGCCGAAAGAACATCTTGGTGCAATACGCGCATACGATGCCACTGACCAACAATGGCGGCTGTCGTACCGCCAACTTTCTTGGCTATTTCGCAGCCACCGCGGTTCCCGTTACTGCTCTTGCTTCGTACACTGAATGACAGCATTCAAAGTTCAAGTTTGTCACCTCTCTCTCTCTCTCTCTCTCTCTCTCTCTCTCTCTCTCTCTCTCTCTCTCTCTCTCTCTCTCATTCTGCTCGTTCGTTTACTCTTGCAGCACACGTGCTCAACGGTAGCCACGCGAGACTTCCGTTTTGTTCAGTTTTGTTCTTTTCCGAGTATATATACCGCCGCCAATGTTCCTCGCCTTTCTTTCACCGAGGAATGTGTTTCTTAACTGCCTCGCGTGACGAAAAGAAAACAATCGAGAAAAAGAACGTTGAAAACGCGCAATTTTCTCGGAAACGAGCGCGGACGACGGTTGCGAAGGGAAACAACGCCAGCTCCACTTTCATCCAAACACTATGCGGCGGCCCGTTTCGCTCGGCTTTCAAGGCCTCGCGTAATACCCGTCGCCTCGACAGAAAAAGCAACCGAGGCAATGTCTTCCACGTAAGCAATGACAACGAGCTCGTAAAGAGAGACATAGAAAAAAAAATGTGGAGGGAGGGAAGGCTATAGGGCGCATTCCTCCCTTCCTGGAGGTCAACAAGCCTTATAGTACGCGAAACAACCCGCGAAGAGACGTCGAACACGGGCGTGAGACTGACGAGGCAAGGGCAAAAAAGAGCCAATAGAACGCAACAGCACCAGAGGAACGCAGGCGAATATGCAAAGAACTATAGCGTTCCATTGCCGCTCGCGTGTCTCGTGAAAGCACTTTTCGAGCGCAGTGAGCCGTGGTACACCACGAACGGAACGACGAGGGAGGCGGAGAGAGCTCGAACAATGAACGGGGCGCGCCGTTTTCTCCGTGCCGCAGGCCTCGGGTTAGCTGTGCACGCCAAGAAGCATACGTGGCTTCGGCGGGCGGGTCGAAAGAAAGGCAAGAGCCTCGAGAGGGCTTCGATCGCGACACCGAGGTAGGGAGGGCAAGGTCGTCGGAAAGTGACTCACGGGGGGGGAAGGGGGGGGAGGGGGTGACTCGCGTGTCCGCGCCCCGACGACGACGCAGGTGGTGACTCACGCCGCAGGGTGGCACTTGGGGGGCCTTCGATAAAGCCTTCGAGGCAGGCAACTACCGCACCGCGGTCGGTGGCTCCCGAAAGAGGCAACATGTGGTCGCTGAAAATGCGGGGAGGGGGGGCGGAGTGAGCAGAAGAACGGTCGTTCGATTCTGTTGGCCGCACTGTACCGCTACCTGTGGCTGGCGCGCTGAAACAAATGCCAGCCACTAAAATACACGACTGGGTGAACGTGGGCTATCTTATATTAAGGAAAAACCTTAGACGCCTCATGGGACGAAAAATCCGATGTACGGCGTTACGGCACCAAAATTCATAAGGGGTCGAACACTCGACCTTTATTGGGAGTCGAACCAAGGACCTTTGGTATTAATTAGGGCGAATTAGGCCATCAATTTGTGCATAAGAAGGTGTGAAGAGGAGGCGAAGAAGAAGCGTCAGCAGGACTTGTGTTAAAGCACAGTTAATTGATGTAGAAGTAATTAAGGCACTCGAACCCCCGACCTTTGGTGGGCGTCGAACCCACTTGGAGAGAACCGGCCATATGTCCAAGGTGTCCAGTAGAAATGATCTTGGATTGTAGCGCGAAGTGACACGGATACAGACTAGAAGCAGACAGGACGAGTTCCAGTTGACATCGTGAATGTCGAGTGTCGAACCCACTACCTTTGGTGTTAAGTAAGGTGAAGTTAATGAAGGCCTTTCACAGTTAACTGAAATAGAGTTAACCTATGACCTTTTGTAGGAGAAAACAAGCAACAGGAAGTAACAACGCATTCGAATGAGAATGTCAAGTAATGCTATGAATATCTCGTGAGCGCGCAGGCTTTCGCCTTCATCCCTTTTAGCGTAAGCTAAACTGTCAATTGTTTGCGATCAGACAGATGTGGTGATGCCGAAAGCGGTTGAGAGTTTTCTAATAAAGGAGTCAGCGCTTCGCTCCACTCTTTCTCTGCCTCATTTTGTCTATGAAAGAGACAATCTAACCGACAACATACTGTTCCCAATGTGCTCCTTGAATGACACTTCTCCGAGCGAGATAGCAAGTATAACGGACAGGCCCGGCAGGGCGCGCGAGACTGACGACTCGCCGGCTATGCGCGTTCAAAACTATAGTGTACAAAATATTAGCGCGCCATGATAGCGTAGCCGAAACAACATTTAGCGTGGCTAATTGCCAGATAACTCTTCGTTATTTGGTATAGCATTAAAGAAAAAAAGGAGAAAAAGAAACCTAATAGAATACATTTTATTGTTCGCCTAGTCGAAGAGAACTACACTAGGAAAGAAAGGCGCAGCAAAGTTTGTAGAACACGCATAATAAGTAATCGATTCGCGATGACTACACTGCAGGAAGCGTATGTAAATACATTCTCCGCGTAATAGCGGACAAAAAGTAATCGGTCCTACTGCTCCCGTCATTTCGAGACCTGAGCAAGCAGCTAAAAGAAACCATTTTTCGTTTTCCGCGCACTCCTCGCCCCGGGTTCGACGAGAGCAGATGTTGCTTCCTGAGCAGTCCGCCCCCCCCCCCTCCCCTTGACTCCTATGAGCCGTTTTCTAGGCTTGTTTTCCCTTCACTTTCGCGAAAGAGCTACAAGACAGACAGGAGGCGATTTGCGTGGAGAGACAAGAAGACCGGGTCGCCGACAGACACTTCCTCAGCGGACTCGCTTCGACCTCCCCTTCTACCCCCCCCCCCCCCCCCTCCCCCGCTCCGTACATCGAGCGCCACGTTGCTGTGATCGGCAAAAACGAGATGCTTCTTTCGCCGCGCTAATGCTAGACCCGTACCGCCGAAGTCTGTCGCCGCTGTCGATTGAGACGCGGAACCGTGCAGTGCGCGTGTCGCTCGCTCTACGCCCCCCCCCCCCTCCCTCCCCCCAACCAGAGCGTTCAGCTCGAAGCGCGTGGCATCGCTCTCGACAACTTGAGGGGAGGTGGAGGGCCGAACATCTCTGCTCTCGAAAACGGGCAAACGCGCACCGGCTGTCGCGCTGACAAGCAACGAACCGACAACTTCCTCGCGATTTTCAACTCCTGTCCGTCTCTCTGGCTCCTCCTCCTCCGCCCGTCTCCCCGCGTCCCTTCGCCATCGACGACAAGGAAGCTGTGTGTTTTTCGCGCCGCATACGGCGTCGACTGCCTTGTCGATATATATATCGCTTCCGTTGGCAAGCTAAGCAAGCAGCCGCAACAGCGCGCCCATCGCGTGCCGCGCACCTACCCTGGTGTGCGTCGCAATTTGAGAAAAGGAGAGGACCGGCTGGGGGGATCAACAACACACGACGAGGAAGTGACAACGTAGGGATCCGCGAGTCGCGCTGGCCTTTGTTCTGGCGTGCTCGGAACAACCGGTACTACACAGTCTCCGTCGAAAACTTTTGAAGCCCGTGCGCGAGTTGCCCGACGTGTGGCGTGTAATCTGTGAAAGCTTGGCTGGCGAGTTGACGGCAGAGAACACTTCCCGTAAAGGAGTGGGTTCGAACGGGATACTTATCCTGAAAGTTTCGGGAAGGGGTGGGGGATCGGTGATCACTGTTACGTTGTCTACAGCGAACCTCGTCTCGATCCCTCTGCAAGCAATATGAGATCGCTGTAGGGACCTTAGAAGTAGCACTTGCGAAGGCTCGGCACCTGGTCCCCTCTCCCTAGCCTTGAAGAACTTTTTTTTTTAACGAGTGAGCAAACAACCATTTGTCTCCAGAGTAAACTTGACAGCGTCGTGCCTCCCGAAAAAGCCGTGACGTCACCGCCACATGGTGCCATGGCCCAGCGCAGCGAGGCGAGGCGGCGGATGTCTCCCCATTTAAACAACTCGTCAAGCCTTCAGCTTTCTAACACACTATGCCCTCGAACACAAGCAACACGAGAAAATCGTATAACACGAATTCATATATTAGAGAGCAAAAAAAGTATTCGTACCATTTCGTGCTCGTTCTGTTTTTCTTGTTTTTTTTTTTTTGTATTTACGATCGTGTACAAACTCGCCCAACTTACGCTGCTTACTCTAGAGAGGAAGAACACCTGTTCTTGAATACGAACACAAGCGACAAAAAAGAAATAAGAAAGAAAGAATATCAAAGGGACAGGAAAGCTGACAGGCCTCAAGACAGAAAGAAAGACATTTGGACCAACAGAAACGACAAGTACTTTGCCCGCCGGCATGGAGGAATACACCGCGTGGCGCCATTACGCGCGGCGCTCTTCACCGCGAAGGTTCATCGGACGGTTCTCCTCCTTCGGGCGTACAATGTGTGCCGACATTCTCCCACGTCTCCGTACGATCGCGTCGCTGCTCTCCCACCGTACGTGTCCCTCCGGCTCAATCGCTCTATATCATCCTCAAGAACAAAAGGGAGGCGCCTGCGTAGCGCACGATACCAGTAGCCCCCTTCTCATTCCGGCCGCATATAGCTTTCGCCCTCGGCGTCGGCGCACAAAGGAAAACCGAGCCGGGTGAGAGAGTATATACCATCGGCCGCAGCCAGCAACGGCGCGGCTATCAAGTTCCACCTATGCCCCTATAGTCCACATGTATTGCGTCTCCAGCTCCCCATACTTCCGTGCAGCAAGTCCACGAACTATACTGGCGATACCGATAGATAATATACACGTTCAGCGAAGCCCAAGAAGGTTCTTATTCGCATTTTCTAATCCCCATTGGGTGTCCCCGTAATACTTCCGGTCACGCGTTTTTTTGACACCCGAGTTTCAAAAGAAAAATAAAGCAAGTTTGGGCCAGTAGACAACTCTCGGTGCATGCTATTAACCTGTTAAAACATAAGAAGCACGCCACATGCGTCGATGTAACCCATGCATAGCTTTCGCGTGAGTTTCAGTGTAAGATTTGTTTATCAAACAAAGCCTTAATCAACTGCTTAGCGAAATTGGCGCCATGCTAGAGGGTCCTATATAGTTACAGGTTGTTACAACAAGCATTCTCTTAGTTGCCCGCGAAATTTATCGGGTTGTTCTATACGGTGAAACGAGGATGTCTTTTGCGACCTCTCTTCGTAAACGTTAAGGAGAGCTGGTCGCCTTAGTTCAGGGCGGCAGCTTCCGGCCAGGCCACCGCTGCACGTGCTGAACGCTCTCGAACCGCAAGGCGCGGCGGTATATTACGCGCAGTAATGATGTCGCACGGCAGCCCCTATTAAGCTTGAACGACCGTTCGATACTTCACTGCACGCAACTATCAGCAACGCGGACCGCAGTCATCTCAGGACCGCCGCGGAAGGAGGGAGTTTGTTGTGGTTCTTTATTGCGTATACTACATCGAAGCGACGGCATGGGCCACGAAAGTCGGCGCCGTTTCGTCTCTGCCACGGAGCAAGACTTTAAACGCAGACCGAACGATCGGTGCTCTCCGCGCTACAGACACGGGTAGAGGACGTGGTAGGCACCACGCAACCCACCCGGACGACTGTGCGCGAGGAATGGGCCATTAACCCCCGGTAGAACGACGAGCCCATGCTGTAGACGTTTGGTTCCTTATTGCCTGCAATTATGACAACTCTCCTCCCTACCTCCGTGAACTTGCCATAGCAATACATGGGTAGGAATTTAGGTAGGACATCCACCAGTAGCGCCATCTCACGGTGGAGGGTGCTCCGGTCGCGTTACTTAATGAGAAACGAATTTTTAAAAATTGACTGCCGAGCAACTTCTCTACATACACCCAGGTCTTTCCACTTGAATAGCAGGTATGCCATCCTCTCACTGCGTGCAGCGCTTGGCTTTAGTGCAGCAGCTTTCAGGTTTCAACGGACACTTTTCTGTGGAATGTTTAGAAGCGATGTTTAGAAATTCATACCAGAGAAATGCGCCTTCACCGTCCAAAATCACTGAAAACACGTGATCACTATGACTCACTCTTCGTACGTGTGAAGTTTTTATTAATTGCGCAATGTTTCCGAGGTTAAAGCGGCACTTGTTGTAAAGCTGCGCTGCAATTAAGGAAATTTAAGGGGCGCGTGCCTTTTGTGAGAGCAATCAGACGTCCCAAAAGCCAGGCGTGAGCCGTTATCCGGGCACTCAAACGAGAACATCCGGAAAGTTGCGAGGACAAAACGAAACCATCCGTGCGACCAGTCAAGACCGCATCACATACGCTAGTTACTTCCGAAAGAAGTTATACAAAAAATATTTCTTCCGAGTTCTTCCTAACGTTTGTTCACAATATCACTCAAACTTCAACTTCTAGTAAGCTGAAGCTTTATTTGTCATTTCCAATAGCGGACGTTCAAAAGGCAGATACAGGGCACTGCGTACTTGATTGTCATGTTTTGGTGCTGAGTTGCTCTTTTGAACGCCAGCGGTCCGCGAGTTCCGCGGCGCGCCCGGCAGCGTCCGGTCCGGCGCGCCGCGAATGGCCCTTTGACCGAGACGATACTTAGCACTGAGGTTCTGTCTGTGACAGGAAACTATTGCGTCCACATGGACCGGTGCCCAGCATGGCGGGGTGCGGTGTGACGTGGCGGTGGTGTGCCGTTGCGAACGTGCACTACGTCCATTTTAAGATTGGGGCTAGCATCGATCTCCAACAAATCTGCTTTTGCCGGCAGCCATTTCGTGCTTACATCTACTCTCGATTACTGGGGAGCCAGTAAATTTTTTTTTAGACCAAACCGAATACGCATTGATTATCGAATACTTTTCAAACAGCTTTTGGATAATGAATAACCGTTATCGCGAATAATTTAAAACGACGTTCACATTCCAGTATTCCCAAGGTTACCACGTTTCTGTCATTACATAGTACGTTATGAAGCGTTGTTTATTAATAGCACCAATGGAGCATTAGGAGCAAACACGTTGTTCCTTCGCAGGCACAGGGCTCGTCAGAGAGCGTAAATGATTGCTTCAGTATATGCCCACCGAAGTGACGTAGCCTGTTCCGCTACGCAAGTTCTCTTGTATTATGTCCATACTGCGCCCGCGAGGTTGAAAATTTACCGAATTTTCGGCTCCAATTTTAGGTTTATTTGGGCGCAATTGCAGTTTAAAAATACTCGAAATGTACTCGAAAAATATTTGCATTCACGAATAGCGACCATTCGATTCGAAGACCGAATCGAATGAGGACACTATTCGATTCACACACGTTAGCCGAAACACACGAAACTTGCAGCGCTTTTACATAAAGCAGCATTTGTGAAAGGTGAAAACACGTCTCGAAAACGCCACGGGGTAAACAATTTGAAGCGAGATTCGTGCACCTCTTCCGAGATTTCGCATCCACCGAACCGGAAACCACTTGCACAATGCGGCGAAAACAACGAACAGGTTAGAGCTGCGAACGGAGAAGGTGAAAATGTTTCTCGGTAAATAACGAAATGAATAAAAGAGTAGTTTACAACACAAGAGATATTAAAGAGATGCAATGGACCACTACAAGGAGAAGAAGAAAAAAGAACGGTTGATTTGCTTATGTTGTGGAACACGAAAACTGTAACCCCGATGTCCCAAACCCCTGGGTATGTTAACATTCCCCGCGAAGACGCAAGCAGCACAGGACAGCCCAGCTGGTACAACGTGCGCGTTCAGAGTATGCCGACCACCGGCTGGCAGAGTGGTGATCCGATATCCTCACATCGATTCGAACACGCACGCATCGCGCGGGTCCGCGTGCATTTTTATCACTTTGCTCATATATATACTTTATCACGCTGTTTTAACAACAGAAAGACGGCACATCCAACGCACGTGCTGAATAAAGTTTATACGATAAGCGTAGCTTCGTTGAAATGTTGCAATTAAAATTATGTGCAAGGAAACAAGACACATGATGGGCGTAACCTTGCTTTTGTTGCGAACCCTTGACGGAACACCTGACGTTGTTCTCCCACCGCAGAATACAGAAGGGCAATCGAACGAGCTTACAACTGCCGTCAGGAAATTACAACCGCATCTGCTTACTCGATGGAGCAAAAAAAATGCTACGGAGAGGAGTATGTGGAGAAGGATGAAGACAGGAGGAGAAAACTAGAAAACTGAGCAGTCTTTTCTTTTTTTCTCCCCCCCCCACTTTTTTTTTTTTTTTTGCAGAGACGGCAAAGGCCTGCTGGAATTACATACGTTGCCCGTTAATCACAAGTCTTGCCGCAGCAGCTGCATAAGCGCATAAGCTATACAAGCACGCAGGTTTTCTAACGAAAAATTTTGAGAGGCTGTTCGCAGCGAAGAGACGGAAATTCTCGTGATAACGGAACAAGTGCGCAGCCGGGCCACGTATGCATAGGACTCGAACGAGTATTGCGGAATGAACGCGCAACGTAGCGAGCACGAATGAAATTTACTCGAGCATGTATAAACGCACCGTTTATCGCGCTTTCTGTAATCCCATGCTCCCACCGCCGGACTCGTCGAGAGGTTGCTCAACCACCGTGCTTTGCAAGAACGTTGCTGCGACGCGCCCACTCATGCACCTATATGCGTGCGCTCACGCTTCTTTCCGTCAGCGCGCACATCGCTTTCCTGCGCGGCTTTATCGACCGCGAGCCGCCGGTATATATACCCCTTTTCGTGCGCGTAGAGTATACGCGAAGCCGGAAAGCACCGCCCCGCACTTCCCCATTTGCCACCCCATTTAAACCAGGCCACCTTGTATCCACAAAGCCCAATACGTATATTACGTAATAAACCCGAGCCGCTGCCGCCGCCGTATTACCCGCCGGTAAAACGGGCGTGATAAATGCATCCCTTGCATAAGCAAAATTGCTTCGCCGGACCACTTTTGGTGCTCATCGTTCTCAGGGCGCGCGGTACTTGGTTGCTTTTTCTGCACTATATTTCCCGCTTTTATATGCCCAGACTCGAAGGGCGCCTGTATATGTGGAGTCCTCAGTAGCACAATGAGAGAGAGAGAGAGAGATACGCCGCGCTCTCTTTCTTGTTCCAATATCGTTACGCCACCCATGCACTCTGGCCGATTAGGTTCGATACTGGTGCCGGAATTTCGAAGAATGCTATAGGGAAAAACCGCAGCTTCGCTCTCCTTTCACGGGAGGCGCAATAAACAAATAGTAAAGGAAGCCCCCCTTACAGCAGGACGTATATCGTTCCCCATACACAACTAATGTAAAGAAAACGAGTGTACGGATCCTTATTATAATTAAAGCGGGCGACGAAATTATATAGATGAATGGACAACTACAGTTGGGAATGTTCTAAAAATTGTGTGTAAATACAGGCGACAAAAGGTATTCTGGCGAGTTTGAATTGCCCTGGGTATTTTTTTTTTTTTTTGTCTCCCCGGTCTGTAGCCACGTTATCAGATGTGTATTCTCTTGGACGGAGGGGCCCACTTCATCGCACAATTTTCTTTTCTTTTTTTTTCTAAATAAAGTTTACTACTACTACTACTACTACTACTATGCTATTCTACAAAAACGCATGAAGTAAATAAAAGACACATACGGCTCGACCAACAGGAGATAAGCGTTTCTACAGACGAAGCAACAGCATGCACCTGAGAGCACCGAAGCAAGTGACCATCTGACAAAACAAGGCCCGGATTCACACACACACAAAAAAAAAAACAGCACTTACGCGCTAAATGCTTTTCGTAAGAAAAAAAAAAAACAATCCCCGCCAAGTCTGGTGCTGAACATGCGAATACAACCAGCCAAAGGCAAAGTCCATTTACGTGAGGGAAGTTTTACGAATTCGGCTCCAAAAAGTGCACTGCGCAGTTTCATGCACCACTGTATAAGGCCTACGCATGACCCGCATATTCGAAAAAACCGAACGGACGATAAGCAAGATAACATTATATTCCTTTCCTATCGTTAACCGTTCACGACTGACCGGTCCCGGTGATAACCTGGGCGGAGCACCACTTAGCTATGGCCACCGATGAAGCGCGAAAAAATTGCATTAGAATATAATCCTTACGTTATCCCGGCCGATGTATTCATATGGCCTGGATCGATACACGAGGCTACTCGTAAAAATCTGACAAAAATACTGCCCCGGAGCGACGATGGTCGGCTTTACCAACAAAGAGGCGATAACAAAACGCCTATACAACAGCGCCCATAGCATATATGCATTCGTAAATACAAGCAATCCTTGGAGGTAGTAGCTTTAGTTCTAGTCGCATGCAGTGTATACCTCCTCCAAATCGCTTCAAATGAGTATACGAAAACGGTACATCCCAACAGGACAAATAAATATTTAATATGGGAACCACGTGGAGACGAGCACGACTTCTCAACGAAGAAACGTTTAATTAACGTACAGTCAGACCTACGCAGCTTTCATACTATTATCTGGGCGCCGTGCGGGCGTTGATTAATTGTTACCTCGCTATAGAAAACGAGCATGCGAGCAACCCGCGATAGAAGACGGCGGCAGCGCACAGTGGGGGACGTGCGACGCCCTGAAGACAGAGGGGTTGGGGGTGGAAGGAGCCAGGCACAAAGGGACCACCAACCAGATAGCTGCGGTGACGGGCCGGAGGCCATAGCCTTCCGCCCCGTCACCTTCACCGTGTGTGCCCTTTTGTCCCTTTGTGCGTCGACTCCGCTACGCGGCGAGTCGGTCGTGTATGTGCGACGACGTCTGTACGAAGGGCACCGGAAGAGGCGCAAATAGTATTCGCGTCCTTCCGTGCGCGGTTGGAGTCGGTGTGCACCCATGACAACCCTTCTTTTGTATCTACGACCACTACCCAAAAAATAATAATAATAATAAACAACGACTGAGCCAGTCCTATCGCGTACAGAAACGTTAACCTATAAGTTTAAATGCCCGCGACCAGTTTAGACAAGTAGATATATATTCGTTCACAGCTCTATATTCATGTAATTGTCGGGAAAAAGTTAGAGGGAGGGCTTGCCCTCCTTCTTTTACATCTTGCGAAGCAAACTCAAGGCCGCTATACGTAATTAGTTCGGCGTTCACGCATCGGTGTACTAACTCGCATTTCGCGCCCGCTTTAGCACAAGGAAAAGTTATTAAAATTTGTTAAGCTGAGTCAAAGGTTACTTCAGTGCGTATTGTCGTCCTTGTCTGCCAAGGCAGAAGTAGCCGTAGACTACCAGAGCGGAAGCTGTCGAAATCTATACGACGCTGCGGTGGGCTGGCGCGGGAACTGCAAGTGTTCCCCCTCACCTTTTTCTTCACAGTTACAGATGCATGCGATCACGGTTACTTTGCTTCCACTAAGACACGCACTATACAAGGGGCCGCTGTAATGCCCCACATACGAAGTATATTTTTTTGCCAGCCTTTTTTATAGCGCGAAGTCAGCGCCAGTGGGAGGAAAACTTGCACACGCGAGTCGTATAGTCAAACTCCATTTCGTGTTCGTGATGACATACAGGAACAGCCCGCATACGTGGCGACCGTCAACGTCGCGAAGTCACGCACGTTGCTGGCAAACCCAATTGAGCAGACGCGGACAACGCAGTGTGCGGCAGTATAATAGTGCAGCGAATCTCTTCTTTGGACTCCCGAGAGAGCGCCGACGTCTCGACCAAGTTATTCGCGCACGCCATAACCCGACTATACAGGCCTAGTATACGGTTATCGCGCGACGGTGGGGGGGTGAAGCGGGAGGAGAATGGGGTGGCTCCCGGGACCCGAACAGGTCTGACCAGTGTGGGACCCCCCCCCTCCCCCCGCCCCAGCGGGGGACACCATATACTGCGCTCACGAGCGAGGTTGAGGGGAGGTCCGGGGCTTCGGACCGAACAGGGTCCCGCTTGCCAAACGCGTGCGGCACTGTATAGGCCACCTCCTATATATGTGCTCGCATGCCTGTACGGCAGCAAGCAGACAGACGCAAATGGAGGAGGCGGCGGGATTGAACGAAGGCGTGAGGAGAGGCCGACGTGAGTCATCGCTTCCTTTCCTCCGCCTGCTTCGGTACGCTCGTCTTATATCCCCCTTTTTTCGTCTGCTTCTTGTTTTTCTGCTTTCTTCTTTAAACCGCGGCCAGAGCGTCATCTCCTTTTTCGGTCCCGCGCGTGCGCGAATGCGCCTATCTATGCGTATATCGCAGGCGAGCGCGCCTTATATATATACCTATATACATACATCTCAGTGCGGCGGGCGACGTACGCCCATGCAGTAAAAAAAAAAAAAAAAGCGCCGCGGCTGGAGCGACCGGTTGCATCCTTCCTCAAAGCCAACGGGGTGAAGGGGAAAGGGTGGCATATAGTGCAGTCGAACGCAGCAGCAGCAACGACTCCATGGGCGTCGCGCAATATCCTTCAATCCAAACCTTCCTCCTGCCCCCTCTTTTCTCGATCCTTCCAGGGTCAAGAAGTCCACGTCTCTCTGCGTGCGTCTGATAGCCAGCCTTTCTAAAGGAGAGGCGAGAGGGGAGGAGCACCATGCACGCAGCACGTCACACGCGCGCGCAACACACACACACACACGACGGCGCAATGGCACCCGCAGCTCTTCGCATAGGACCTACTGCAGAGTATCTCTCTCCTTTTTTTTTCTTTTTCTTTTTCAGGTCACCCAGTTTTTGGGGTAATGGAAAGAACAGGAGAAGAACCGTTATTGGAACCAGACGACGTCCCTCCGCCGCCGCCGCCCCCTGTGGGGTCCGCTGACGGGTGACGCGCGAAAAGAAATGAGATGGACAAGGAGGGCATGGAAGGAGTTCGATATGAGAAAAACGAGAAAGCGGCTAAAGAGTAAAGGGTACGAGAAGCAAGAGAATCGCGATTCGCCGTGCGTCTGCATCGTGTATGTTACATTGTCTCAAGACCCATATTACACGGGTGCCGCAGGCGCCCGTCGCCCTGATGGCGCTATGTATGTGGTGGTCAACGCAACACTCCCGACTGGGCCACTCCACTCGCGTGATTGTACTAACGTGCGAGAGAGACAGCCGGTCAGCGCGCCCGCGGCGATTAGCGCGGGGCACCGCGACAAGAAGCTCCTGCTGCGACAGTTTATCTTCCTCTTTTTCCCCAGCGCGGGACAACTCAACACCGAGAAAAATACTTAAAAACCCGCGACGTCACGCCGGCGTAATGTTGCTCAATCTTTCGGCGCGAAATTCAGAAACTGGGAGTTTGTTGTTCTTCGTTTTCTCCAGGAGTAATCATGCTTTCCTTTTTTTTTTTTCTCCGTCGAATAAATAAAAACACAGAGTTTTGCTTGAATGTACCTTGTCAGTATAAACTGACACATTGTGTTGCGTTATAGTTTCCCTTTTACGTCCAACACGGGCGCGCGGTAATATATAGCGGCGACCTGGCCAAAGCCTCCTCACCAGTTCTGCGCAAGAAATACAAGGAAGCAAGCAACGGGGACAGAATGCCGTCTGTCTGGGGTCACCTCCACTCGCTTCTTCCCCGTTTTTTCTTTTCGTTTTTCATACGGCAGAGAGATATGAGACAGTGACCCAGACACGGTGGGATCGGGACGTTCAGGCGACGCGTGTATACAGACGGATCGCGAAGATAAAATATTCATATTCAAGGGCGCAAGGCAGTATAGGTGGAGCGGCGTTTAGCTGATGTATATATAAGAAGGATATCTCACATGCAAGGTTTGCAACACTGCAACTGTCAAAGTGTTTAAAAATAGGAGCGCACATTTCGCGCGTGCGCAAGAAAGAAAGAAAGAAAGAAAGAAAGGAAGAAAAAGAAAGAGAACGTTCGTCCTTTCACGCGGTTATACACGCGTCGTTTTTCTTTTTCCCCTCCGAACAGAGAATGTAAGCGCGTAAGAAAGGTGAACACAAACTTGGCGGCACCGCCTATGCTTCGTCCCGTTTGAAACAAGGCGCTCTTCAAATGCATGCACCCATCCATCTTCCCGTTGTAAGAGTTCGCTGAGCGATGTTTCGCTTTGGTAGGCGGGCGCTTAACAATCCCAGGCGTATGCCAACTCGTGCTCCATTGCAAAGCGGTTTTCGCTCACGACAGTTGGCTCAGATCACACGTATAGCTGTGCAGTCTTACATTGCTAGCTCTTGGTTAGAGTTGCCACTGTACAGCTGTGTGGCCACGGTTCATCTCTACCTCCCGAAGATTTGAATGATGACGAAGAGAGAACTTTTTCACTATTTAGGGCAGTGTAGCATAATGCATGCAATTGCACACCGATTATGGATTCCTTAGCGTGAAGGCCACGTGGACTTATAAAAAGGCTGTCGAACGAGCCAGATTCTACGCCTCACGTTTCACACTTGGCTGGCACCGAACGCGTTGAGTATATATACTTTCTCTGACTCCACGCTGTTTTTTCCCTCAATGTGCCGGAACAAACTCCCGTGGCTGGCGCCGAATTTTACTGTTGGCTTTTTCGGTAAGTAGGTAATGACGGTGAAAGAAGAAACACACACACAAACACACGCGGCAATCGTCAAGGCCACCAGTGGCCCATCGAAAATAAAGCTAGGGAGAAAACGCGCACGCCCTAATAAAGGACCCGCCGCCTCATGACGTACCTACGCAGAGCCACATGAGAACAACTGCGCACACACGGAGAACAATAGGAGGAACGCGAGGGTTAACAGGGGTGGCGAATGGGGATCCGGCGCAGGTTGCCGCCGAGGATAAATAGAAAACGCACCCGCGAGGGCGGCGCTCATTTGACCAGAAAGGGGAATCAAGGGGCTGCGGGAGCAGCGCTCCCTCCTCTATCGCCATTGTGCGTTACCTCGCCTCCTCGCGACCCGAAGGCCCGCGCGCCCTCTGTTCTAGCTCAACCGGCGCCGACGAAGCGACGGGGATACGCGTGGCGCGAAGAGAAAGCGGGGCCCACAACCGGGGCCCGCGCGAGGACCGTATTTCGGTGTCAGCATGGGGGCGCTGTCGCGGGACCTTCGGTGGGGCTCCGCCGCCAACGCGAGGAATTGGAAATGACACACGCCGGGTCCGGCTGGGCTCGGCGGAGCCCGCTGACGCGGTAATTGCTCGCGACCGGCGGCGCGGGAAAGAAAGGAACTGAGGGAAAGGCTGGGAGACGAGGGAAATTTAGGTCTCGAGCTCGGCCGCCGAACAAAGGCAACGGAAGGAGCAGAGAACGTTAGGCGACGGCGTAATGACGCGGTACATCACGTGTATACGAAGCGAAACGCCGCACGGCGCCATAGTGCTTCGGGTAGTGCGGACCATGGCTGCACTACACGAGGCTGCGGTGTAAGAAGAAAATGTACGAAAAAAAAAGAAAAAAGAAAGTGATGAAGCGAAGGAAACACGAAGAGCAGTGCACATGCTGGAGATCACATACAGGTCTCAGATGTGTACGTACAAACTGGGCCGCGGAGCAGGAGAGAGCGCAGCGCGAACGCTGAAATACTGCCGCGGATGAAAAAAAAAGAAAAAAAGGACAGAAAACGCTAAGCAGAAAACAACCAAACCGAACGGAAAGGTGAAAGGCAGGCTAACAACAGCAGAGAAGAACAAAATGCGGGGGGCGCTATGGGCCCTCAAGAAAGTTTCTCGAGGGAGAAAACGCACGCCACTTGCGCGTCGGCCAAGACTCGCGAGACGTTTCGTGACCATGCACGCAAGTTCGCGCGTGCGAGCGACGCAAACGCGGCGAGAGAGGGACAACAAAAAGGACAGGCTCGTCAAAATCGGGGCAGGCGAAGGGCGGCGGCGGCACAATGCGCGTGCACGTGTATCGACCGAACAGGAAGCGCGGCGGAGTCGCCGAGACGAACGAGAGACGGCGTGCGTGCGCAAGAGGGCGTGTGCAGAGGAGACGACGTCCGGCGAAGACGTACGCGCGCTCGCGCACACGCCTCCCATGCAAATAATGCACGCGCGTGCGCGCACGCCGGTGGAGAGAGCCCATATGCACACGCCCTGCAGTGCTTCTCAAGCTCGCGATCTCCAGCGGGCCGCCCGCCAGTGTGCACGCGCGCTTGTATACATAGACGCGGTGGCGCCTTTCCATCGTCCGTTGGCGACGGACGCTCAGAGACTGCAGGGTGGACGCGCGCCTTTGCTTGCCCAAGCTCGCCCGAGGAGAACAACAACAAAAACGATCGCCGGCCACGCAGCAAATAAATGCACATCGCGTCGCCGGAGCAATCCATGCGCTTCCCCCGTTCGTTGGAAAGGCACGCCACCGCTCGTGTAGCGTTTCGGTTGCCTGCGGCTCGTCGGAATCCGTGGAACATGCGCGCACGCTTTCCATTGATTCTGCTCCGACTGCGGAATTCCGTCGTCGGAAACTGCCCGTCTCAAATGCCGGTGTGACGAAGAGGGAAAAAGAAAGAAGCAGTGATCGTAGGATGAGTCGATCACTAATATACACTTCAGCTAACAGAACACACCAAAAGAAGGGGATGGAGGATGTTAACTCATTTACTGTGAACAGCAGACGACTGCGTACCCCAGACGAAGTGTACACCACAGCAATGCCGGAAAGCACACCAATAAGCAGCACGCCGAGCCCGCTACACGGAAACCTTGACAAGACACATTTAGAGTGCCCTTCGTTACACACGCAAATTGTGCACAAAAGCGTCTCTCGACGCTTGGCGAGATCGTTTGATTGCTTATTTATATCGAGCATGTAGACGCAACATCCTTCTCAGTGGGTTTGCCCCGAGAAGGAGAAAGAAGATCGCGTATGGATTGAAAAGATAACATCAACAAAATAAAAGAAGAACCGCAGAAGAAGAAGAAAGATAAAGACAAGAAACCTAACAGTCTACAGGACCCAATGAGTCCAGTCACCGGTTGACGTGTTCACAGTTCCGCCGAAACCTTACCGCAAAGGCTGTGCGCGCCGCACAAAGAATTTCACCAAGGGAGGACGAGCGGTGCACAGACGAGACAGCGCAGACACGTTGACAGCCTCCACCATCGCGTTCGTGCCATCCTATGTGCTATTCCGATCCCTGGCTTCTCACTAACCATTCTAGCCGTACATATTTCCATAGAAATGCGACTTCACACCGTTACATGATGCATTACAAAAATAAAATAAAGATTGTCCTCGAGCTCACTCCTTTAGGTGAAATGAAAGCCCCTGTTCTTCTGCCCCTACTCGGCGCTGATATTTTTTTTTTTCCTTGGAAACAAAATTCCGCTAGAAAGCGCCGGAATCCAGAGCCCGCAAAGGATTTCTCCGAGTCCGATAAAAATTCAAGAAAAATTCCAAGGCAGCTCGAATATGGCGAGCACCACGTTGTAAGTATATCGAGTCTATGAATTATTGGGAACATGTATACAATCGACGCCGGAAATGCTGTAGCAACGCGCTTAAGAGCAAGCACTGGGCGAGCCTAACATCGGCAAACTGCAGATAAGGCATGCTGTAGATCGTTTTTTTTTTTCTTTTCGTGGTCCTTTATATACACTGCGCAAATCCCATAACGTCCTATAATATCGAGCTCGAGCTGTCCTCAACGCCGCGGTTAATGTAACGCTCAAAACGCACACTTTAAATTGTTCTCACTGGCTAGACAAGCGTGATACGGAGATAAGATCAGGTATGAATAGACGCGTATTGCAAATCAGTTCTGCCGCCGAACCCCGCAAGGTGGAAGAATCTCGGACCAGGACGAATGTTTCATCTGCGAAGCTTTCTTTCTAAAAAACCCGCAAGGGGGCTTTCTTTGTAGCTTCGTGCTACCTTACGGGTGGGTGAGATTTTTTTCCCCTGTTTCATTAATAGAGGCGTATAACCGAAGAAGAAATCTTCAAGATTTCAAAGTGTCGCGGGATAATTACTATAGCTAGGGTCATTTTCTAAAAAGCGAGCCAATTCCAGTTGAAATAAAGCGCAGCAGTGTTGTGCGCTGCAACTGAACAAAAAGGTGTCTTTCCATCGTTGCAGCGGTTGATAGTACCCGCCGTCGTTCCTTCGTGCCTATGGTGTTGGGCTGCCAAGCACGAAGTCGCGGGATCGAATCCCGGCCACGGGGGCCGCATTTCGATGGGGGCGATCTAAATGCCAAAACACCCGAGTACTTAGATTAAGGCACACGTTAAATAACCCCGGCTGGTCCAAATTATCCCGGAGTCCCCCACTATGGCGTGGCTCATAATCAGATCGTGGTTCTGGCACGTAAAACATAATTTCATTTTTAGCGGCTGATTCGTTTCATTCGGGTACGAAACGCTGCGTAAACTGCGTATACTTTGGCAGTGCTCCCTGCACACACATCATGCGTAATGACGCACTTTTAACCCTGTGTTAATGGACACGGCCTAGACGCTTCAGAAAAATTTACGAAACAAGCAGCAGTGCAAGCCAACGGATGAACTCCAGCTCATGCACTTTGCCAAAAGCCGCGAGGGCGTCATGGCCTGGACTGCCGCCCTGGCTCAAGACTACGACTCCGCGTGTCGGTAATCGAATAACATCAAAGGGGAAAGAAAAAGAGCTAGCAATTTTTGCGGACGTCACTCCACGTTCACTCTTCCCCTTTCTTTTCTCGCCCCCAAGTATTCCAGACTAAGCCTCCAGAACGCTGGCACGCGCCCTGGATAGCATCCCACTACATATTCGCCGAACAGCATAAAAAAGAGAAGAAAGGAGAAAAGAAAGAAGTAAATAAATAAGGCAAAGCGATTGACTTCGGACGACAATCGGCGGATGTTGGGCGCGCGTTACAAACAGCTAGACGAAAGCCTTCGCAAGAAATTCGGCGCCGCGTCCGTCTTCCGAAAGGCTTCTTCTACGGAAGGCATCCAGATGCCCCGCCGAGACATATTGCCAACGTGACGGGACCAATGCCGGCCGCAGACGCGAAGAAAACATCGGCGTGACAGCGGGCCACGACGCCGCCGGCGCCGGAGTCTGCGAACCCCGAGGATTCCGAAGCGGGCCTCATCCAGATCCACGTTTCGTTCTCCGTGCGCTCGACGCGAGCGTATACCCGCGCTGTCGCATATAAACACGTCTCCTACTCCCCCCTTCCTTCCCTCCCTCCTTTACAACGTACGCACATGTATGAGTTTACACATGCGTGCGCGCGGTACAGATGGTCTATACGTACCCGCCTCGCCCGGACGGGACAGCATGTTGAATGGGCGAAACAGATTCCTCAGCAGTAATCGGGCAGTTTTTCGGTCGCCGCGACAACGCTCCTTTTTCTTTTTTTCCTTTTCTCCGGCTGCTCCGATGAGACGAGGACAAGATCCCGCGAGCAACACACAATACACACGCGCGCGCGCACAGGGCACTGGCTGTGTAGAAATATCGCGGGCCGCAGACTCGAGGGTTCCGTCAGCACCGGAGATCGCGCGTGCACTGGCAGTCAGCGTCAGCAGGCGCGCTGCACAAGCAGCGGAGGAGACGTCGAAGGAGGGAAGGGAGAAGGGCGCTGGCAGGAGGGGAATCTTACGTCGGCGAGGGGGGGGGGGGGTGATGGTGGCGGCGGCACTAGTAGCAAGAAAGCCGCAGCGGCGAGCAGTCAATGACCGCAGAGGCAGGCGAAGGCGCTTGTTTCCGCTCGGGGGTCCGCAGCAGCAGCAGCAGCAGCAGCAGCAGAAGAAGCAAGCAGAAACCCGGCACCGTGAAAGCGCAAGCACGCGACCGCGGCTCGCTGACGAAAGCCACACCACCACCGCCGCTGCAACAGCCGCCGCCGCCGCAGCGAAGCCAGTCAGTCAGTCAAGGGGGATGCCCCGGTCGACGCGATCTGGGGACTGGGTGGTGCGCACCAGCAGCGGCAGCAGCAGCCAGCGTCCGTCCGTCCAACGCCCACCACCGCCGTCACCCTTTCTCCGACGACCCCCTCCGCTCTCCTCCTCTTTCGGGGGCCCACCGTCTCGTCTCCTTTTAGAACCCGTTACGCCGGGTCTGCGCTGGTTTATTTATCGGCGGTGGGGGGCAGCAGCCGAAGAGAGAGATTTCCAGAGGGGGGGTCTCCCCCGGTAGCTCTCTCCTCTTGCCCCCCTCCCCCTCTCCGATATCACTGCCGCCCCCCACCCCCACCTACCTAGTCACCCTTCTTTTGAAGAGGATGCTGCTCAGGGAGCATCGCGGTGGCGGCGGCGACGCACAGACGAACAGGAACTGGCGGCGGCCGGCGTAGACGCGAGGGGACGACCCCGATGTTACTCCGGCTGTGCTGGGGAGGGGGTGCCCCCCCCCCTCCCTGTACCGCCGCCCTTGAACTCGGGCGCGGCACGCACCGGCCACGATGGCTTAGCTCTTGCTCCCTTCTTCTCTACCGTCGCCTCCTCTCCGATTCTTCATCCAGCGGAGCCTCATCTTCTTACAATACCTCCGCGAGCAGGACCAGCGAGCGCGTGTGCGCGCGATCTCTGTGATCTCGACGACGGCGGCGACGCGCGGGTGCGAGGACGAGGGGGGAGAGGGACCAGATTGGCGGTCGGGAACAGCTCGGCATCAGCCGGTCGGCAGGCAGTCTCGTCCAGATTTGAGCGCATTATATTCGGGTCAGCGACGGCGCGAAGTGCGCGACATACGAGAGAGAGATACGTCGAAGCTCTGAAATGCGAAAAAGAGAGAAAGAGAGTGAGTGAGAGAGAGATTGCGCACGCTGACACGGCACGTGTGCGTAGTCATCGTCAGCGGTGCACGACTTTTATTCATTTATTTATTTTTGCACTTGGCGGTACTCTTTTTCTAGGTAGCGCGAGGTACGTAGTCCGGTACTCTGGAGGCTGCCAACGGAGGATCTGATAGCAATCGCCGATATCGCGATTGACGGATGCGAAAAAAACGTGCAGTCCTCCCAACGCGTGCATGATAAGCGTGGAGGAGGTGAGAAAGATAGGAGCGCAGTATTCAGGAGCACGATCTCCGAAACGACGTAGCTAACAGATTGGCGCAACGCGCGAGTAGCTCGCCCGGCCCGGTCTGCCGAAGAAGAGGCGTGCGGTTTTGATTTGGCTCCACACGGCCGGCCCGGTCTAACGACTCTTCTATACATTTTTCTTTATATTTTGGGGGGTTCTATATAAGTCTGACGGCCTAAAATGAGGAAAGAACTCGACACAGTATAACAATGCAGGTCGAGTGGAAAGGGCCGCGACGGCGAAGAACCCGTTCGTGACTGCAAGGATGCTGCGCGACCAGGCGCACACACTCAAAGAGCCTGCGCGTATGCAGGCATCGATTTGTGTGGTGGGACGTACTCGAACGCAGAGCGCCCGAGACTGCGGGCGGGCAGGAAAAGGGGAGGGAAGGGGCAACGAGAATCGATGAGAAAGAATAGCGCGTTTGATGGCGGCTGCGTGCCGTTGTATCGCTGGGTCTTGCACGAGTCATTGAGCACCTGGCCGGTCGTAGCAGCCGCCGTCGCATTGTGCATCCAACATGCATATATAACCTTGCGAGGCGGACGTGGCTGGCTGCAGGGCGAACGTGTAGGCGCAGAGTCTGGTGCGTTTCGCGAGATTGGTTCGCGTGAAAAGAAAGCAAAGATTCTCGCTCCCCTCGCTGGTTAAACATAAAGACAGTTTCGATATAGTAGACGACGTATATGTGAGAACTCACGAGCAAGGACTTCAAAACCGAAGTGCATTCAGGGAGCTAGTGAGGTTGCGCACATCGCAGCTAAGATTACTCATGGAGCACTGGGCTGTTTCGGACGCGTCGTGAGGAGGGGCGGCCGGAAAAAATAGATATCGAAATTGGTCTAATGGACATGGCTAAACATCTGGATTATACACGTGATACGGCAGAGAGGGAAAAAAGAAAGACAGTCACAAGATTGCTTCCTTTCACAAGGATGGCTAAGCGTCATGAAACTGGATACGAAGTCTGCCGACGCATCCTAAACCGCTCTGAGCGTTGCTAAGTGTGATCTTCCCTCCACATGACATAAGAGGGTGGGCCTCGGGAGACTTCTTTGGCACGCTTCCACGCCCGGCCACTGTCCGAGGATGCTATCTTGGGCTCGTGGACTATAACCCTAGCCGCCGCTTAATAAAGACCGCTTGGTGCGTTTTCAGCCGAGACAGCGGTGGTATTGACGCCTAGCATAATCGTTGGATTTACACTGATCTTTTCACTCGCCAAACACTGCGCACAATAGTAATACCTCAATACCGACATCTATATATGCTTTCACGTTAAAAACGGAGAGATGATGCTAAGAGCACTGGTGAGCCTCTTTGGCGAATGGTTATGCTTATACCCCTGCGTTCTTTCCTTGTCCCTTGCGAGTATGAAAACAAAAGCGATTTGTGAACTGTTAAATGGTATTACGTCTGTTGGCGTGCTATACCTTGCAGTTGGAGGATGACAAATGCTACATATATGTCACTTTCGACGCACCTCAAGAACTGCCGAGGCCGTGCGCAGCTATCTTAAATATGTTTGCCAAAGCTAGCTTCTCCGCAAGAACACAGAGTGTGTTGGGAAGCCTGCTTCAATCATTCATTCTGTTTGATGGCAGTGCATACCACGGATATATTTATGTATTATTGCCTGGTGTTTGCCTCTGTGCACCCGGGAACATTAATATTCTAACAAGAAGCTTCGCTTTAGACAAGTTAACCAAAGAATACGTCCCTCACCCAGGTGCGTCAGGAGCGATCGAGCCCTCTCGACTCTGAGGGAGGCCCTCAAGCCATCACCCCACCAAAACATCGTGTGCCTCCTGCACTCAATAAAATGATCTGACGGCTCGCAACGCAGCTTCCCGTGTGCAACCCACCTTCTCAAGTCCAATGATAGCGGTAGCCAGCGTGCTGCAGCGGCGTAACCACGTGACGAATACAGCGCGGCGGCTTTATACGTACTAAGGAGCACACAGAATGGAAGCCAGCATTCTCTGTCATTTTGTCGAATAGTAGCCTTGAAATAATTTCTGACGCGATAGCAACTATACTGTCAGTCTGTTGCGGCCATTCACTTTAATTAACCGTAAGTATACACTCTGGTTAATTGGTGCGCGGTCATCAAACCTTCACGAAAGCTGCTGCCGACGGGCCACTGTGTCACGCGCGCCATTACACAACAACGTCCGCAGAAAGAAAATAAACACGATCAGGCACGCCGAAAGAAAAGAGCTTAAAAAGAGGGGCACTGGGCCAATTGCGAGCGTGCTTGCGTAAGAAGTCCATCCAGCAGAAGGAATGAAGAGGAGCGGAAAGGGTTTAGCACCGCGCGACTGTTAAAGCCGTGCGTGGCGGCGTTCTTTTATACGTCGGCCGCTCGAAACTCGGCAATGAATAACAGAGATCGGGCAGATGAATTAAACAGGAGATGAAAGAACACACACACAAAGATATACTGGCGGGTGATGTGCGAGAGAAAGAAAGAAAGGAGCTGTAAACGAAATAGTATAGACGTGCTGAGCGGACACACGCCCGCACGCACGCAGCATCAAGCCATAGCCAAGGTTGTCGCGAGGCGTGCTTCGTTGAATTACTACACGCGCCGCAGTTCTCTCTTTAGCGCACAGGCACCGCAGGCGGCTTAAGAGCGGCGGTCGCGACGCACTGGCCGTTTCGACAGAGAGGCGGACGAGGCGTCCACGGCGAGAGAGGGCCATTCCTCGCGCCGGCGGCCTAGCGCTATGGCGTCCGACAATTACCATAAAAGCCGTCGCCGATGTGGCGGCGTATATATATCCCCGCGCTAACTGGCCGTTACGATAACAGCCCGTATAACGGGAGGCCAGCAATGCACTCTCGTCGCCGGGCAGCCCGGCGGTCGATCGAACGGCACTGGACGGAAGGCAGGAGAGGTTGGAGCGCGGTATAGGGGAGTCGAAACCTACCGAAGGGCAAAAGAACCGGAGCCCGTTATCAGGAGGGCCTGCCGTTCGGCAGCGTTGCGCAACGGCCGACGATAGGCGGCGCCCCTTTTAATTTCCGGGCTGCCGACTCCTGCCAGCACTGCGGCGACCGCGACGCCACCGCCCCCCAGTGGGCGCCTTGCCTTGTTAATCGGGGACACTTCGTTAGCGCAGGCGCAGCAAGCGATGATACGCGAAGCGAACGGGGAAACGCGAATCAAACGCAGGCGAGCGTCAGAAACCAGGTCGTTATCGCGGTCACTCGACGATAAATGGCCCACGGGCTCCGCTCACCACCACCACTGCACGACGGACGCTTCAAGGTTATCCGAGTTTGCAACGCTATAATGAACCATTGTTTAAGGTTCCCAACTAAGCACGGTGCTTAAGCCGCGCAGGGATGTCCACACATGTATAGACACATGTTGTTGTTGAAACGTATCTATTACAGCACATTCTCCTCCCCTCTTGACTATTCGTCATCAGGAGTCGACGAGGCTGGAGCAGTCCTGGCACCCCGGAGTTGGGCCATGACACATCGCTTGCTCACCAACCTAAGCAAGGGGTGTGTCTATAGTATCCGCATGTTTTCTTCCATTTCCATTAACTGCCCATGCAGACGAACCACAAAACTTCGACAGAGACATTTTCAATCCGGGACATTGGACATCCGCGTTTTACATGACACTTGCTCATAATAATGTTGCCGAACTTTTCAACACATCGCCTTGCGAAACGCTGAATTGTCCTCAGCGAGCTTGGCTCAAACACAAACGTTATGCCTGTTTTCAGTGTTTGCAACAGCAACAGTGCTTGCAACGTGAAACGGCTTCGCGCCTTTCACGTAGCGACACTTGAAGCGAAGTTTCGATTAGACAGACAACAATTGCCCCAATGTTAGTGCCACTGCTGAAACAAGGACTTTGCTTACGTGTTTTCCGGCGGTCACCGAAGCTTCTTCTCGTCCACCCGCATGACATCAAAAAGAAAGAAATTCAGTATAAAAAAAAAAAAAAACACGAATGGAGGGGTCGACTGTGCGGCGCCAGGAGCGGTCGTCAAAAGAGCAACTCGGTGGCGCAATAAGCAGAAAGTAACGGCGTTTTCAAGGCCTCTCGATGAAGCGCGCGTTCTGAAAGGGGCGTGGAAGAAAGGTCGGGGCGAGGTGCCTTTTTTTAGCTCTCGTCGGGAGGAGCCATTGACATTGACTCTCCGTGGCCTGGCGGGCCGCGCAGCTTCTGGCGGCAGCGGGAGTCGAGAGAACAGCCGCGTTCCGAACGAACTCTTTTCATCGCCTATTACCGACTCTCGCCAGCCGGCGACCCTGATGCAATAAGCACGCAAACGGCCGCCCGCCTCGCAAACAAACGGGGGCCCGACCGCCCGCGCGCGAACCGGCTCCGAAGCGCTGGAACGGAAGGCCGAAGCCCCCGAACTCGCAGGAGGAGCTTGAGCGGTATATATACCGCGATCGGACAACCACGGCGCCCAGTAGGCTCTTCGTATATTCACATTTCCGTTGCAAACCGTGGCTCGCCATACACATCGGTCGCAGGGAGTTATTAGTGTAGGGCAAAGAAAGAATAAACAAATGGAATGTGACTGTTTGATATTAAAAGGAGGAAACACAAGTCCTTTAAGAAACGTGCGCGTTACCGAGCAAAAAAAAAAAAAAAAACGTGTAGGAAGCCGGCGAGCTAGTGAATTCTTTGCGGTTTTCTGCGTACAGTGAAATGGCAAGACACATACGCCCTCAAATCCACTTGATGGGAAAAAGACCATTAAAAAGAAAAAAACATCTCTGGTGACGTGGTAGCCCCTCCTCAGCTGGATACAGGATCTGGATTCCCGTGCGACGATCCTTCTGGGATGTCGAGCGGTAAAGGTAGCCCCATTACCACCAGGACAACAGCGGAGAAGTCAAGCCTCTGCACGCTCCTCCTACCGTATATAAGTGTATATACCCCACCCCGGGAAACCCATTTCAATTTCCCTTCCGGTGTAGGACGAATAGCCTAGAGTGGAAATCTGCGTTAAAAAAGACGTCGTAAAGACGTCTTCAAATAAACAAGTCACTCAGAAGTCAGCCTCGCGATACACGCCATTCTCATCACGGAGGGTAACCCCGTGAGTGCTTTCATGTCTGCCTTTGTGCGCATGTGCGCGCGCAGTGTTCGTCTCTCTTTTCAGCGAGTGCCTCCCGTCAAGCGGCCTCTCACGAAATTTGGGCTTCCAGAGGCAGGGATTGTCCACAACAACGACAGTGGAAAACAAGGGAACGGGGTCGCGCCCGCCAGCATTACATACGAAGAAGCACAAAACGCTGGCTCATAGCGACATACGAGACTTGAAAGACTGAAGAGACAGCGGTAAGTCTGCTGCGCAACGCCAGAACTACAACATGAGCCTCTGTGTCAAAGTTCAAGCGAAGTCTGAGAACCCGAGCGCCAGCGTGCATACGTAGGGGTTCTTTGTGGGAAACAACACAGTCACATTCCGGGAGTGTGCAGTGTTGCCTTTAAAGAAAGAAAGAAAGAAAGAAAGAAACGGGGGAGGCCCTCCGATTTCCAGGAAAAAGGCTCTTCTTTCTTTCTTTAATTTTGTGCTCGTATTTCTGAGGATACCTTCTGACCTGCTTATTGTATTTACATTGTTAGGAAGATTGTCATGACTGCCCAGTGGAGCTACGGCGCGTGGAAGTATTGCTTCGCTCCAAATTGCCACGACTCTCCTCGCACAGTCTTCACTCCCGAGGCATAAAGCAAGCAGTGAACGTACACGCTCAATCCAGAATGCACTCCTGCCTCGCGACCTCCTCAACCGAAATCCATCTCAAAGCATCACCGCATTCAGTATATGGCTAGCCCGCCGTGGCTGCTTAGTGGCTTTGGCGTTGCGCTACTAAGCCCGAGGTCGGGGTACAAAATCCCACGGCCGCGGGAGTCGAAGTTCGACGGGGGCGAAATGCGAAAACGCCCCTGTACCGTGCATTGAGTGCCGGTTAAAGACAGCCCCCCCCCCCCCCCCCCACCTCACAGTGGTTGTTCCGGAGTTACTTCACTATAGGGCGTGCCTCATGATCGTATCGTGGTTTTGGCACGTGAAACGCCAGAATTTATGTTAATATCTAGCTACAAGTATACCACGCAATCTTCCAAGCGACTGCATACACCTCATAGGGACGCATTACGGGCGTTAATCGAGGGAAACTAGTACGAGCGGCACACCTGTCAGCGCTCTGCCGCGTGATTAATACAGGGTTACATGAATATGCAATGAGCGTTTCAACGGCCCCGACAGTGAGCGTTTGCACCGTGGCGCCTCTACTCTTTTCTTCTGACCCGGCGACTTCTTTTGGCACTTCTTGGTGTCACGGGCACCAAAACACGCACAGCTGGAAGGCGCAGAGATCCAGGAATGTATACTGCCGCCCGAAGAACCAATAAAGAGCGTCACCACGCAGTATAAATTAGGAATTTCAATTTCTGAGCACATTTCGCTAACATTCTCCACAAAAGCCAACAAATCGTGCGGCGAATAAAGCTAACTTTAATAACACGTTTTTCTATCAATGCGATGTGTGAGGTCGGAAAAAAGAGCGGAATTAACTGCTTGACTAGTTACACGTACCCCAAAAGAGCTTACGCGCAAGGTTACGCCCAAAATAAATTAAATGCTTAATCTTGGCGGTGAAACACACTCTGCACAGACGACAGCAGTAACGTATTGGAACTGAGCGTTATTTGGGAATGCGCGCTTCACATGGCGTAATGAAGGCGTACATTACTCAAGGATTACGCAATACTGCGAGCAACGTCATTCGTGTCTGTTCACTGAAGCTGTGCAATACTTAGTACGGCCGTGTGCGCAACTCTGTCCCAACCTAACTACAAACATTCTTCGTTGGACGCATACGGCCTACAAATAGAGCACAATTCTGGACTATCATTTAGATAGTGAAGCTTCACTCGTTCGCTAAATTTTATTTCGGCCTTCTGCGCTCCATTATCAAATGCTTAAAAGAGAAGTAAAGTAAACGAGATCAACTGCTTCTATGCGTCGACCTTGGCTCTTTAACTGGTCCGATAAGAATTCGCGCACGAATTTCTTAACGTTTCCTTCTAGCTTTGCTTGTCTAAGACGAACGTAAGGGAACACCTGAAAGCCAAACAACGAGTGGAAGCGTATTGAACTCGCAACTCAATAAGAACGTATATTCATAAGCAAATCACTCTACGCCGTCTCGCCTGTAGTAGAACTCAAACCAATTCGAACTAATGCACTTGTCTAATCAAAACTAAATGCCAGGACCACGAGTTTGATGTTGCGGGATTCGTGTCTTATGCATGGACAGCTGCACTCCATGGCATCCACGGTGTTGCCGATGTTTCGGTTAAAAAGGGTTAGGAACTCGCACTCATTTCTTGCGAAGCAACACGGAGGACTCCACTCTGCGCATTGACGCGCGCATGCCTCCTCGATAATTTTTGCAGGCAGGAGTATACCGAGCGGATAGCTAAAAAGTCCGAGCGGGGGCCAGTGGCGTATCCGGGCCAAAGGCCGCCGATGTGCGGCGTTTTCGTAGCGCGCGCGCTCGAGACAGGGAGAGAGAGAGAGAGAGAGCACCGGGTCGCGGCTCGTTTGGGCCCAGACAGACGGAGTGACAGGAACCGTTCCGGAGGACCAAGACGCCGCCGCCGCTTCATGGAGCACGCGCTCGCTCTGCATTCGCAGCCGCTCGCGAACGCCTACATACACCAGAAGAACAGCAGCAGCAGCGTTATGTGCAACTCGCGGGGGGAACGAAGAGAGAAAAAAAAAAAAAAGAGGAAGACGCGCGATAACGCCACCGTCTCCCCCTGCAACGGCCGCTCTATTTCGGGAATCGCGGGGGTCGAAGGGCACGCCGAAGAAGCGACGCCCAGCCCGGTTCCCCGCCGCGTACACGCGCAGCAGATACTATACGTGCGTCGGCTTCTCAATGCTCGCTGTCGCACGGCTGCTCTTTTGGATACTTTGCCTGCCTGCTCTCGTGTAGGGCACGGTGACGGCTGCGTCTGCCGAGGCTTCTCCTGCCTCGCACACGGGTGCCGAGGCTTCTCTTCTCGCACACGGGTGCCTCGGGAGCGAGAACGAGAAGCCTCGCTCGAGGCGGTGGCGGCGGCGGTTCAGTCTCCCGAGACGAGGCGCCGCGAGCACCCGTGACCCGTCTCGTCACGTGCCGTGAAGAGAAGGCGCGACGTCAAGGACAGGCGCAGCCATCCAGCCAGCCGTTGATACACACCGGCTCTGTGCGCCGTTGCACGCGCAGCGCGCGGCTATGTAGCTGCGTGCGAGTTTCGTTTGTCTGCGACACACTGTGTGCTGTCTTCATTTTTCTTTTTTTTTTTTGTAGTAGTAGTAGTGTTCTTTTTTTCTTTAGGCGCCGTTACGTTCCTGGCTTTGACGGCGCCGCCGCGACGGAGAAACACGTGCGCTGTTACATGAACGGGGTGCGCGTTTTGTTTGCATGCTAACTTATAGAGATACACGTCGCACGCCCCTGACGAGTCAGCGGCGCCGTCCCTTCGATTTCGTGCCGATAGCATCGCGTTGCTGACGTGCAAGTTCGCGTGCTCGAGCCTGTCTTAGGTAACGTTCCTCTCTGCCTCTGCGTGGTTTGTGTGTTGTGCGTTTCCCAGTTCGCTTTTGTGCGAACAATGTTTTCCAAGTACTCCTGTCTGCTTCAATTTGCCGTAACAGAACGACATATGCTTCGATCTTTTTCAGATTAAACCCACCTCTAACATCGCATGACCGAGCACAGCACAGAAAATACCTTACAATATTGCACAAACGAGAACTCGAACGCATTACATTTTTCCTTTCTTTCTTTCTTGCTGTAGCTTCACGAGACTAGTCCGCGTGTTTGGGGAGAGTGTTAGTGAGACTGATCGGTAACAATTAAGGAAATGTTACGTGTGAGCTTTTGAGTTCCTAAGCATATATGCGCTCATGACACCACGAAAGGTGCCGTGGTGGAAGACTCGGGATTTAATTTTAGCCAGGCGGCCGACATGCATCTAAGTGCACGTAAACGACAGTGCCTTTTTTATTATGTTATTGCTCTTCCGCGTAAACGTAGCAATAGATCGAACCCGAGTGCTTAGCAAGTAGCAGAACGTCACATAGTCACCCCACCGAGAAGTTTTGAAAGTTTCACCCGCTACCCTAGAAGCCATCCACAAGCCACGCGCCCGGTTACGCGAACCAGTAGCGGCATCAGTATAGCTAAGCATAATACGCCAAACATTGCAGCGATTTTTGCAAACACGTAAGTCGGTACACCACTACCGGCAGGCAGTTAGCTTTACGTGAGAATCCAGCTTTGTGTTTGAATTTCTTCGCCGTCCATCTACTTGCAGCTTTCGTATATGCGTATATTTCTTATGCCTTGAATACGGATTCCGCTTGCTAGTCAGTCTCATGTCATCATCATCATCATCACCATCATCATCATCAGCCTGGTAACGCCCACTGCAGGGCAAAGGCCTCTCCCATACTTCTCCAACAACCCCGGTCATGTACTAATTGTGGCCATGTCGTCCCTGCAAACTTCTTAATCTCTTCCGCCCACCTAACTTTCTGCCGCCCCCTGCTACGCTTCCCTTCCCTTGGGATCCAGTCCGTAACCCTTAATGACCATCGGTTATCTTCCCTCCTCATTACATGTCCTGCCCATGCCCATTTCTTTTTCTTGATTTCAACTAAGATATGTCATTAACTCGCGTTTGTTCCCTCACCCAATCTGCTCTTTTCTTATCCCTTAACGTTACACCTATCATTCTTCTTTCCATAGCTCGCAGTCTCATGTACTGCTGCCTTATTCATACATACTGTTCGTAAACTTGGGCTGCACACGCGCTACAGTAACCTACTCCCTGCACCACACGCTTTCACTTTTGCCTGAAGACACGGGGCTTCATCCCCCCTCCCTCCTCTCCCTTTTCTGTTACTTTATTTTTTGCGGCTGTCACTTTCGCGTGCACGTGGGATACACGTGCAGCATAAGAGACGAGAGCGAGCGCGCGGATGAGAAGACGTCTGTCGGCGACGCGCCGTCGAGCATGCTAAATCGATTCGGGGGCCCATGCAGGCACCGCCGGTTGTCCGTCTCTCAAGATGGGGTGGGGGGAGGAGAGGGGGGGTGCACGGAAGTCTTACGTGGGCTGCTCCAAATAGACAGCAACCGCAACCGCGGGGCGTTGTTGTTGCCTCCGACTCCGGCAACCGACACACACCCACGAGGCGTCGCACGGCCGTACTTCTCCGACAGGAAGCGTCGTTTCGCGCATCTCTCGTTTCGCGTTCCATTTTCCTTTGTGCAGCACACACACACACTCTCTCTCCCCCCGACGTTCTTCTAAGGATGAGAAAAAAAAGTGCACTGCACACAGCCAAGACCATGCTACAACTTCAGCAGGGGCGCATGTCTCCTTTTCATATACACACGTCTCCTTTCTGCCTCGCTTATTTTCATTTCATCCCAACGGAGGTCCGGGAGTGCTTGGAACGCTTGAAACGGCCGCAACCTCGCAGCAGGGCCCTTCACTGAAAGACCACGTGGACCGCACAGCTGCGCGCGCCGTCGGACGGCTGGCTGGCTGTCGCGTGTGTCTAATTGAAGCAACCCGCAGCTCGCGAGAGACAAGGCGAGCTAAGCAATATCATCTATAAGCTAGGGATGAACCGCGCGGTCTTTGTCAGCCGGCCTGGCGAGAAGAATTAGCTCGGAGGAGGAACGCCAAGGCAGGAGAAGGCTTCTTCGAGAAGACGCCGTAATCGCGAGCTCATTTCCAGCTAAAGTCAGCGCCCTCGCACGCAAGCGAGCGCGCGCGTTTTAACCTTGGCTATCGCAAATCTTGATGAAGAGAGGGCCGCATGGCGTCGGCATAACGCCGCGCCGGTGTGCTTATGTATACGCCTGGCGGGAGCCGTACGCGACAAAAGAGCGCGACTTATACTAAGGCACCGGCGGCACGAGACACGGAGAGGACAAAGGGTGACCGCGTGGCACTCTCTCTCGTCCTCCCTCACCAGACGCGCCTCAAGTCAAAGGGCGCGCAAGCGCGTGAAAACGCGCAAAGACGCTCCCGTGTGGTCGGACGTTTAACGTATACATGTGTGGCACGCAAAAGGCAGACGCAGAATTTGCGAAAGGTAGAGAGGATTAGGAAATGACAGACGAACCTGTGCGGATAGGAATGTCGGCTCGCGCACGTAGAAAAGCTCAATAGGTCCCGAAGTTTCCGGCAGCGGTTGAAAGCGCGTATGTCATAATTACCGTAAAAGAATAAAGGAATGACTGGCCCCCAGACACCGGTGGTTCTTCTTCGCGAGCAGTTTTGTCTCACTCCATCAACCTCGACGCACCCCCTCCTATAAACCAAGAAGTGCAGAGGCGGCGATGACGACAACTTGAAGGAACGGGGCCTTATTACGATGGACGCCTGTGATGAGCGCTCGAGACAGGAGTGTGCCCGTGCGTTCGTCAGTATACCGAGAGATGGAGAGACGCGAAGGGCGGTGCATGCCGGCTGCTGCTCGCCGCCAATGGACTCGTCTCGCCAGGGAAGGGAGCCCGTCGTCATTAATTACGGCGGCGGCGTCGGTCCCGCGTGTACGCAATCACGTTTATCATCCGTGGCTCCGGCGATGTGCCGCGCGAAGTAGTACACGAGACGGAGAAGGGGCCTCCAAGCGTGAAGACGACGGGAAGAATATGTCGGCGGTGGTCCGTATGCATAAAGAGCGAGAAATTAAGAAAGAAATAAAAAAGACCGGTCGATGGCGATGTGCAGTTCATTCGCGTGAGCAAACGCTGATCAGGTTCGGTTAGTATAGGGAAGCGCAGTTCTTCCCATGACTGCAGTGACTGCGTGCTAGCGGGCTATCGCGTTGCGCAGTTTTGACAGTGGACCGCGGGGAGATTCGAGGGGACGCTTGCACCGGCCCTGTGACCCTCACGGTAGGCCTTAGTGCAGACAGGGCATCCTAAACAGAAAATGGGAACATCCCAGTGGGGGAAAATGCATGGAGAGAACGTGGACTGGTCACTGAGCCCTTGTCGTTTCGGTTCTTCGACTTTTCTTTATTTTGTTCTGTTTTCGTTTTCCCTCGTGTATACCTGTATGAAGGTTTCTTGAAGTCGTCGGAAGCAAGAAAGACGATGAAGTATATATATATATATATATATATATATATATATATATATATATATATATATATATAGGGGCAGCGATACAGTTTGTTAGGGCTCGCATATCGTCCACGCGAAAAAGAATCTATAGGAATTAATTTGGACCCTTCGAAATCAGAATCAGTCTCATTTTCCTCAAGGAAAAATGGACCCCAGACAGAAAGCTGCTCATTGAGCAGCTTGACGAGGCCTGGGGCACTACAGGCAGTGGCAACAGCGGCAAAACAGCAGTGTATGTCGTACATACGTACAAGAAAAAAAAAGCAACACGAGAAACAAACAAAAAAAGAAAGAAACTGTTCGCGCCAAGCTGTGAAGAAGGAGAAAAAAAAATATTACATATACGTACACCAATGCAAAACTATATTGTACACTGACATGTTATATTCACACGTACACACGCAAACACCCGTAGAAGTGGCGCGCATACGCCCCTATATATACATATATGTACACCTACATATACACTCACATATACACACGCACATGGCATATATACACTCATCATTCAAGTGCACACATGTATAACTTCAAGTTAAATTTTTTATGAAGACTGAACTGTTACAAAAACGGAGAGCGAGAGAGAGAGAAAAAAAGTGAATTTATACAATGCCTGCAAAATCATTCCAAACTAATCCACACAAAATAACGCACAACGCCGAATGTAAACTACTGTTGCCGATTAAGCAATTCTGTTTAAAAAGTATTCAATTAAAGCACGTTTATTTATTGCGGGGCCATCAATTAAGGTTGTATTATCGTTCATGAGCGTTTTTAACGCAGGTATATAGTCCCAGGACGCGGGTGTTAGTTCATTTTGTCCCCAATCGAATGTAGCCGGGCGCTGCAGGGACACGAACCCGCGTTCTCCTAACGAGATGCCACGTATAATACGTATTTCCAATGAATCATTCCTGTGGTTTTGCAAGACAAATAAGCGTGCCAACAACGGCACGGAAATTCACTGCAAGGTCGAACGCATTTCACCTCTTGTCTTACATGTGAAGTTGCACCTCATTATAAGACAGCGCGCGAAGGGAGGGTGGGGGCGAGTAATCTGACGTCACAGAACTCCAGTGGGTTTTTACAATTAAGCCCGCGACACAAGCAAGCTTGAGCTTTGTGGCCGCGAGCAATCGATCGCATCTCGTTTTCCAGCCGAGCGGCACCCGGCCTAACCGAGGCCGCCGACCACAAGAAGCTAGCCCCGCCCACGGTGTTGGCCTGGAGGTCTGGCAGACGTTGTGTCTTCATACCGACGTCGCCTTCGCCCGACGTCTCTGCGCTACTGACGACGCAACCAACGCAGCTTCTCCAACCCTATACGTTCTATACCGCGCAGGCTGAGCGCAACGACCACGGCGAATGGCGCGCTAAAAGCCCTCTGGCCCCCGTCTGGCCCCCGTCCACGAAAGACCACCGGCTAAATGTGTTTTTTGGCCGTCCACCGCTGTTTACAACATCAACAACACGACAAGGCGACCGAAAGGGGAAGAAGCGCATATCGTGTGCGTGACGTTGCGACAAGCAGCTGTACGTGTCCGTGCATCTTTGATGTTGGGCATTACAGAGCAGTCTTCCCTCCAGCCGTGTCGTATATCTTGAACAAGCAAACAGGCGAATGAAGACAAACAAAAACTAGCGACAGCGCGAAGCCTCGGAACATTCGCTGTGCACTCTGCAGAGGCGCGCGTAATACTAGTGCGTGAAGCAGGCGAACTTAGAGAATGCGCAGCGCGAGATTCGATGCAGTAAATATACAAGCACGTTGCAACAGAGTAAGCGAAATGGCTGAGTCGGGTGTAGCTGGTACAGCTGGTTCGGGAGTTTCCTTCTTTCTTTCTTTTAATCTTTTTCGAGAATTCCCGTTTGCTTATTTTGTTTGTCGCACAATAAGATAACTAAGTGGACTGTGAGGGGGATTTCAAGCCCGAGGCTTCGAATGACTTGCAATTATAAGATTCAAGATCTCCGCCACGTGTGCGCTCACTGCGCCCGTCATACGAACATTGCGGCAGGAAATCAAACCCTCGACCTCCCACGAAGCAGTGAAATGCTGTACTGGCGCTTAGCCAAGTGGGAAGGGTGGAATGGAGAACACGGCGGCGGGAATTGCGAGCTAGAGAAATAGAACCGAGCTTTGTAAACTCTCTCATACACGGAGGAAAGCAGAACAGCATGCATCGCTTAGTTCGCTAGAGCGGCACCGAAGAGGAATAAAAGAAAAGAGAGAAGAATCGAACTTAACGCGAACAAGTACAGCATGCGTGAGCGGTGTTTTGATCCGACCGCTGGTACGATCTGTTGGGAACTCGGCGCTGACGCCCGTGGTTGTACCTGGGTCGCAAGCCCCAAGGGTAGCGTTGGCCTGGCGGCCTGGGGTACAACTGGAAGCATCCGAAGGTCCCGGCAAAGCATGAGTCGACTGGTAACAACGAAACAACTTGTTTATTTTAACATCACAAAGAGTTGGTGGTCAGGTTTGACCGAAGTAGAGAGACGGGAGAGCACTTCACTCAACAGAAGAAATCGGAGCCCTCCTTTTGGCGTCCGGGGGCAGCTGTTTTTATACTCTCGCAGTTGAGGGCAAGAAGGAACCCCTCAAAAGACGAGCACGTGAATGTACAATGGGCTAATGGTGACGCACACTGTCGTAGCGATGCCGTAGCACCATGTCGAGCACGATCTCGTAGCACCCTGTCGTGGCGCTGCCGGTCGGACACAATGACTGTAATGAGAGGATGGTCCCTGCTTTGGCATCGCCTGTTTCGGGCATAATGACTGGAACGAGATCCCTGCTTTGGCATCGCCTGTTTCGGGCACAATGACTGGAATGCGATCC
Organism: Dermacentor variabilis; assembly: GCF_050947875.1. Taxonomy (NCBI): domain Eukaryota; kingdom Metazoa; phylum Arthropoda; class Arachnida; order Ixodida; family Ixodidae; genus Dermacentor; species Dermacentor variabilis. Next base: position 137,200,730 of record NC_134569.1, read on the forward strand.
CTGCTTTGGCATCGCCTGTTTCGGGCACAATGACTGGAATGCGAGGATGATCCCTAGGCGGTCGCATCGCCGCAGTCGCGCCTGGAAACACCTGGCGATGAGTGTTGCGGCGACGACGATCGGGCCAAAATGTCCGCCGCCCCGCCGCAGTCGCGCCGGCAAAACCACGTATCGCAGGCGAAACGCAACAGACCGCCCCGCCGGGGGAAGGAGATCCCGATGGACAGGGGACTGCATCCGCTGTCCGGAGGGATGTCGCTCGATGATGCTCATAACCGAAGTCGGGCGTCCCTCGACGTTTCTTGAGCGCAGCGCACAGAGAAGGCCTCGTTCTCTCGTTCAGGTTCGCACGGGACACTGCAAAGTGACTTCGGGAGAGTTCACATTTTTGTTCTCGTTCCCGGCAAGCGTTAGAACTACGCTGAAACTCAACCGCTCAGTCAGCAAGCACGGCACAACCCTCACTAAGCCCTGCCAGGCTCTTTCCCCTTTTTATACCACTGCCTAGTTCCTTACAGTAGTCTAGCATCACTCAGAACGCGTCCACAAATTGAAAAATTGCACTAGAAAGCATATCATCACTTTGAAACACTAAACAAAAGCAATATGTTAAAAAAAATCCTGCCTCAGGAAGAAAAACATCAGTAACAAACAATTTTGAGGCTGATTCCTACGTTAGGGGCTTCGACTTAAGCCATCGGCGTTACCGTTGAGACTCCCCTTTTTGTAACGCACCTCAAAGGAATATTGTTGTAAAGCGAGGCTCCAGCGCAGGAGGCGGCCATTTTTGGGAGAGATGGTCTGCAGCCATTGGAGAGGGCAGTGATCCGTCTCAATGATAAACCTCGAGCCGGCTAGATAGCATGACAATTTCTGAACGGCCCACACGAGACATGCACACTCTTTCTCGGTGGCGCTATACGCCTGCTCACGACTGGTCAGCTTACGACTAGCATACAGGACGGGGTGTTCTACTTCTCCATTTTCCCGTTGGCACAGTACAACGCCCATGCCTCGCTCACTAGCATCGCACTGAACAATGAACTCTTTTGTATAGTCTGGCGATCGTAGCACAGGCTGGCTTGTTAGGGCACTCTTTAGGGCGCTAAAAGCTCTTTCCTTGGTCTCGTCCCAGACGACTGTTTGAGGCTCTGTCTTTCTTAGAGCATCCGTCAGGGGAGCCGCGATATCAGAGTACCTAGGGATGTACCTCTGATAGTAGCCGGCGACACCCAAGAACGACCGAATATCGGTCTTGGTGCGCGGTTGCGGAAAGTCTCGCACAGCGGCCACTTTTATTTCAGAGGGGCGGCGACGACCCTGACCAATCACGTGACCGAGGTAGACAACCTCGGCCTGTGCTAACTGGCACTTAGGAGCCTTTACTGTCAAGCCTGCTTCGCGCAGGCGGGTTAGCACTGCCCGCAAGTGTGTCATATGCTCAGACCAGGATGCGGAGAATATCGCTACGTCGTCTAGATACGGTAAAGCGAATTCTTGCTGTCCCCGCAACACTTTATCCATGAGACTTGAAAAACAGTATGGCGCGTTCTTCAAACCAAAACTCAACACTTTAGGACGGAATGTTCCCATTGGTGAAATGAACGCCGCATACCTACTAGCCTCTTCTGTAAGTGGAACCTGCCAATAACCCCTGACAAGATCTAGGGTGGAAATAAACTGAGCGCTACTAACTTTCTCAAGGCGCTCCTCGATGTTAGGGATCGGATAAATTTGATCCTTAGTGATGGAATTAAGCCTGCGGTAGTCGACGCAAGGACGAGGTTCCTTGCCCGGTACCTCAACTAAAATCAAAGGGGAGGTATAGTCACTCTCACCTGCCTCAATAACACCGAGCTGTAGCATTTTCTTTACCTCAGCCTCCATAATATCGCTCTGGCGGGGTGACACCCGATACGCCTTGGATCGTACTGGCTCTGTGGAGGTAAGTTCTATATCATGAGTAAGTACAGAAGTCCTACCAGGCCTCTCAGAGAACAGACCTTGAAACTCTCGTAATAGCTGGTGTAGTTCGGTTTTCTGCTCAGGCGACAGCGGTGCTTTACTGATAAGGTCACTAATGACTTGACCGGTGTCTTCCCTGTTCGTCACTGAGCCTAGTCCTGGAAGCTCGACCGGAAGCTCTTCAGGAACGTTTACCATCATGCACACCACTGCTTCCCTTTGTCTATAAGGTTTGAGCAGATTACAGTGGTAAACTTGCTGTGCTTTCCGCTTTCCTGGCAGACTTACCACGTAGCTAACGTCCGACAGTTTCTGAACAATTCGTGCTGGGCCCTCCCACTGCACGTCTAGTTTGTTGTTTAGCGATGTGCGCAATATCATGACCTCATCGCCCACCTCAAAACGACGGGCCCTGGCTGTCCGATCATAATAAACCTTGGCCCTCTGCTGGGCCTTTGCCATTGCTTCACCTGACAACTCCTGTGCCCTTCTTAAGCGTTCGAGGAGCTTAAGCACGTACTCCACCACGACTGGGTCGTCGCCCCTACCTTCCCACGATTCTCGAAGCATGCGAAGCGGAGATCGAAGCGAGCGACCGTACACCAGTTCAGCTGGCGAAAACCCCGTAGCCGCATGCGGCGCGGTTCTTAACGCAAACATCACCCCAGGCAAACACAGCTCCCAGTCAGTTCGATGTTCAAAACACAACGCTCTCAACACGCGCTTCATGACGGAGTGGAGCTTCTCAACGGAATTCGACTGTGGGTGGTACACTGAGCTGTGTAGCAGCTTTACCCCACACCTTTCGAGAAAAGTTGTCGTCAAAGCGCTAGTAAACACTGTGCCCTGATCTGATTGAATTTCTGCAGGAAAACCAACTCGCGCAAATATGGACAGTAGTGCATTAACTATCTCAACTGAGCTGAGTTCTTTAAGCGGCACTGCTTCAGGGAACTTTGTCGCTGGGCAGATCACAGTCAAAATGTGTCTGTACCCCGTGGCTGTTACCGGCAGAGGTCCCACAGTATCAATAACGAGCCGTCTAAAAGGCTCCGTAATGATAGGTACCAATTTCAACGGCGCCCTCGATTTGTCCCCTGGTTTGCCCACCCGCTGACAAGTGTCACATGTCCTCACGAAATGGTCTGCGTCCCGAAAACACCCTGGCCAATAGTACTCTTGCAAGAGACGGTCCTTAGTTTTCTTAACTCCTAGGTGTCCGGACCACGAACCCCCGTGTGACAAGCGCAACAGATCCTGACGATAGCATTGAGGCACGACCAGCTGATCGAACTCCACTCCTCTGCGGTCTAGATACTTCCGGTACAGGACTCCACCTCTTTCCACAAAACGCGCAGTTTTCCTGGCGATACCTTCTTTGACATTGCAGCGCACGTTTTCCAGGCTGCCATCCTTTTTTTGCTCGGCTATCAAAGCCGACCGGCTGACTCTTAGCAACCTATCAAGTCCGTCTGACGTAGGCGCGATGAGCAAATCTGTAGATAGCTCTTCTAACTTTCCCGTGTCGGGCGGTTCCTCTCCAGTATCTGGCGCCTTCAACGCTACAGACTCAATTTTATTCAGTTCGGGCGTGCTCTGAATATCAGCTTGCTGCGCCTCTGACCCTTTTTCGTTGTTTGATAACGTCGGCCCCGCAACTACCGCCTTTGCAGCGAGCTCCCGAACCTTCGATCTGGTTAAGGCCTGAACACTAGCTTCACCAAACAAAAGCCCCTTCTCGCGCAGGAGGTGATCGGACCTGTTTGAAAATAGGTACGGGTACTGGGGTGGCAGCATAGATGACACTGCCGCCTCCGTCTCAAGCGCTCCGAAAGGTCCTTCAATAAGCACCTTTGCTACCGGCAGACACACGCTATGAGCTTCCACGGCTTGCTTGATCCATGCGCACTCGCCCGTGAACATATGGGGTTCTACATAAGACGGGTGAACTACATCCATCGTAGCTGCAGAATCGCGAAGCACTCGGCACTCTTTCCCGTTCACGAGGAGGTCTCGCATGTAAGGCTCGAGAAGCTTCATGTTCTCGTCAGTGCTGCCTATTGAAAAGAACACAACCTTTGGTGTTGTTTCCGGACACTGCGCCGAAAAGTGACCCGGCTTCTGGCACGTATAACAAACGCGCGCTCGCCTCATCTCGAACCGCTTTCTGCGTTTGGCTGCCGCCGTCTCTTTACGTTTGGTCGGACTGCTTTCACTCGCATCCTCACTACGCGTGTCCCCCTTAAATCTCATGGGTGTGAACTTCGGCCTCTCAAACTTCGAGCCAAATTCACCCTTTTGACCGTCCTTAGCTCCGCGAGCCCGACGCGTCACAAACTCCTCGGCTAGCTCAGCGGCTTTAGCCACCGTACAAACGTCTGGCCTATCCAAGACCCAGTATCGCACGTTCTCCGGTAACCGACTATAAAACTGTTCTAGCCCGAAGCACTGCAGAACTTTATCGTGGTCACCAAACGCTTTCTCTTCTTTGAGCCACTCCTGCATGTTCGACATAAGCCTATACGCAAACTCTGTATATGACTCACTTCTGCCTTTCTCATTTTCCCGAAACTTCCGACGGAACGCCTCCGCAGACAGCCGGTACTTTTTTAGCAGACTCGATTTTACTTTGTCGAAATCCTCTGCTTCCTCTCTATCCAAGCGAGCGACTACGTCGGCCGCCTCGCCGGGTAACAAAGTGAGCAAGCGCTGTGGCCACGTTTCCCGAGAGAACCCCTGCTTCTCGCACGTTCGCTCAAAGTTAACCAGGAACAAACCAATGTCCTCTCCAAGCTTAAACGGCCGCATCAGGTCAGTCATTTTGAACAATACGCGTTCTCCTGCACCGTGTGCCTGACTTCCATTACGAGCGCGTTCCATCTCTATCTCGAGACGCTTCATTTCCAAAGCGTGTTGATGGTCACGCTCTTCTTTTTCTTTCTCTTTTTGTTCTTTAAGTTCGCGCTCCTGTCTTTTTGCAGTCTCCCTCTCTTCAATAGTCTCAAGGCATTCCGACAGCTCGTCATCCTCAGCCTCTAACTCAAGAATAGCTTTTATCAGTTCCGGTTTTCTTAGTTTGTCTGAGACATCCAGACCCAACTCTCTTGCAAGCTCCAACAATTTCGGTTTGCGCAACGACTTCAAATCCATGGCTGCTCTGAATGCTGCTTTCTCTACTGCTTACTATTGTCTTGCCGCAAACTAACCCGGCAGCAACGACAACCACAATTACCAGCTCTGTTTCTGACACTAACAAAAAGCCTGGCAAAGCTCAGAAGAAGAAAGTCCCGCACTCACCAAACCTCGCAGGCAGGAATTCCGCGCAGTCGTTCCGCTGCAGGCAACCAGTCGTCACACAGGGCTCGTTGCACTGCTCCCGGATCGTCGTTGAGCTGCTCAGCATACTGTCAACTGCATCTCTTTGCTGCTGGCCTCCGTTGTCGCGATCTCGCCGCTGGCAGACAGTTGTTTGAAGTCGTAGGCGATCCCACCGCTGCCACCAGATGTTTTGATCCGACCGCTGGTACGATCTGTTGGGAACTCGGCGCTGACGCCCGTGGTTGTACCTGGGTCGCAAGCCCCAAGGGTAGCGTTGGCCTGGCGGCCTGGGGTACAACTGGAAGCATCCGAAGGTCCCGGCAAAGCATGAGTCGACTGGTAACAACGAAACAACTTGTTTATTTTAACATCGCAAAGAGTTGGTGGTCAGGTTTGACCGAAGTAGAGAGACGGGAGAGCACTTCACTCAACAGAAGAAATCGGAGCCCTCCTTTTGGCGTCCGGGGGCAGCTGTTTTTATACTCTCGCAGTTGAGGGCAAGAAGGAACCCCTCAAAAGACGAGCACGTGAATGTACAATGGGCTAATGGTGACGCACACTGTCGTAGCGATGCCGTAGCACCATGTCGAGCACGATCTCGTAGCACCCTGTCGTGGCGCTGCCGGTCGGACACAATGACTGTAATGAGAGGATGGTCCCTGCTTTGGCATCGCCTGTTTCGGGCATAATGACTGGAACGAGATCCCTGCTTTGGCATCGCCTGTTTCGGGCACAATGACTGGAATGCGATCCCTGCTTTGGCATCGCCTGTTTCGGGCACAATGACTGGAATGCGAGGATGATCCCTAGGCGGTCGCATCGCCGCAGTCGCGCCTGGAAACACCTGGCGATGAGTGTTGCGGCGACGACGATCGGGCCAAAATGTCCGCCGCCCCGCCGCAGTCGCGCCGGCAAAACCACGTGTCGCAGGCGAAACGCAACAGCGGTGAACACACAACGCCCATATAAGTATATATACTACGCGTCAGGCGCCCGTCAAGCGAGTATGTATACGTATCGCCAGTCAAGCGGCGATCTGGCGTATAGCGCACGCCCTCCCGCCCACTCACACGGGCAGGGGTGGTTATATTGCGGCGCGTCGGGACTACCAACAGATGCGGCTCCTCTCCGGACCGAACATCTATGGCAGAGCGGTCGGTCACCGCTAGGCGTCCCACATCCAGGGCGTGACCCTTGCGGAAACAGCAGAGAAAAAGGAGAAAAAAGAAAAAGCGGGGAAGTTTCGGCCATCGTCCCAGGCTGACGACCAAGAAATCCATCCTGTCCAGTCAAGGATGCGAGAGGTGAATGCCAGCAGATGGGGGAGAAAGGGGAGAGGAGGTCAACAACGAACGGCCAGAGAGGAAACCGTAACAACTCGCAGCGGGTATGTGATGCGTGCCCGCCGCCTCACGTCCATCGGATACGTACGGCAGTGGCCGGGTTACATACACTTGCTGCACCGGTCCTGTTGCCTGCCAAGGGCAGGGGAGAACGAGCGGATATAGCGTTGCCTTGACAACGCGAACGGAACGCGCTACAAGGGAAGGATGCACCAGCGGCTGGCAGCGCCGTGAAGCAATGCGGAAGACGTGGGACGTCGAAGCTCGGTTCACAGCCCGGATGCTGCGTAGTGGCACATATACCTATAGGGACCTTATATATACCCGAATAGCGAGTTCGGGCAAGTCAAGACGATAATTTTTGCAGCTTCTGCTTGCGTGGTGTGCGAGCCCGGCGTGATGAGAAGATCGGGGTTCGCGCCCGGTGCACAGTGAACTACCATGCATGAAGGCGTCGAGCTCGCGGCTTGCTCGGCGCGACCGCGTGAAGTTCGCGCACATTCCCGCGAGCACGACAGGAATAATCGTTTAAGCAGGCTAGAATGGCAGCGTAGCTACATGCGTGAAATCGGGTTTGGACGATAGGTGCTACAAGGAATAGCGTCCCGGGTGTATACTGCATATTCACCCGAGGATACATATCGGCCTGCATCCTTGCAGAATCCGGAGCTTAGGAGATTTCTGCTGACTTCCTACTAGATATAAATAAATGCTTGATGCGGGTAACATTCATAAGATCATCCCAAATAATGTCGATATATATATATATATATATATATATATATATATATATATATATATATATATATATATATATATATATATATATAGCGGTTAATTTTGGCAAAAGCTGTTAAATGCCGGCCAGCCGCAGCATATTGTCGTTCGGATGACAGGACATTACGTGCCCACCAGTATAGGTCACACACGTACGTAAATGAATTAGAAGAACTATCCGTCCCAAGAAACAAGGCGGCGTGCGAACCCGCTCTTAAAGTAAAAGAACGTGCATACCTTTGTCTCAACATCACATGTTCCGAAATTCAGAAAGTGCGAATCTCAACATCGCCATCCGCGACGTCATCACGGCATCACTGCGGAGGAGGGATTCCGGCGCGAACTTCATAAACGGAAGCGTGGTTTTTGTTTACTCCACTAATAACACGTGTTAGTGACGATCGCAACAAAAAAAAAACGCGAGTTTTAAAGACTGGCTGGAGAAGTTAGCAAACTAAATCGGCTTTCCACTTTAGCGTCCCTTCAACGACACCTTTAGGCAAGGAGCGTCGTCGATGTTCCGTTGCTTCACGGGCGCATCGCGAGGATACGTCTCCCGAATGCCAAGAGCATGAAATAACGCTCAATTAGCAGTCGCGCGTTGGAAGGACGGGGAGAGAACCAAGCGCCATCCACTGCAGACCGAATTAACCATGCCGCACCAAAACGCGTCGCGATATCTCCGGCATCTGCGTTTGCCGACAGCTGCCACTTAGCGGAGCCACGCGCCAGTGCCGGGGGAAGGGAGTGGGGAGGGGCGATAAACTGGATTTGCGCTTGTGCACTTTCGCAAAACACACGCGTCTTTCGGCCACGCTAACCGCCTGTGTGCTGTGTGTATATGCGTAAGGCATCGGGCACCGACGCACAGTGCCAGTCAGCTCGAGCAAACGTATACATACTACAGGTCCTACGTGCTCATTCCACATACGCGTTGGTCACGCGAGAAGTTGCGTACGTGGTTAAAATTTGACTATACACTCTTTTCAGAATGGCCGAAAAGCCCGCTCGTAGTACGGGCGCGCAGGTGCATTTCGTGCGCGCTGGTGGTTCTTGAGAAACGCGCCTATTACGAAAGCACTGTACCGCCTTCGCTGTCTATAGCCGCCCAATTCGCCCCGCCCCTCATCTTCAGTCTGCATGGACAGAGGAGAGGCGGCTCGCCGCATGGTCAGTTCCTTCTCCGCTATAGCTAGAGCCCAGCATACACAATCGCTACACATGCGTCGTTGAACCGCAGCACAATCTATGGTATACAAGTACTTTTATTACGATTTCATCGTAATGAACTGACTGTGTAAAGACGGCCGACGAGTTCGTGCGCTGGGTGGTGGTCGCCATACAACTGCGGCATTCGGCAGCTCTGAGCGCGTGTATAAGGGCTTTTGTCGCTGCGCTTTTCCGTTTCCTCAATCGCTTGTCTGTACATGCGCTGACAAGGAGGCTGTGCTGAAAGATTCAAGACGTGGCTGACTGGCGGCGAATGAAGAAACCACACAAAGTGCGACCCACGTCGTGCACTATACACGCGAGAGTTGTTTATCACAGAACAGACGACGACCGAAGCTCCACTGCATGGTTCGCAAGCCAAGTCGGCTGACGCAACAGCCAGAAAAGCGGTGGGCTTTTGAGATTGTCTCGCTCGAGCCCGCCGGGAAGCCCAATGAGGGAAGGGGGGGAGGAAGGTTGGGGGGGGGGGGTGTCGCAGGGGGGTTGGGGTTGGGGACAGGCCTCTTGTGCGTCGTCCCGAGTGCGGCAGCACGAGCGGCCGTAACAGTAAAAGAAGCTAATGACCGCGCCTCAAGCGTGCGCGCCGATAAAGAGGAGAAGCGTGGAAAAACCATCGTGTGCGCGCGTCTCTTCTGTTGGTGTGTGTGTGTGTGTGTGCGCGGTGCGGGCGGCTGAAGATGGGGCGGACAAAGGAACCGCTCGGCCTTTTCTCCGCGGGTGGTTCACAGCGCTGCTGCAATGAGCGCCGGACTTCGAGAGAACTGGCCGCGAGGAATTAAGACCAACATTAGCAGAGTCGTTTGACTCGCTTCTTTTGCTTTTTGCCCTCTTTTTTCCCCCTCGGCACCCGAGACCCTTGGCCCTACGGCTCGCGACAGGCCATTCCTCTATAGAGTGCGGCTTCCTTTCCGTTTTTTTTTTTTTTTGCTTTTCCTTTCTTTCTTCAACGCTAGCCGGCCAACAGAACGGTCGTCGCCACGTTTGTTTTGTCTCCGCGCCCCGTGCGACCTATCTTAGAAAACCGCTATTACTTCCCCGTCTTTCGACAGACATTCGGTGAGAGAAGTATGGCGCCGAAGCATCCACACAGAGAGGGCAGGTATCAAGCAGCCAGCTCAGCAAGCTGTAGTCCGCCGTATATCCTCTTTGTAGGTTGGATGGAGCTTTGCGTGCGTGCGTGTGTATGCGTGTGCACGTTACGCTATACAGTATACTACGTTAGCGAGCTCTGGCGTTACACAGGCATTATTCGCCGATCGACAAAATCTTTGTATACAGCGTCCAATGGTCCGCGACGGTCGCTGTGACGCACACATTATTCGTTGAAATCGGGGAAATTTTCAGTTCAACTGAATCATCTGTCCCGTAACAACAACAAAAAAATCACATAAACATAACCCGTAACGAGACAGAGTCCTAGACCATGCCTGAAGCAAAAACAAAAGAAAAAAAGAGGGGGAAGGGGGAAGACGGGGAGGGGGGGAGGAAGGGACAGAGATTTATAAGATGTTATCCGGTATCGAGCTCTAACGGAAGTGCACGGTCCGCGTCAAATGAACAGGCCAGCAGTTTTGGTAATATTAGTGCACGCACGAAAATGATATTAACGAAAATAGTAATCGAAGGCTCATCGACAGGAACGAAAAAAAAAAATGGAACGCAGGCAACTCGGAGACGATAAAGTTCCGCGCGTAACGAATTGCGCGCCAGCGGCAGCGCAACTCATTTCGAGTTCCTCCTCTCCTTATCCCGCCGTAACACACGCTCCACCAGATTTCGCAGCTGGGGCGACGGCGCATTTTAAGGCAAGTGCGCATGCGGCCGAGCGAGCGAGCGAAGGCGCTCCGAATGGCCCGCGCCGCACAGCCTTCTTCCGAACGGGCTGCGCCTTCCCGAAACGAAGCGGTGAAAGGGAGAAAAGAAAAAGAAAGAAAGGAGACGCTAATAAATTCAGCCCGAGAAGGAAAATTGCTCTTGAGCCTCCCAACTCGGACGGGTGTGAGGCGAGGAGCGACGGCGGAAGAGACGGTTGCCTAGGCAACGAGCCGCCAGTCAACAGCGTCGCCTGGTGGAAAGGAGTTGCGCGAAAGCATGCAAGAAATGTAAGCAAGCAAGCAGGCACGCCGACGGACCGGCAAAAAAAGGGAGAAACTTTGCGCAAGAGCGCCTCTGAAGTAGCTCGCCACCGCTCCTTAGCACGAAACTTTAGCATTGGCCGCAGCTGTGTGTGTCTTCAAGGTTTCGTCGACCGGAGCTTACTCCTTCGCGGTCTCGTTCTTGTCCAATCTCGTGTTTTCTCGAGCGCTAAGTGAAGAGAAGTAGTGATGCACAAGGCATGAAAAAAAAAATAAACAAATGAAAATAACGCGTCGGAGTCGCCAAACAGAGCGGATATTATGAACGGTTCGCCATCGAGGCTGCGTGTCGATGAAATGGCCTCGTACGCTATACGTCGAATAACACTCTCCGCCGAAGTCGTTCCTCGTATATAAAAGCCATCCGGTTTATTTCAGCGCGGCATCAATTGGCCCGCCTTCCCGGAAAGCGTTTTTGGAATGTCGCGACTTGCAGTGTTGGAGTGACGCGTTGCCGGCCATCGAACTTACTATAGCCCCTAAAGCGCACATACACCCGTCTTCGAACGCACAGTATAGGCATTGGCAAAACGAGACGAACAACAGAAACCCTATATAGGAGGGCGAGAGTATACAGCATCAGAGATGCGAACAAGCGGCAGACGCGCATGGCCAACGCACAGCGCACGAACGCAAGCACGCACCAGCGCCACCCATGCAGTTAACCATTACACGCGCGTCCCGCGCATGAAAAACTGGCGGCCGCATGACGCGTTCGAGTGCCTGCAGTGTATTTATACATGCACACACGCACGCCCATCGCTCGCGCAGCACCGAAGCTTTGCATGTAGCGCATACGAACAGCGCAGTCGCGCGCAAGCTATTAAAACGGCGTCGGTCTTGCTCGCAACACTGAACAGCTATAGCGCTAACGCCCCGTAGTGCGCAAGGCAAGGCGAGGCAAATGGCGTAGGCCCCGGAATCACCGGCGTTGCGCCGCGACTCGCATCAACAACAGCCGGCAACGAACCGTAATGACCATATATCGCCCCCCCCTACGCAGCACACACACACACACACACACACACACACACACACACACATCGCCAGGGTGCTCTGCAGCTGCTGCGACTCCGTATATATACAGAAGCGTGGCGCCACCGCCGGTCCGAGAGAAATCTACTGCCCCAAGAATGGCCGCGCGGGTCGGGGCTCCAACTATTCCGCCAGAAACGGCAAGAAACAACACAACAGCTCGAGGTCTGCCCGCCAGTCTGCGCACGCCCTTAAACAGCGTGCGTCTCGATCAGCGTCCACGGTCCGGCTCACCCACGCACCTCGGACTCCGCGAGCGTCGTATTAATCTGCAGCGCCGACGTATACTCCTGCGCGGCTCCGTATAGGGCGGCACAGCCAGACAGACGATGTATCCTGCTATACGAGCGACCACACGGCGACGTGCGGCCGGCGAGCTTCAGTCGATGCGAGGCCGCCAGCTTGCATGCGCGAGCGACGAAGGGCCGGAAATATATATACACTGCGTTGCGGCGGGGCTCGTATATGCCGGATCCGGCTGTTTTACCGCCGGGGCGCGATGCAATGTACAATGAAAGTCAACAATGCGCGGCCTTATACGCGGCCTCGCTCCCTGCAGGTCGCGGGTCTGATAGTCGCCCTTACTCATCTCCTCCTCCTTCCCGCCACGTTTTATATACCCCTTTCATTAGGCGGTACACTGTTAATGCTATTACTCGGTATATGTTCCATGGCGGGCGAAAATGCAACAACTCCGGCCGCCAGTGACGCCCGTCGTAGGCGGACGGATGCATGCGTCTCGAAGCTGCCGCACAAGGCCGGCAAAGACGTTGCATTCGTGCTTTTTGGTTTTACAGCAAAGAAGGGCGCATATGGGTGGCGCAGCATATATAACTTCTTGACTACTCCCCCGTCGCTATAAAGTTTCTTCCGATTTCTTGTTCTATCCTTATTGAGTCTTTTTTTTTTTTTTAGCCCTCGTTAAGAATATAGTTAGCAAATGAGAAACTTCTACCGTGGTCCATCATATGTCCCGCAGAACACCGTGATGCCTGTTGCTTATTTTGCGAATGTAGAACAGTACATCCTACAATAACTGCTACAAAAAAAAAAAAAAAGCTTTCTAGGACGCTTGTGCGTTGTTTATGACTCCGTCAAACTAGCGAGCGACTTGGCTGAGAGAGAAAAAGGCGACAGACACCATTGCTCATGTAGTATAAAGTGCCTTCGTGGTATAGCAGAAAGGGGCAACATTTAAACATTCGTCGCCATACAGCCTTGAACAGCGGACAGCTTCGCGCCATCTTGGCGATAAGTATCGAAATGAGATGCAAATTATCAGACACAGCACACGGCTTTATACGCGCGAACGTGGGAGCAGATAGGCAGCGACCCTAAGAAGAAAGATGAAGAAATAAGCAGAAGCAACATTCGCGCGGTGCTTCACACCGTGCAAAGCGTGCTCACAACTTTCCTCCCTTTTTCTTTCTTCTTTTTTCCTTCTAGCTTTGCTGTTAGCACCGCCCTCAGCAATACATAGGGACGTAAGCGGACTCTTGTCTACACCATTTTATGTTTAAGCATTAGAAAATGAAAGACAGAAAGAGCGAGATGCGCGCGTAATAATTGGCGACATCTCGGCACGGCGAATCCGAACCCGGAAGTTTCGGCGTTTGAGTCATCCCGCCTTTTGGAAGTTCAGCGGATATGACTATTAAGCATAGACACTAAAGGAATAAATATAATCTAAGTTATGAATAAGAGGAATACAAGGAAGAAGGCAAATGATGGCATATATATAACGTGAGAGGTTGCAAAACAAACAGCGAGCGAGCGCCAGTCAACACTGTGTTATCTATCCTATTCCGTTTTTGTTTTTCTTTCCGCGCAAAATGCCACAGTGACTAAAGTGAACCATCGTGTTCTCTTGCGCAATCAAACGTGAGAAAGGATACAAACAGAACACTGGCAAAGCTGGAGGCTCGTGAGAAGTAACCCGTTAACACCAGCACACTGTACATGGCGGCTCCGTTTGTGCTGCGTTCGTTGGGCATCGTTCAAGCAAGACATCCGTATCCGCTGCTAAAGGCATCAAAGAAGACACAGGAAAAAGGGGGAAAGAAAGAAAGAAAGAAAGAAAGAAAGAAAGAAAGAAAGAAAGAAGGAAAGAAAGAAAGAAAGAAAGAAAGAGTGAGATCGGGCAACAAAACGATTAAGCCCGATTCCCCGCACACCACGGACAAGCGGTTCCTGCGCGGGGCCGAGCAGCGAGAACAGCAACCATATATATGAGGAACGCACACACTCGATGGCAAAGCAGCGCCGTTCGCAGGGCCGTGTTTGCGCTTCGATCCAATTTCCGCCGCCCGATATATATCCCGTTCCGTGCGGTATATATATATATATACACGAGTCGAGAAGACATTCTCTTTCCCCGAGCCCTGGCCGCAAGCGGGTCAAACACAGAGCAGCCATATATATACGTCGGCTGGACGTCCCGGCCGAACGTGCGAGGCTTGTTGATCGCCGTGTTGTGCGCCACGCAAGAGTGAAAGCTCGCTCGTGTGCGTGCGTGTGCTGCTTTGCGATACACTATATGGACAAAGAACCACAGCTACAGAGCAATGAATGTCGAAAAAGGAGAGAGAGAGAGAGGCGTCGACGGCGTGGGGAAGCTAAACAAACGGCGAGGATGAGTATTTCGCGAGCGTACGTAATACCTCGTTGCATCAGCAATCAGGCACCAAGGTGGCTGGCTGGTGCACTCTTCAATTGTATAGCGGAACCCCATGCAGTGCCTGCTGCTTTTAACGCGACAGCGTTAAGGGCCCTGTGTCGCAGAAAACCAGGCGTCGGCGTCCCGCGTCGACCGTTCTCTGGCGAAAGATCATTCCGAACCACGCATATTCTATATAGGGCACTAAAGTTGCTCATATACCTTCTTTGACATTCTTTGCAAAGTTATTCCTCAGAATTTTGAGAATGGCAGCCCACATATGCTGTCGCCGTGAAACAGCGACAGCATATGCCTTTTACGTTAAATCTTCACAGACTGAAATATCAGAAGTGCGAAGCAATAGCAGCAGATCGGACCACGGGAGAGACCGCGCTTCCACTAGAATGCTGGCCTTCGTACATAGATTTCGCCGCCAGCGTTTCCCAGTAAACATTACGGTTACATAAGCTGCAGTTGCCCGGAAGCGTGAGAAGCATGTCAGGGATGTTTGAATGCTATCGCGCTCCACTCTTAAAGGCGAAGCCTAAGCGTCCTCCAATTTTTTTAATTTCTTTTTCTTCACGAGAGTTTCGAAACCGCGCAATGCACCAATATTTTTTACTCGCGCATGCTACAGTATACGTTCGTATATTCGTTGAACTCTAAGTACGTTAAAATAAGAGAGCGAAACAATGGGCAGCGCTCAGTCTGTTCTATGAGGTGGCCACAATGTCATCGCTACACAGCACATCTTGTAGCGCACGTTGGGGCGTAGAGATACGCTGCGTCGAAGTGGTAGTTTGTTCGCGGTGCTCGATTTTCATCTGCGCTATGGTTACATGCGCGAAGCGTAGCCGTCTAAATAAAAGATTATCAATCTCATCCCCAAGGCCACCAAATTCTGTGCTTCACAGGCATCGCGTTTGGAATGGCGTAGTTTGCCTGATGACGAAATTGCTGCTGGCCTTTCTTTCCTTCTTTCTTTCTTCCTTTCTTTCTTTCTTTCTTACATTAAAGCGAAGCGGCACGATCGATGGAACAATTTCAACCAGATGTTACAAAAAAACAATGAAGTACGAGTTCATGACTTAGGCGATTAACGCAGACTAATAACAAGTGAACGTTAAGCTAACAATTAACTGCGCCGATCAGTCGAGTCTGTCCGTATTGTGAAATTCGCGACAGCGCGACAGAACTGGGCGAACTCGTTATTCACCGTATCGATCGTATACACGACAGCAAATGTATCCCCCCTCCACTCCACCAAGGTAAAAAAAAAAAAAAAAGACAGCCTGCTACCTCTGCAACGCTGTTTCCAGGCGAACATTTCAAACAACGCGACAGCGAAGCGGAAGCAATCATGCAGCAAGCAAATCGCAGCTGCACGGCTCGGCACTAGGGAATCGATTCTTCCCTGTCGCATATATACACACAGTTGCGACAATCCCTGGGGCTCACGGCATTCTCTACGCTGACGCAACGCCGCGAGGCGTGCGTATGTATAAAGGCATTACGCCACCACAAGACGCGAAACAGTCGAGGAAACTCCCATTCCCGTTCGGGAACTGTGTCGCAAAGCGCGATCAATCGATGTACCGCAAGGTCCCAGCTAGCAACCGCGTGTACATATATATATATATATATATATATATATATATATATATATATATATATATATATATATATATATATATATATATATATATATATATATATATATATATATATAAGGAACGTTACATACGTATATCCACCGTAGAAATCATCGCACCGCAGAGTACGTAGTCTCCGCAGACGTAAACCATTGACTCACCGTGCCTTACGCGTCTGTTCTTTCCCGCGCATGACAACATCGACGCGGAGAGCGATGTAATATTCCCGCGACGTCGCGGGGTCGAGTGTATAACGCGGACCCGCACGGATGACGAAACGTATACGCTATACACTTGACCAAAGGCCGACCGCTATATACCGCGTGGGGCCCTCTTCCCGTGTAAGCAGTATGTCACTTCCCCTTCCTTTTTAACTCTGTTTTCGTGCTCTCATGCTTTCGTCTTGGTACAGTGTAATATATACTCGGTGATCATAATGCAACGCACATGTGCGCAAGAGCAAGCAATGGTTTGTATTAAAGGCACAGTAAAGAGGAAAAGAAAATATGGCTGTACCGGTAAATTACCGCTCTCGTGCAATAAAAAAAAGGAGAAAGAAAAAACGAACGCCACATCTGCCGCGAGAAGAGTCAGAAAGAACGCAGCTGGAAACGAAAGACGTGCGACGACAACGCGCCATTGAAATCTCCGAAACGGCTGGCGGTTGTGACATCATGGATTTTGACGGCGCCTGCTGAGGGTTAGTTAATTCTTTATCGGTAAAGATGTAATACGTTGTGTTCCAAAAAGAGACAAAGACTGAACGCACGAACGCAAGTTTCGAGAACTTCTACTGAGCAATTAGACGGCAATAATACGAGAAAGTACTTTGAAATCCGTGACGCCTCACTGACTTAATTAGAGCGAAATTTGGTTTCAGAGCAAACTTTGAAAAGTGGCACACTGACCTTAACTTTTTTATTCCTCTTTCGGTAAGCAACGCATTACCGCGAAATGAACGATTACTGGATTTTGACATAGTATAAACTAATTTAGCGTTTCTCTTTACTGTCACTTCAAAGTAGCCTGCTGGACAGGTCGATAAGAGCAGAGGCAGAGCAGAGCGGGGACTCGATTTAAATAAACACCACAGGTACATTGGCGCTTCAGACATTCTAAAGTCCCCCCCTCCCCCCCCCCGAAATAAACGGACAATAAATTTATTTGTTTCATTAGTGCGCAAAAATAGTAGCAATTGCTAAAAGCACATAGCCGCTCAAAAGAGTGACATCAAGGCCCAATACGGAAAAAAAAAAGGAAAAGAGAATGAGCGAGCGAGATGGATGGAACGAGCAAGTAACCGCGAAAAAATCTGGAG
This sequence comes from Dermacentor variabilis, assembly GCF_050947875.1. NCBI lineage: Eukaryota > Metazoa > Arthropoda > Arachnida > Ixodida > Ixodidae > Dermacentor > Dermacentor variabilis. The sequence continues at coordinate 137,218,159 of NC_134569.1, forward strand.
AAAGAAAAAAAAGAACAAGAGCAAAACGAAGAGCGAGACGGGAGCAGAGTGCAGGGCTCCGCGGACACTCCTCTGGGGCGGCGGCGCACGGGTTCGCGATAGGTGCACGTGCGCACACATGGCGCAGTGCTCAAATAAAGCGCGCTCGCCGACGCCGCTTGAAATAGAGCTGTCAGTCACGGTGCCACGCCCCCCACCCCTTCCCCCCCGCGGGCGCGGAGGAGCCGCTGGCCGACATTGTAACCTGTACTACGCGTTACAAGTGCGGCGCACACGTCCGTAGCGAAATTGGAGCACAGCCGTGCGTCCACCCGTCCGTGCGGAGCTGAAGGCACAAGTCGCGCATTCGGATGCATCGCGGCGTGCTGTGGATACGGTTCGGGATGGTCCTGTTGCCATAAGGTACACCAGGCGCATTCGCGTGTATATATATATGGCCGCGGACACGAGCGAGTGGCGCTCGTTCAACAGAGGCAGATCACGGCGAAGCCGGGATGGAAGGGGGATGGGGGAGGTGAAATACGTGCAACGCAAGCGCGCTTGTGCTTGAAACACGCACGCTGTGGGGCGAGACGGCCAGTTGTCAGTGCGAAGAGATGAATGCAGTAAGGCCGGGAGAATACAAGGTCGTCGCCTCCGAGAGCTGGGCTGCGCTGGCCGATCTCGGAGGCCATGGCCGGATATAGGACGGCAGGGTGTACCGCACTCACGGCGGGTGTTCGGAACGGGCCGTAAAAGGGCTGTATACACACGAGGTAAAAGGTCAATCATCCGCGCGCTCCACTTGGCCGGAGCAAGGCGCAACAAGCCAAAACAGCAGTTGAGCGGGCGTCGCAACGAAACGGCTCGAATGTGATATGTGTGTGAGCCAGGGAAAGGAGCGTAGCGGTTACATGCGTCCGTTTCTTGAATACCTTTTTTTTGTTTTTTGACGGGGGGAGAGGAGCTGTATACCTTCCCCCTCCAACTGGCTAACCCTTACTGCATGTTGCTGAACGAACCAAAGCGAACTAAAGAAACAAACAATCGAAAAGAGAGAACCGCAAAAAAATTTAATAATAAGTAGCGCAATGCTGTGAACGCATTCAAAGGGAGGGTGTCAAGGGGGAGAGGGAACGAAGGAACGAGAAAGCGGAGGACGAAGCTTTGTTGCAGGGATTCGCGCATATTTCCATTCCCGCGAAATTCCGAAGACAGGGAGAAAGACAAGGTGGGAAAGAAGGAGAAAGAAAGAAAGTGACGCAACCACAGCCGGGTGTGTACGGGTACGTCATATCTGGCATTCCTCGGCGGCACCGCACAACGTTCAAAGAGCGGCCAAGCGCTTTTTCTCTCAACGCCCCCTCCTTCGCCATCGAAACCAGCGGCTGCACCGTGCTTGTGCGCACGCGTGCACAGATCCCCCCCCCCCCTCGCCCCCACTGGCAGCTGTGCACAATGCGCGTCCCGCGGATCGGCGAGAAGGGCGACCGACACGGGGGGCGGAGGTGTTTATACTGGCCGCGAGGAAAGTTTATTTTTCCCGAATAGCTTTCCATCTTTCCGCGGGTCCGCGCGCAGGACCCGACTGCACAGAGAGCCCCCGGTGCTCTGCTATTGCGTGCATGCCGGCGTAAGGGCGTTTGTGCGTGCGTGCGCGCGCGCGCGCTCGTGTGTACGTCAGAGGAGCGCGGTCGAAGAACGCGGTTCCTCTCGGCCGATCGCTGTTCTTCAGCGCCTGGTGCTGCTTGCTGCTGCTGCCGTGCTCGTCGTCGGCACTCTGCAAGACGTCAGAAGCAGAAGCACCGCCGGGGGCGGGCGCCGCATTCCGCGAGCTTTTAAGCCCAGCTGGATGCTGCTCGCTGCCCCTGCGGGCTCCGCGCTCTCTGGGCAGCAACCGCGACGGGAGCTCTGCCTCCCCCTCGTCCTGCCGAACGTCTCTCCTCCTGCTTCCGAGCGCGCGTGCGCGAACGTGCTCTTGAAAACGTCTCCCGAGGGTGCATCTCGGTTTTCAAACACGGAGCTCAAGGGCACGGCCGCGCTGTTGCGGACGGAGCGCGTTCTGAATGCGAGACGGACGAAGTCTTGCGGGGACTGGGTGAACATATGTTACAGGAAAGTTTACGAGGTACTCCTTCACCGATGAAAGACGCTCCTGGTGGAACCCTTCTTCCGTCCGTTAATTAATTGGGTGTATCTCTCTCTCTCTCTCATATATATATATATATATATATATATATATATATATATATATATATATATATATATATATATATATATATATATATCAATCACTGGCGGACGCTTTAAAGGGAGGGGAGTAGTGCAATCAGTTCCATCGAAGGTGTTACGACGGTGCGAGTGGCGCTCACCCAAATTGAGTGTGAAAGACGAAGAATTCACGAAAAGAAAAAGGGGAAGTCATGAGGTCACTCGCGTTTCAGATGTCGACCATCCTGAACAGTACCGGTGTTGGGCCGAGGGCTTGCATGTAAACTAGAGGGGGCGCATCCTGCACGGTCGGATTCGTGTTACAGGTGCACCATACTTTTTCTTTTTTCGCGAGCTTGGGTTATACGTACGCCTACAAGCTTAAGACCGTACACTTTCGTCGGCCCATGCATAAGCCTTTGGAATCGACCGGAGACAACGTGTAAAACGCCTAAACTGCAGCGGTACGCGACTTCTACAAGGAAGTTGCCGAATAATGCGAAAATGCGATTCCTTCGTGAGTGAAGGTTGCCGCGACGAACGAGTCTCGAAATGCGACGCATCAATTACGCCGTCGCGTCTCCTGGCGTGCCCACGGGCCACCGACTGTCACGCACGAGACGCTCGCGACAACGTGCACCCATGGCAACGACGGGTGGCGTCCGCGAGGCCGGCGCCGCGTCGCGGTCAATACACGCACGGCGCGCGCGTCTAGACTCGGCGAAAAGAAACAAAACAAAAAGAAAAACCACGTGCGAAGCCCGCGGTCTCCGAGCACGTATAACGTGCAACACGGCACGTATATACAGCTACGCAAAGGCTCGATAACGACTACAGACGGCTCGCGCGCTGGCGCCTCTCCTCGTAAAGGTAATAAAATCCGTGGGACACTGTTACCCCTTCAGGCGTGCCAGAGGTATATACATGCGGCCAGGCGTCCACTGCCTGCGAATACTGACCTCTGTAAGGTATACCGATGCGCCAAGTTTCTCCGACATAGATGGACCGTGGACCGCTTCCATCTCAATACGTCCAATCCGCGAGCTCGAGCTCAGTACCACAAAGCCGTATCCCACTGAGCCCACTGCGGCGGTATATACTATATAGGCAATTCTGGCGGTATAGGCACGGGAGCATCAGCAATGGACTGTGGACAAGCGTTTCTCCTGTTGGTAGTTCTTGTTCCTGACCGGCCGATGCAATCCGTATAGCTTATGAGCGTGGACAGCACGGATTTGTACCGAGTGAATGTAAGTTGAACAAGCGCCGGTCTATAGCGTCTTTACAAGTTCATGCACTACTGCGCGTTGTACCTTCTTTTACACTATACAACTTCGGAAGAGTGTAACTAATAAATAATAAATAGAAGGGCCCCATCGAAGCAATTAGAGACAAAGGAACGTGAAAAAAACAAGAAATTAATCAATTATTGCAGACGGCGACGCCCTCCGTGCGTGAAGAAACTCCGTGCATACACAAGCATCTCACAACCAGCACCGTATATGAACATCGCATGTGAGGAAGGCCAGGGCAGTGTTAGTTATTTAACAGGGAGATACGCAGTCCAGATGGATCACGTTTCCGCCGCGTTGTTTCCGCCTTAATTAGGAAGGCACACGCATGTCTGCTCACGAAACCCCGCACCTCGATCCCCCCCCCCCCCCCCGTTTCTTTTTCTTGTCCCGTTTTTCGCATATCCTGTGTCCGGCGGGCAGACGCGAAGCAATATGCCACGGGAGCAGACGGCAGCAAGCGAAGAGTGAGCGACGACGGATGTATGTACATTCGTGAGACCGACAAAAAAAAAAGAGAGAGAGAGAGCTGCCCGAAGCGGTGTGCATTATGGAGGAAACGGACTGCGCGGAAGCCTCGTTTGACCCCATGCAGGCGCGGCGTGACCTCAATGACTTTTCGACAATTGTGCACGACACTCAAAGGAACCGCGATGCGCGCAGCGCCCTTAGTATGTAATTCTGTTATGCGCGCGTGGACATGGAGTGGTCGTGTTGCATTTCAACGCATGCATTGTATTACAGTGTATTTGTATCGTATATACCGTGTTGCATCGCAAGCTATCGCTTCGTGTCGTATTGTATGTATAGGACATCTTAGCGGATATCCAAGTTTCATTTGCAGGCTATTTCGGCCACGGTTTTGTGAAACAAACTGCACAAGGAACGCGTATAGCGACAGGCACGCGTGGCAGACGCGCCAAAAAAAAAAGGAGAATACGAATAATACCTCTCGTGACTGGGCCGTCGTTCGTTGTTGGCAGCACGGCTCGTAGACAAGCCACGCACAGCCAGCATCAGTAATCACGAACTCGATAACTCACACTACCGCGAGGTAGCTAGGAGACGAAGTCACGCGGACGCCGACAAATAATCTTCCGAGTCCTAACACATCTTAACGCTATAGCATTACAGTTGCTGTAGTGCAGTATATGAAGACCCGATTTTCGTTCTCTTTCTTTCTTTCTTTCTTTCTTTCTTTCTTTCTTTCTTTCTTTCTTTCTTTCTTTCTTTCTTTCTTTCTACACGCTACACCGCAGCCGTATCGCAAACAACTTCTCTACTCTAATAAGCAGCCAGCTTGCGGCGAGTCCGAGAGCAAGAGTAACTAAAAACAGAAACTCTCCCTGTTGTTCGTCCCGGCTCCCAAGTAGTGAGGAGGCGTCGCGAGCACCCGCGCTCAACAAGAGCGGAAGGCGCTCGCCGTGCGGCCGCCCCGAATTAGACAAGTCGATCCTGCTTGGCTTCGCACCTCCGCGGCGCCGGAGAAAAACAGACGCCGCTGAATTTCGCGCAAAAACAACGAGCGACCGCGCGAAGCGTTGTTTTTAACGCTGGCGCAGGCGAACGCGTATCGCTCTCACCGGCTAAACAGATAGCGAAAAAAAAAAAAAAAAGAAACGCGAAGCGCTCGAGCACGCCTCTTCTTCTAACGCTGACGCATGCATACACTCGAATATTTAGTCCCGTTATAAGCGTTATAAGCCCGTTAGATATAAGGGTATCAGCAGTTCGCCCTAACTAGTAGACGCGCCAGTATAAAAATAACGCACTGCGTCAATCAAGGTGACAATTAAGCCCAGATACCGGTGCCATGTATATATACCATACTACGCAGACAGCAGACAAGGTCGGGTGCGCTCACGTTAAACTGAATTTCTTATTTCCAAAAATGGCACATTTGTACAAGACCTCAACAACGCAAATAACAAGCAGCCTATAGCGGAAACAACACAAGGCAAATCACCGCCCGCGTGCAGTCGCGCAGAGTCCACATAAGTGATCTAAGTTTCGTATCACTGCGAGAAATCAAATGACTTAGTTGGACTCTGCACGACTGCGAGTGCGGTTACTTGCCTCCTCTTGTTCCCGTAGGGCTGCTTGTTTATTTGTGTTGTTGCGGCCGTGTATACACAAATGTGTCATTTTTTTCGAAATAAAGATTCAGTTTAAAGCTAGCACACTTGTCTGCATTCCGTATGCGCGTCGCTGAAGCGCTAGCAATGCGGCCCAATTATCTGTAATCAGACACACTGGCTCAAAAGTCTGTAATCCTAAAAAGCCCCCTCCGCATCTACCTTCTCTCTTCCAAGTTTAGTGGAGAGATGGTCCCGTTCTACACGCAATATAGCGCTGCCCTCTGGTGGGCGATGTTCGCGACAGGAGGGCCGGGCGAAAGCCGGACGATATCCCGTGCGCCGATTACACATCTGCCAGGCGCTGCAAATCGGTGCCGAGAAATGAAGCACGGCGGATTGGACATGCAATATGCAAGGAGTGCTGATATTAAATGTTTGCTGCCGGACGTAAGTTATACGCAGAGAAGTGAAAGAGCTAAGCGTGTTGGCCATTCTACGTCGGTATACATAGACGTTGTACTGAGTGGTACTGTGTATGACACGCAGCATACACACGGGGTATATTTGCCCGATATTTACATAACAATGACCGCTCGAAAGCAGTTGTCGCTGTGCCGACGTATCCCTACCTAATTCTCGCTGCAACGGATTTCCAATATAGGAATCGAGGGGGGACGACTGCCAGCCTCAATCTTTTGCGCATCGGAACAAAACGAGTGGAAACCTATGTATTATAATGGAAGGTTTGGTATCACCACTCTCCCCTATAAGCAGACGCAGCAATGGCGGACCCAGCGGAAGGCTTGCAATGTCGAAACGTCGCCTTCTTTCCGCGTGAGCAGCGCGTTCCGCTTCTACGAGTAGCGCCGGTGTTCTTCATTACAACAGATATAATTAGCCTAGAGACAGGCATACAACTGCTTTGGCAGGACACAAGGGGTCAAGCAACAATCGATCTCTTAATTATCTGATGGTCCGCACCACCAGGAGTACAGTTACTCCTCTGCTTCGATTACATATCAAATCTGCATAGACGCAATGCACACGAAGCCTCCGTAATGAAGTGCAGCACCACGGAAAGAAAGCGATGAAAATGAGCGTGGCACTTTTTGTGCACGTTAGGTACACAACGATTTTTTGTTAGTAGGCATTATGACGTAAGAATAGCGTTAGATAAGAGTCACTGTACCTAGTTAGTTACATATGTGCTTGTGCATCTTTGCCCCGTCCTTGGCTTACTTACAGCACTGTTCCTTTCCATCGGCCTCACAGGCACAGAGGACAAAACCGCCGAACTGAGAAACACGTTCCAGCCTTTTCACGCAAAACAATGCGCGCCCAGAACAAAAGTGACCCCAGTGCAGGTGCTGGTGCATGCTTCAGCCCCAGAAGGACTCTCTTAATAGCATACAGGAGTACGACTCCGAAGGCGCGGTCGTATAGATATGTATATATATTATGATAATGAGAATTACGGACTAGTCTGTGTGCTCGTGGCGAGATGCTCTTTTTGGCGCGTTATTTATTACGCTTGATCTTCCTAAACTCCCGAGCAATCATACCGTGTTCTAAACACAGAAAGACAATTAGTATCTGTACACGCGCATAATCAATTGTCGTGATCGTATAGCGCGAGAGACTGCTGAAAAATGGCGAACTTGGAAAGTTGCAAAACCGTACGAACGCCATAGAAAGACGAGGTTTAGGCGAATTCTCGTGCTAGCCCTCATCATCCCAATGCTTAATCGCCGTATACTCGCAGCTGCCGTATACCTATATGTAGATGCTACATAGGGGAATTCCCCTCTAGTAATCGTTGTATAAGAAACTCGACAAACGGTGCGTGCGTCTCCGCCGCTTCAGCATGTGCAACGTCGACGACGGCGGCGAATTGTTTTAGGGCGTTGGCGGCGGCGAGGGCTGAGGGCGCCCAGACGACGCCGGCCGCGGCCGGATCGATGCAGTCTGGCTTCTCTCCCTGAGCTGCCACGCGCGGCGCGCACGGCATGGGGAGAGCCTCTTCCCTTCTTCCCTGTCCCGGGCAGCTACGTAGGCACACTGCTCCCGCCGAGTACGCCGTCGTCACGGCCACGGCGACAAGCGTGTGCATACGTACGAAATTGTACCACCGACTGCGACTGCGTAGTCGCGAATGTACACGCGTGTACGGTAAAGACTTCGTCGGGAATGTGTGGCCGCGCAAAGCGGCGTCTGGGCGACGACTATATATATATATATATACACACACACACTTTGTTGGACATGCTGTGCGAAATGTGTACCGCATGGTACAGGTGCTGTGTGACACAAGAGAGGAAACGCATTGCATTCGAAAACTTCAGTAGATTACACACGAAGCGGCAATATAATTTGCACACGAATGGGTTCGGTTAATTGGCACCGAGACAGAACCGCATGCATGGGACGCCTGTGGGGGAGGGATCGTTAGCTCGCAATTGGAGTTTAAAGCGACACAACGTAGCTAAAATTCACAAGCGATATACAAACATTGCGAAATCTAGACAGATTATTCAACCAAGACTCCGTTGGCTTCGCGGGTAATCGGTTCATTATAGAAGAAATTTATATATATATTTTTTTTTTGCCGGTGCCGTGTTTCCTAGACTGTTGCTCCCCCCGACTGTATACGCTATGCATGGACTTCAGAATACCGAGGCTTGCGATACACCCTGTATAGGTGGTGGTTGTGTCGCTGCTACGGGCCGCGTTATAGCTTGGGCGGCGTCTCAAAACGCAGTGCGCGAGACCACACGTCCATCATGGACACCGGCAAGCACGCTGTTTAGGAGACGACCCCCTACAACAGAGGCGAAGATCCCGAGTGCATGACCCGAGCGATCGTCAACTCAGAAAGCTATAGATAGATACGCGCGCTTTAATGACTTTCTCGAAATGAACGAACCGGAGAAGACGCTCGCGGACGATGCTTTGTGTATCCTTGTGCCACGCGCAGCTCTCTCTCTCCTTTATATCCCTCACCTCCTTTCTCCCATGCAGAGTAGCCAAAGGGACGGGACGCCCGTCTTGTTAACGTCCCTTTTTTTTCACTCCTGTTTTCTCTCCATATCTATAGGGCACCCCTCAAGTTGCTGCGCAAGGGGGACAGTTTCTTCCAAGCCGTTTGGCCGCTGTATCGACGATGGACGCCAAGTACGTCGTCTCGAGCAAGAGGGCAGGCCCTCAGCGGCTATGGCTGCAAAAGGAGAAGTCAAGCGCGATATTGAAGATGCGCTCAAGCTCACGGAGCTCGATGCTGGCATTTCGCAAAACTCGGCGCCCAAACTACACGTGCGCCAACGTCGAACAGTGGGCAGACGCCGATGAAGCAGCAACAGCAGCAGCCCCACCGCGTCAAAGCCCCTTTTAGGGCTCGGTTTCGAAACTCGGGCGGGTCTCCTCGATCGGCCCCAACCGCCGCCGCCGCCAAGATGGGCCGACGCGATAGCTGGGGCGCACCGACGGCGACCAGGGGGAATCGATGCGCTCTCGGAAGCCGCACCAGCGGAGGAAAGAAACAGCGGCTGGAGCACCGCGAGCATATGTGGAGGCGCTCGCGCGAGCTGTTTCGATCCTCGCAATATATACCTTTTTTTTTTTCTATTTCTCTCCGCGACATGCTGCGGATGAAATGCGCGCGCGTGTGCTATCACAATTGAAATATAGAACGCAGGAGCCGAACGTAAACTTAGTGCGTACCGTTGAGCGACAATCGCAAGGAATAGATTTCCGACAAATTCGAGGCTGTTATACGGCGGCAGAAACACGCTTGCATCGCAGAGCACACGCTCTATATAATGATTACGAACGCAATTTGTCATGAAACCATGAGAAAAAGCACGTTCGCGAGACAAGCGAAAGGGCTGCCCCGGGGCTATACATATATAAAAACGCGCACGAGTGTATGTATGTATGTATGTATGTATGTATGTATGTATGTATGTATGTATGTATGTATGTATGTATGTATGTATGTATGTATGTATGTATGTATGTATGTATGTATGTATGTATGTATGTATGTATGTATGTATGCATGCATGCATGCATGCATGCATGCATGCGCGCGTGCGTGCGTGCGTGCGTGCGTGCGTGCGTGCGCGCGCGCGCGTGAGTCTATATTTTCGATTTCTGGAAGGACCTGCGAAATACGGCACCGTTCCCACTCACAGCACACACGCAAGGCGATGCCAGAACCTCGTCCAACCGAAATTTCAGACTACATACGCAAGGCGGGGCTTTAGCACGCGCGCCACCCAGCTATCTAGGAAAACAAGCGAATGAGCAGCCATGCACGCGCGCAGCACTCCCAACAACAGTTTGCGTGCCAACGAACTCTAGTAAGTGAACTCGACGCGTTACGTGGGGTAACAATTAAACAAATGGCTTACGCATCCGTTAACTAGCTGGAACGACCAGTTTCACCGGAATTAACAACTTTTACAGTGCACACCTGGTATGCCGCGAATCTCACGTATACGCGTGCGAAGCGAGATGCTGTGTCTTCGCTATATAGGCCTCACGCGAGACAACCGAGATGGCTCGGCGGGAAAATGGCGTTTCGTTCGTGGGAGTGGCAGATCCAAACTTACGCGGAATTTTTTGTCGACGCCGCTTCCGCGGCTTTTAAACACGAGCGCGACTCGTATACGGGCCAGAAAAGAGATTGCCCCACCTTTGTACTCGTTCTGTTTTCAGCGCGGCTCGATCAAGGTGAGAAGGACAAGAGAGAGAGAGAAAGAAAGTCGGGAAGATGGCGGAAAGCCGCCGCACTTTAGAATCTTCTCAGCGAGGCGCCACAAGTACGAGTCCAGAAGAATTTTCAAGCATGGTGTTTTGCTTTCATTGCAGTGTTTTCGAATCGAACCGCCTTTGCGGTCGAAAAGCCATGGTAATACGCATCGCTTGTAGTAAGTGCAAATAAAGAAAGAAGAAAAAGAACACTGCTAAAGCGAATCGCCTCAGCTGCCTTATCGAGAAGGTGGGATTGCACTTTTCAAACGCGGATCATTTGTCGGCGCTTTGCGGGCAAGCGCCGGAACTTGCGGGCTCGTTCAATCTTTCGCTATTTAATTCTTCGGCGATATTCGACTTTCCGTCGACGGAAACGTGTCTCGCCGAAACTTAACGAGGAAAAAAATCGGGTCTGTGTTTTGCAACGTTCCGTTTATTTTCCATTATTTTTATCAAGCTTCATGCCCAAATGGCAGCAATAACCACGGCTTCCGAGCCATCGACGAGAGAAAAATAAATAAATAAAAATATGTCGTCAGCAAGTGTATACGGCCCCAGCTAGTTAAGCATGCATTTCCAAAGAAGAGGAATAATTTAAAAAGAAAGCAACAGCGATATAGCATCGTCTTGCGGAAACGTATTTCGCACATATGCATATCGCATAGGCATACAGATAGCTTTCTTTTATTTCTTTCGACAAAGGAACACGAAGAGCGAGTAAACGGACAACAAAAAACCACGCCTCGTGTCTCTGCAGAGTCTGTTGTGCGCATTAATAAAACACCTAACAGTCGCAGCCGCGACGTACGGCCCGAGGCTGCGACCCCGCCTGCTTGGGGGAGGGGGGAGGGGGAGGAAGGGTCGACCAAGCGAGTGCAGGCTCGCGCACTACGCCCGCCAACTCCAGCGGCAGATCCGTGCCCGCGAGCGCTCTGCGTGCTCCGCCTATCTAGTTCCGTGCAGCAGTACGCAAAGCTTACGAGGAAGGCCGACCACGCTCTCTATAGCACAGCGATTGCCTCGGAAGAGGATTCAGTCAATACTCCCTCCGTATGCACGACAAAGAGTTCTAATGGCCTGGCATTCTAACAAGTCCGCGCGGGTTCAGAAGCAGCTAGCAGCCAATGCTAAGCAGCTCTTTATGCGAGACATTAAAGAAGAATGTGGCTCGTGCGTTTCTTTCTTTCTTTTTCACCATAGCATGCGGAAAATGCCTGTATAGGGCTTACACCGGCTTGATAAGCTCACTCTGTTTACCACTCACGCCAGTTAATTTCCCAATAGCTTCTTTCCAACATTAGAAAATTGCTTTGAAAAACGCTGTTTGCCAAACTACGTTTTTCCGAGCAACCTTACATATGCTTAACATTACCGGTAGAATCGTATCCATGTGACATGTTTTAATGTATTTCTCGGTAGTGTGTTCCCTGTTTTTTTTTTTTATGCTTCAGGAAACTGACGACGCAAATAGACGCGCGCAAAGAACACACACGACTATTTGCGCCTTTCATCACCTGATGGTACAACTCGCCGACTAGCCCCAAACGAAAATTAGGCCTGAGCAAGCGTTCTAATGCGTTCGCATTTATTCGATCAATTTCGTATCTCTTTCATAGTTTAGCGCACTTCGCCATTCTAGCGATGCAAATATAAGTGCTTCCCACAACTGGAGCGCTTTCGTGCGTAGCTCGACGAAATACAGACGTCACAAAAGAAAGAAAAAGAAAAAAAGAAAACGAAACAAAATAAAAGCGGAGAAATAGCACAAGAGCAGTCACGCGCGCCCTCTCACTCCGTCTAGCGTGCAGCAAACAAACAAATAAGGTGCTCGCAAACTCTCGCTCTGGCCCCCATCCCGTACTGCACACAACTGGCCGGGCGAACAGCTAAACGCATACATACGCATGCAGCTAAACCGGCTGGAGATCAGAGTCGGAGGTATAGGGGTCCACCGAACCGGAAGCCCCCGTGGAAACGGTCGGGCATCACGTCCGCTTCTTCCACACGCGCTATCCATCTCATTCCCTCCCCAAGCCATTGCCTCAACCGTGCGTCCGCGCTAACTGTGCGTTGCGCTGCACTGCGCCATAAGGCCAACGCCACCCTCGCACCATTTTCAGTCTCAGCGACGCAGACCCCCTCTCCTTGCCCTGCCTCCCTGAATACGGTACACCCGTGCCGGCGCCACCGAGCACCTGGCTGCTGTGTGTGGCAGGGCGCCGAGTGAGATGCGGTCACCGGAAGAAGCGGGGCGGCCACACCCGCCCGCCCGCAGATACATATACGGGCTTCCCTCTAGCTGTCTGACAGGGGCAGTTAGTTCCGTGCACCGCGACAAGTGACACGCCTCGGCAGCTGTGCCTTACCGACGCGGTCACACGACCTAGAGCGGAAGAGCTGTTTAAAGGCGACGCCTTATCAAGTTGACCAGGATGGAAAAAAAAATAACCTTTCTGGAATAAAACTCGCATTTCTATTGTGAGCGGGAGTCTTGCGAGCGCACACAAACGGACAAGCAAAAAAGCAAGTACACACAGACACACACGCAAACACGCACACCTGACAAGGTGAGCTGGGCAGATGCGGTTAAGGGCTCGCTGAGACGCAAGGCTCAGAGAGCTACTGCCTCCGAACCCAATAATAAGAGGGACCCCAGGGATGTGGCATTGGAAGAAATGCAGCGCGAAAACGCACAATTACGTACGGTCGTGCTACAATTAACCCAAGAAATTCGAGAGATTAAACAGTCGATGGCGCAGACATCTATACCTAAACCTGCTTTAGTCCCGACTCCCGTCACGAACGGTAACGACAATGCGGCGCCGCCCACAAAGAAACGCGCAGCGGCCAGTTCCGAGTCTCAACAGCTCGAGAACCTCGAATCAGCAGTAAGTGATTGGCGCAAAGCACATGTCACGATAAATGACTGGCGGAAAGAACAAGAAGAAATGAGGAAGCTGCTTTCAGAAATTCAAACCGGGATCCGTAACATCGGCGTTGCGGTCAATAACCTCACTGCTCGAACAGACAGGGTTGAAATCCATATAGACAAAATCGAGACTCACATAGGCCTTCGCCCAGGCATGGAAATGATGCCCACCATGGGCCCTACAGTCATTCACCCTAGTCCTATTTCAGGTAACGCACAAGTACAGCACCACGATGGCCAGCCCCACTAACGAGCTCGTGGTGTGGCAGTGGAACTGTCGGGGCTTCACTAAGAAGCAACCACTGCTGCAACAGTACGTCCGACACGCGCAACCCAAACCCGACATCATAATGATACAAGAAACAGTAGGTACCGTACCAAAACTTCCAGGTTACACTGCGAATGCCTCGCCGATTCCCGTTGATCGCGGACTTGCAATTTTAATTCGGAAAGGAATAGTGGTGCAAGAACACAGCGTAAGCGGCACACATGCGGAAAACATGCTTGTAGAGCTCCTTCCCAATAGAACACGCAACCACAGTTTATTTCTCCTCAACGTATATAGTAATCCGGCTCACTCACGGGCTCGTTTCCTCTCTCTGTTCCGAGGGGCGCTTGCCTTGGCGGGCGCAAACCCGTTTCTGGTGGGGGGAGATTTTAACGCCCCGAACGAGGCCTGGGGCTATGGCTACACTACCGCCAAAGGTCGACGCCTGTGGCAGGACCTACATGATGCCGAATTAACTCTTATTACCGATCCCACGGCGCCAACCCGCACGGGCACCTCTACGGCACGGGACACGACACCAGACCTAACGGCGGTCCGTAACATCCCTCAAGCAATGTGGCGCAATACCTTTGAAGATCTCGGTAGTGACCACATGATCATAGAAACACGAATTCCTCAGGCGGGTACACCCCCTTTTCCTAAGCTATTCAAATGGACGGACTGGGACAAATTCCGAAAGCAGCGAGCTGAACAGAGAGGTGAGGAGAACATCGACGACATCGAGGCATGGATGGAGACGCTCAACGACGACATGAACAAGGCGACGCAGACGCTCGCACCCGAATTCCAGGTTGACAAGATCGACAGCCGACTAGCCCACCTCTGGGAAGCCAAGACGTCACTAAACGCAAGATGGAAGCAGCAAAGGCACAACCGAAAGCTTCGTAAGAAGATCGCACATATCAATCGCCAGCTGGAAGACCATTGCCGGACCTTAAGCCGCCAACAGTGGTATGACATCTGCAACGCAGTCGATGGGCAGCTCCACAATGGCAGCACGTGGCGTCTCCTTCGTCACCTCTTGGGGGAAACGCAGAGCAAGTCTGCTCAGCAAGCAAACCTGCAACGCCTTTTGCACAAGGAACAGGCTACCACGAGTGATCACCAGCTCGTGACACGCCTGCTAGCCAAGTACTTCCCTCGACGGCCCGATGTTCAACACGGGGATTACACTGGAGAAACAAATGTGACACTCGATGAAGAATTTCACGAGTCAGAGATCCGCGCAGCTCTCCACGACCTTAATGGCAAATCAGCACCTGGTCCCGACAAGGTTACGAACAAGACTCTAAGAAACCTCGATGATGCCTCGATAACCGCTCTTACGGCATACATCAACAAATGCTGGCGAGCAGGTTGCATCCCAGAGGCGTGGAAACGCTCTAAAGCAGTCCTGATACCGAAGCCAGGCAAGCCGTCCAGCCTCGATCACTTGCGGCCCATTTCCCTCACATCCTGCGTTGGCAAGGTGATGGAGCACGCGTTCCTCTCCCGCATCAACCACCACCTCGAGGACACTGGAGCCTACCCACCCACTATGGTGGGCTTCCGGTCACACCTCTCCACTCAAGACGTCATGCTCCAGCTCTACCACGAGATTATCAATGACCCAACTAGTGGCAACCGGGCCATCCTCGGCCTGGACTTGGAAAAGGCATTTGACAATGTAGCACATGCAGCAATCCTGAGCCGCATAAACAAGCTCAACTTGGGTGCGCGAAGCTACAACTACGTCAGAGACTTCCTGTCGCGCCGCACAGTCACCCTCGCGGTCGGCAGCATGACATCCGACGAACATACACTAGGAAGCACCGGCACTCCTCAAGGATCGGTCATATCCCCGCTCCTTTTCAACCTCGTGATGCTGGGTCTCCCGGCCTACCTCGACGAGATCGATGGCCTCCATCACGCCTTGTACGCAGATGACATCACCCTGTGGGTCAACAAGGGCAGTGACGGTCAGATAGAATGCACCTTACAAGCAGCGGTCTCTGCAGTCGAAACGTACCTCCAAGACACAGGTCTCCGACTATCTCCACTGAAATCGGAGCTGCTCGTCTACCGCTCGCGCCGCCGGCCCAAGCCTACAGCCGAATGGCGCCAATGTGACGACATAATCCTCTATACGCAAGACGGCTCCTGCATTCCCCAAGTCCCGAAGATACGCATCCTAGGCATGCATATAACAGCCAACGGGTCAAACATAGAAGCTATTCGCAAAATCGAAGGCAAGGTTACAGCGGCTACCCGCCTGATCAAACGCATTACAAACAAGCACACGGGCATGAAGGAGGACAGTGTCATGCGCCTCATACACTCTTTCGCAATCAGTCACATCACTTATGTGGCTGCCTTCCACAACTGGAATGTCACTGAAAGGGAGAAAATCAACACCCTTATACGCAAGACTTACAAGATCGCCCTTGGCCTACCGGAGTCCACAAGCACTGCTCGTCTGCTACAGCTGGGGGTATACAACACGCTTGAGGAAATCGTGGATGCGCAAAGAACCTCTCAACTCGAACGCATGTCTCTGACAGCCACGGGCCGGTACATCCTGCGGAAACTCGGCTTCAACTACCACGTCCAACACGGTCAGAAACAGGTCATTCCACCTGACCTCAGCGACACGCTGATTGTCGCCCCTATACCTCGAAACATGCACCCCGAATTTAATCGGGGCCGACGCCAGGCCCGTGCCAAGGCACTGCTGCGCTCCTTGGGTGGAAAGAGGACTACGCGCTTTGTAGACGCCGCAGAATACACGCGAGAACGCCGGTTCACGGCGGTAGTCGTAGACGTTAGCTCCAGGCTTACGCACGCGTGTAGTGTCGCAACGGAATACCCCGAAACAGCAGAAGAGGTAGCGATTGCGCTTGCGCTTACCGACCCCCTCTGCGAGGTAGTGTTTAGCGACTCACAATCCGCAGTTCGCAACTACGCGCGGGGGCGCATTTCCTCCGAAGCTCTCCAGATTCTAAGGAAAGCTGGTCGACAGCACTTCGATAACACCGCCATCATATGGTTTCCAGCGCACGTCGCCACCCCCACCGATGAGGGCCTCATTAACTTGAACGAGGTAGCACACCGCTCTGCGCGAGAACTGACCCGCCGCGCAGGATCGGGGACCGCCTCTTCGAGTTCGGAACTGCTGGCTCAAAGCACGCGAGAACGCCTGGTCAGGTACAATGACATCACCAAGCACTACCAGCTAGGCAGGCGGTTGCTGCCCCCACCTCACCCCATGCTGAAACGTCGCCAGGCAGTCATCTGGCGACAATTGCAAACACAAACATTCCCCAGTCCGGTGCGATTGCAGCACATTTTCCCCGCGCAATACCCGAATGCTCTTTGCAAATTATGTCAGGACACTAGAGCGACGCTGTCACACATGTTGTGGGAGTGTCGGGTTACATCAGCTACAATGGCAGTAGCTCCGGAGGCTCTTGCGTCGAAGTGGGCCGCCGCTCTGCGCAGCTCCAACCTCAAGACACAAGAGTGGGCTGTCCAGCAAGCCCGAGAGGCGGCGACGAGGCAAGGCCTCGAAGTCCCCTCATGGGAGACCTGAGCCCGGGTCATCAAATTTGCCGGATTCAGAATAAAGTTGTTTCCATCCATCCACACTCACTCACTCACGCATGCACCCGCCGTAGACAGGTGGCGACGCCACCGCACAGTTCCAGCACTAACTGCTCGTCATGACATCATGGTTTTTCACAGCGTCTGCTATGTCGATAGCGAAGGATAACGCTGCATTGCAAAGGAACCGAACGTTCAGCATAGCAGGTTTTCATGACTTTTCTTTTTCGCAACGCAAGAGCAGCCCCAACGATAATCATTTGGAATTCGTTACGTCACACTCGCGTTTCGGCGCTGCTGACTTCGAGGCGAAAATCAGCAGCCGGAAGTTCTGATCTTGAGTTTCTCCGCTAGTAAGCAGTATTTTCCAGCCAAATAATTGCAATTTCAGTTTTGAAGTAATATCTTAATAGTCTAAACTGATTTAGTGTCGCTTTTCTTTTTCTTCTGTAGTGTCTCCCTCACTCACATAGTAGAGGAAGCTGCCAACGCGCAGTGCGAGGGCGTGTCCTCTGCGGTTCTTTCTGATACAATCATTCCTTTTCGTGCACGGTCGCTCCTCAGCGTCGAAAGAATGCACAGAACCGTCGCCACGGCACGCCTTGCGACGTCAGTGGGTGCGGTGCCATCTAACGTGCTTTGAATAAATGTGATGTCCTAGTTATAAGGTACTTACAACAACCCTCATGGTAATTTTCCATTTCGAGTACCGATTGCCATTTACACTTCCGAAGACCTATTGATTTATTACACACTAAGCTAGATAAAGCGCACGCATAGACACATTCGAATGAACGCGCATAAAGATGGACCGCTAGGACGCCTTACGAAAGCGCTTGTTAATAAAAGAACGCATTCATGACGGCTCCTCCGAGCTCGTGCGAAAGAACAGCGCCAGCTACGCGAACTCGTGTGTGGCTCTCGAGTTTATTAGTGCAGGCTCGAACGAGAAGAAAAACAAGCGCTCCGAGCTCGAACAGAACCGTCACGCATAAACATGATAGACCGTAGGAACGTCAGATTCATATAATATTTTCGTTTACATAAGCGAAAAACTCGGCCAAGCGAGACGTGATTCCAACACTCTCTTAATGGTCGGTTGTACACCCGCAAAAGCGGATCCATCTCGACGAGCTTCGTGAAAAAAAAAAAAAAGAAATGAACAGACCGCAATTAAAATAAGCAACAGGAACCGCAAAGACAAGCAAATAGCGACGCCAGACGGCACCATCTGGCTCTACAGGGGAGCGAGACAGTGGGCAAAAAAACTCACTCTTCCCTCCGTAACGGCGTGTCCTGGTTCTGCACAGCACACATGCCCACACCCGATGAACAAGCGGCCAAGCGCAGCCAGGCGTCTCCCCGAGAGGGCGCTTCCCCGCATCATGCCTAATTATGGGGGGCAGCCGCCTTCGCAGGGTGAAAGCGACCGCCGTTGCGCGTTCCCCTCGCGCCACAGCGCAGCCGCGGCAACCCAACCCCTCCCTCACGAGTACTTTACTCGCCATATCACACGAACTGCGTCGTGCCCTCGCACTCTTAGTATCTCTCTCATGTCTCTATTTCTCCTCCCCCACATCGTCTTTTTCACTAGGTACACAAGTGCAGAGTACGCTCGGCAGGGGGAGGGGGATAAACATAACACTAGAGGAACAAACGACCTGCCATGATGATGCCACCGCCGGCAGTGGGGTGCGTTTTTAATTTCATCCACTGGTAGTACGCGCGGTCTCTAAACCCCTGGACTTCTTTGAATTATTTTACTTCTTCTCGGTGGCCTTACGCAGCGGACATATTTCATCTTTCGCATGTCTCGGGTGAAGGCGGCATATTCTCTCCTCTATATGACCGCACACAGCTCTCAGGTTTAAACTTTGGCAGCAGCAAACCTGCCGCTTACTTTTTTCTCTCTCTCTCTTTTGCTTCTACTGCTTCTCTCTCTTTCTCTCTCGATATCTCTCCACTCTCTCACTCTAGTTCACTTGTTTCTAACGTCGGTGTATGCGCAAACTTCCGCCATTTACCGACTTTCTTACTTTTCCGGAACCCTAGTTAAACTCCCTCGTTGGTTCAGTCAGTTAGACACAACGCACGAAAAGTGAAAACACACATTGACATTTGCGATAGGTATATACAATTGTTTTAATCTACATAACTAAAAAGGCGGCGAGCGGCGACCGCGGGTTCTCGTGGATAAATATAGAAAGACAAAAGAGACCGATTTTTTAGCCTCCAAAATTCGAACGCCGATCAGTCATCATCTGTCAGAGGGGGTCTCAAATAAAGAAAGAAAGAAAGAAAGAAAAAAAGAAAGAAAGAAAGAAAGAAAGAAAGAAAGAAAGGAAATGCCGGTAGGTTATTCTTCCTCATTTTCTTACATTCAACATACCGAAAAAGCCGGGAAAGAGACGCAATAAAATTGCAAAAATATATATAGTAATATTTAGAGAGAGACAGAAACATAATACGAGACTTGGCGCTTCCAATTTCTGTACACCAACAGCAGCTGCTCTCCTCTCCTCTCACACCAACACCACGCAACAACAAGAAAAGAGAAAGAAAGTCTCACAGGAAATCAGTAAAGCAGGGCGCCGAACCATGGAACTACTATGATGAAAATTCACAGAGCACGTTGCCTCATGTCCTCACCCTACCCTTTCTGCAAGAACAGCACCCCCATACCCCCTCACATCGACCCCGTTCGTCTTCATTTTTTGCAGTAAAATATCCATCAGCTTTCAGCAGAAACCATTACACCGAAGAACAAGAGCCCAAGGTGGGCTAATATGGTAAAAGAACAGAGCAAAAAGGCAGCGCTTCATCCACGGAAACCTCGCTAGATGATGGATGCACGATCTCAAGTGGTGCGGCGAAGCCTGCTGCGGTCGATTCGCGCACTGTGCCGGAGAAAGGCTATGGAAGTTAATTAAGCAAGAGTCAGGGGCCCCGAGAACAATAATTAACTCCTGCGCTATACACTGCTGAACACATGTCAAGGCTTCGAAGGCGGACTTGCAGCTTACTAGGGCACTTGCTGATTACCAACTTCCGTTATACTACGTCAGTGCTGTTCGGTCTCTCCTGGGTTGCTTCCGCGTTATAAATGCCCTATTAGGCCACCGTTATCCGTTTGTTGTATACAAGAGTGAGAGTTCAAAGTTAACTGTAGAGGATGGCATAGGTACACGCTTGGCTTGAACTCTCAAACAGTAGTATAAGATGAGGGACCGCGCGCACCCCCCAACCCCCCCCCCCTCCCCACACACACACACTATCGCGGACGCTAAGCGAACACGCGAACTTACGAAGTCTCATCAAGGCTCGTACCCCTCTGGAAACTTGAATACTAGAAACCCCGTTTCTAGAATACTAGAAACCCCGTTGCATCAGGGAGCACCGAGGCCGTATACGCGCGGCTATGCTACAACGACGTCTCACAGCTGAACGTGAGTGCAGTGACGTTCAAAGTGCGCGTCAAAGCAGGAGACACGTGGCAGGATCAGTGTGCGATTCGTTAGGACCATATAGTCGCACAAGCAGCTTTATCGCTTCAATTTCTAACTAAAGAGTTCTAACAACTCCATCGGTTATGTGTTTTGTCATGCTGTTATAGACATTTGATAGTGCTTTGATTTTTCACAATGTCTTTTTCGCTTTCGCTGTTGTTCCTCCTTATGCTTTTTTTGTTTAGCCGGCCCTATATGTGGCATGACTTCCCATATTTCGCATTTATTAACGAAGCGGAAGATTCCGCCAGTCTGAGCAGGCATCTTTCAGACGCGCTGCAAGTCGCATACCGTGGACGCCGTGTCGTACAATGCATGTCCTGCTTAAGACAGTCCTCGAGTTTGCAAAGCGTCCGAAAATGCTACTTTGCAGACACTTTGGAAACTCGTCAGCACAGGGCGCGGAACGCAATGGCGTGCTGGACGAATGTATCTTAGAGAGTGCTTCGTGTAGGCAAAGGATAAATGCGCAGTAATGATGCACACAGTCGCGCGTACCGAGGCAACGCATTGCATGTGGAAGGAAGAACTGAGCAGACCAGCGTCCTGCACGGCGTAGCTGAAACTGCAATGGAAGTTAATAAGCACGCTAAGTTAAAACGCTCAATCTGCGCCATAGCGCTTTGTGATCTATGTTACAGCACTAACAGATCCTTTTGCAGGAGTCGCTGAATTCCCCATATTTACTCCTGACAATTCTTGCACCCGAACCCCAATGAAGTACAGTCACGTATACTACAGAGTTTAACGCGAGCCGAGCTAAACGCACTGTACCGGCGAAAATTGTCTCTGAAATAAAGTTACGTATATAGAGACAAAGAGAGATTGCGCCCGCATAAACATGTCGCCCAGCACTTCTATTTTTAGACAGCGTTAGGTGTAGTATATATAGGGTATAACACGGGCCTTCGCTGTGCATGCAACGTTCAAATGCCGATGGCGCGGAGCGCATAAGCCTCGTCCACAGTGCGCAGACTGGTGCACTGCAGAGAAAACAGCGCGGCGTAATATCCAGAAGGGGCCGGGTGCAAAGCAAATGCGTTCGCGCCTGTAAAGCTTTGCTTTTTTTTTCGCACAGACGTTGTCTTTCAGATCCCCCGCCGGCAGCACGCACTCTTTCCGCTCCTCTGCAGCCCACCGGCAGAGGTCTCTGGAGAAGATTGATGCTCCCTGTACGCGCACCTTACCATTTGTGCGTTTCTCGGCGTCGCCGAGACGAGGAGGTCTCATTTATTTTCTCGAGGCCCAAAGACAGCCTTCGCCGAACCAACCAAAGATTTCTTAACCCCCCCCTCCCCCCCTTCGTGATCAGTCTGCCTACGAGCCTGCATAAACTGCGGTGCTGAGTTCAATTATTTACTCCGGTCCAAGAATGTAGCTCCTCCTCCTCCTCAGCTGCCATGAGGAGAGACGAATCGTTTCCGGCGCCGCCGAGAGATGGCGCTGCGCACTCTCTGCCGCGTATATAATTCGCGCGGCGCGGCGTCGCCGCCTCCACGCAGTGCGTCGTGCCGCTGCCTGCTGCCGCCTGTTGCGCGATCCGCTCGCAGCGCGGAGGCGCCACATTTACGAGCCAATAAAAATACGCTGACGCCTGTCGGGGCCCGTTTACGACGACGCGCATCCCGATGGATCTGGCTAGCTCTGGCTGACCTGCTGCCCTGTCCGTTCACGCGCACACGCTGCGGTGCGAGCGAAACAAACCGCAACTGACACCAGTGACTGATCGTCCTACTACCTCCCTCACCCCGCCTCTCCAGCTACCTCAGATGCTCCGCGCATCCTCCCTCGATGCCGCGTTGTTGGCAGATTAAGAGAGGGGCGATGTAGCTTTTAAAGAGGCCCATAAACACGCCTGTCCGTGCTGTAAGTCCTTCGTAATCTATCGCTGTTTTTGTTCAGCGAAGGTGTACCACGCTGTTGTCTGAACACGAGAAGCCTGTACTGACCGGTCCTCCTGTAAGGCACAACGCTAAACGCCGAGAAAGGATCATCGAAGGAAATAACGTCTAATTAGAGCGAATCGTCAACTCTTACCAGAAACCGAGGCAGCTGCCTCTGACCACACCGTCAATACTGTATCGAAGTTCCTGTATGAGAAACGGCTGCACTATTTCTTTAATTCGGGGTTAAATGTTTACTACAAGAAGGGAAAATGAAGACCAAGTTTCTGGCTTTTTTTCTTCTTTTTCTCTCAGCAACTTATTGTGGAGACGCCTACCAACAGGCACCCCAAAGTCCCGATAATGCGCAACAGACTCTCTCTCTCTCTCTCTCTCTCTCTCTCTCTCGTACTCTTCCATCCCCCCTCTTTTTTTTTTTTATTCCTCGCATGCTTCTCGTTCAACATCAGGCCGTACCTGGAGTTACGCGCGCGCTTAGAAGGAAAATACGCTGAGAGCACAATAAAGTAGTTCGGACGAAATAACGCAGGCGTCACGGCAAGGATAGAAACTTCATTACAGCCCACTCGAGAACCGTGAAACTAATTAGGCGCGGCCCGCTTACAATCACACTCACCGCAAGTGCGCATGCCTACGTTTAACGAAATCAACGAGAAAGAAAATCAAAGTTAAGGTACGTCAGGCTTTCTGCTTATAACTGCAGCACCCGGCTTCTCTTTTTCTCCATCTCTATCTATCTATCTCTCTTTCCTTTCTGTTTTAGGTGGCTGCGTGCGCTCTCCGGACATGTAACTGACTGCGCCCGTATCTTCCCTCTCTTACTCTCTTCGTCTACGTTGGACCTCGAATTCCCGCGAAACCGAGACCTCTCAAGAGGGAGGGAAAATAGAGAGTGATTGTGAAGAGGAGAATGGCGCTTAATTCTTCCTCTTCACCATCTCTCTCTCTCTCTCTCTCTCTGTCATTTCCTTCCACCCTGAGAGCTAGCGATTTCTCGGGAATTCGTGATACCACATTGGCGGCCGCCAATGTCAAGCAGTGCCGAAGTTGCGACGCACGCTAATCTGCTCTAAGCCGATTAGGTGCTATATATACCCAAGACTGCAACAACGTTACTGCTGTACCAGCATCTACAGGGGCCACATACAGAGACTATGCGCCGACTCTCTAACGCGTTAGACTTTTCTCCTTCTGCTCGCAGTTTCTGCAAACGCCGTGGATGTGCCGAGTCCGTTAGCATGATTAAGCGCATACGGGTCTGTATATACCATGGCGCGAAATTAAGAACGAATAGAAATCCGTCACTGGCGCGTACGGTATTTGTCGCGTGAAAAACACCACACAAGTCGATTTGGTATTCTTCAAACTGATAAACGGTCATTTTGATTCCCCGTCACTCACACGCACCCTATATGAGAAGGTCTTGTGCCGGTACGTTATTCAACACAATTCAGCTGGTATAGCGCACCTCACCGCATTGAACGACTGGCTCCCCCGACTCCTAAAGCTCACATTCCTCGTATGTTTCGTGCTCCTGGTCGGTAAAACCGTTAAGTGCTGGGCGAGACCAGGGACGCACTGACGAAGCCAAAGCAAATGATACGGAGTGCGGTCTGCATTATAATAAAATTTAATAATGAGATTAGCATTCTTGGGATACTTCGCGCACTTGCCGGTGTCCGTCCACCCACCTATGTATCTAACCGTCTTCCCGACAGTTTGGGTCACTGGCCTATTTCGTGGTCTCATCTGTAGAGCATATCGGGTTTCTGTGCCAAGGAAATCGGGTTCGAAACAAATCGTAGGACACACATGGGTCACTGGGTATGTGACAGTGGCTATTTTCCGCTCATCAATTTACCTATCTGGCGCTAACTTGGGTTACTGGGTATGTACCGCTCTTCAATGGCAAAAAATATAAAAAATTGAACCAGCATTACACACACACACACACACACACACACACACACACACACACACACACACACACACACACACATATATATATATATATATATATATATATATATATATATATATATATATATATATATTCAGTCACTCTTCTTCGAGTATATATTTTCACACACACGTCACACGCGGACTCCGCAGTGGCGCCGCTAGATGGCGCAGCGTGTCCAGAAGGTCCAGCTGCAGTACACGCCTCATCATGACGCGCGTTTCGGCGGTGGCAGTACGGTGCGCCGCTACACATGCTTTAACATGCCAATCGCACTAACGCCGACATTCATCGTGGTATGCGTTCTGCCATAATTTTGTCTCTCTCTTTCCACGACAACCCCAATACGTCACCACACGCGCCGCTATAGCCTCGCGAGTTTTGCGGCCAGGTACACGATCGCCTACATAGAGGAGGCTAGAATGACAACGACGCGGGCGACAATTCAACGACGTTCTTTTTTTCTGCCCTTCCGTCTCGCTCTCACGAGACAGTCGGCGCCAGCGCGCGTACGTCAGCGATAGGGGAGAGAACTAGAAGCGGCGGCAACGGTGACAGGAAGTGCTGGCTCCGCGAGAGGTAAGTCGAGCCTGCCGCCGAGTCGAGCGCGCCTCGCCTTGGAGTTTGACTCGGCGGCAGGTTCGAACGCATGCACGTAAACACACACATACGCACACACACACACACACACACACACACACACACACACACACACACACACACACACACACACACACACACACACACACACACACACACAGGCATGCATGCATACACGGAGGACATATGTGCAGGCTCGCTCGCGCTCGGTTACTCTCTGAGCAGGCGCGTAAAAAACGAGACGGCGATGCGCCGGAGCAAATCGATGTACGCATGTGTTTGCCAGGGAAGTGGAGAAGGTCCTCTCCGTCTCTCTCTTGTATTCATGGCCACCGCAACATGGAGATATATAATAATAATAATACTTTATTGATGACTTGAGAATCATGCAGTGGAAGAATCGGGCCTGCCAAAGCCGCAGTGGGCTTGAACGGCAGCTGTATGTATGCAGCTGCAACAACGGAACCGCTCTTGGCCAGCAGTCCCGAAACAACGAAGCCAACCGCTAAAACGAAAACATACGAAATTCGACAATGATGAACAACCAAAAAAGGGCAGGTAAACGTGAACTGTAACGGCAGACCCACACGCACACGGGCGCAGAGTATTACAACAAGAAAGCGCCGACAAAACAGAGGCTGTTTCAACGATATACCTGCTCGCCTCACGTGCGTGACGTCCCCCAAGTCCCTTTATCTAAGGGGGTATAGTATATATATATATATATATATATATATATATATATGCTTAAGAAATATGTTTTAAGAAATGAGTCACCCAAGCGTACGCCCATTTCTACATAACGCAATTTTACATCACTGACACTCTATAGGGATTCTCCGTTCTGTGGAGGGTTTCCGTGGCAACCGTGCTCTTTCGCCATCGATGTCTGGAGCTAGCGGCCCTCGATTGCGGCATTGAAGCTCGTGGATGTGGGAAACGTCATCCAATACGCGCCGACGAATCGCGGGCTCTCACCAAAATAATACCAGCGGCGCGCGCGACTTGAACGGAAGTCACACGGCAGTCAACCTACACCCAACGCGACCGCGAGCTGCATCCCACATACATATAGGTGTGTTATATGCGACCACACACGCGTGGCTGATAGATAGCGTGATCGTCGTCTCTCGCGTTCGAGGTAGGCAAGGCAGTGGAAAGCGAGCTATACAGAGCCGCTTGCTCACGCATGTTATGCCCCTTTTATGCCTATACAGCTCACCTGTTTTTGTCTTCGAGCAAGAGCGTTCCCCGAGCGGGCACAGCATTGTTCTTGCTCGAGGAACAATGGCACGCCTCGTTTTCACGTGGTTGAGCGGAATACACCGGATGCTGAATCAACTATGGCACACGACATTCTCGCAGTTGCGAAGGAGACTCCTGGCTCGCGATACACTAATATATGTTGAAGTGTTCCTGGCGAAATTGAGATGTATATGTCTGAATGGTGCATTGTTCTTTTTTTGCTCTTTCCATATCTTTGTAGTGAATGTCTAGTCAATGTTTTTTTTCTCTCTTTTCTTTTTGCATTGTATCTGCTCACTCCTGTCTGGACTCAAGAGAGTCGGCAGCATTCTAAAATAAATAACTAAATAAATATAGACTATAAAGTGGGCATCGTGACATCGATTGCAGTGACATCTACCACTACAAACCTACATATTTCACTTAAAAGCGCTATAGATTGGGCAAGTTTGTAATCTTCCGCCGCACTATATGGTCGCAGCGCAAAATCAGGACACTAAACGAAACAACAATTAAGCGACGATTACAAGCGCACTTTTCCCCAACCTCCTCTATTAAGAACAGCAGCAAATGGAGGAAGAAAGACACCCAGACACTCAGTATAATCGCATCCCGAATTTTAAAAAATATCTAATAATTAATTAAATCGGGAACCATCGTTCGGGGAGCCATATAGCTGCCGGCGCATGCCGCAATCAGGCGCAAGCGACGACGGCAGACCGGTATAACGCCAAGCGCTGAAATATACTCTCATTTCTTCGAGCGCGCGCTACAGAGTTCTCTCGTACGAATCATCCATCCGCCCACGCCTTCGCATTTCCATCTATATGTACACGTATATTATACATGCTTCCGATTCCTATTCAACGCCGCGGCATCAAAGACAGCATATGCTGCATTCACACTCCCGCTCTCCCTCTCTCTTCCGGTAACCTTCGCCGTATAGTCAGCTGCGCGAGCGCCCCCGGCCGAACAAGAAAGAAAACGCGCTCTCCTCCAGCTCTGCAGCTCGAAAGACAAAAGAGGAGGCGGTGAATAGAAAGTGAGTATAGCCTAGGGGCCGCATGCGCCTTCATTCCCAGCTCGTTAACTTGCGGCCTCCCGGCTTGTCAGGTCGCACGCGTTATTCAATGTTCGTCGCCGCCGTTCGGTGCCGCTTTCTTCCGCGCCCGTGCGCCCGACGAGAACGGTATATGCCGTTTCACTTTGCTCCTCAGCCATCGCAACTCCAGAAACTTGGCTGGGAATTGACAACTCCCGTTATCCTTACGTCCGGAGCTTCGATTCTCGGGTATATATATCAGACACAGTGATGTTTGTGCCGCCGTCCAGGTCTCTTAAAAGCGAGGGCTGCGCTGAGAGCGTTCCCGGACTGCGCTGACCGTACACGACTGCTCTGCTGAACATGCTCACACACGTGACAGCACTCGTGTAACGAATCGGTTTGCATGTAGTCATTTGTAACAACCCCTGCATGTGTCCCCGTTGCCGGCGATGTTCTCTGTACGAAATATGACGCCGTGAAACAGCAAACAGTATACGTAAATATTCTCGGTGCTACAGAGACATGCGCCTTGAAGCGCATAATTACTTTATTAAAGCGAAGCTTTTTTCTGAGCCTTCGTTCCTGGGGTTTGGTGTGTCTCCTCGGTCGGTTTCTCGACAAGCACAGAGTAAAGTGGGCCGATCCTGGAGGATAGCATGTTCTAGTACTAGTACTGCCGCACTAGAGAGCGTAACCTTTTATTTCAAATCAACAAGATTTGAGTCCGGCGTCTTTTTTAGTGGGTCTGGGCACCCGCCGCGGACGCGGTTCCGAGACCTTGTCTCGAAGCGGCTTCCTCGGCTCGCTGGACGGCCCAGAGTTGTGCTGTCAGGTCAGAGCTGAGCAGTGCGGTCATCCAGCGTGACTGGAGGCTGGCGGTGGAAGAGACGGAGGGGTCGGCACTGCCCGACTTGTTTGTTAGGTCCCGACACTCCCATAACATGTGATTTAGTGTGGCAACCTATAGTACTTCTTCGTTTACGCCACGTGTATCGGTTGATGTAAAACTGTGTGCATTATGTGTCGCGTGTATATACCACGTGTTTCCGCGATGACTACCTCAAGTTGTTAAAGAAAATATAGGTCATTCGAGGCAAAAGGATAGCTTTTACTGAACGAGCTCTCATAGCAGCGGCACGTATCAGAAATTGCGCGATGATCGCCGATGCGGTTATTAAATAACGAAAACGCGTTACGTACAGTAGGCGGAGTAAGTATATATACCGTGGTTAACGAAAATCGACTTTTCATGCACACGTTCACTCGTTTTTCAACGAGGTTCTACCGAGTTCTTGCAACTGTATGCGCTCTCGGCCATTATTACCACACTCCACTTTTCGGTTCCGTACCATTAGCTGTAAGGAAACAACAGAGAAATGCCACGGTCACGTTTACAGCGAGAGTTTCCGTCAGCTCTGCGCTCGGCTCGTTTCTCACGAGGTCACGGCAGTCGAGCTGAGCTCATTTCCGGGTCTGCCCCTTTCAGAGCTTGCCTTCCGACTCCATATAAACACGCAAACGACCCATTAGTTGCAGCTATAACCACCCAGGGCCCGGTGTCGCCGTCCTCGAAACGCGAGTCGATACGAAGTTGCGAAGCGGGAACGAAGATCCGCGTCGCATTCTCGCTTTCTCTACACGCGAATCGAGCTCAGCAGCAGGACACAGGGGCGCCTCACTCATCAGCGCAATTCACGCGTCAACGCGTTCTCGCCTACATGCGCGCACGCGCAATACGCGAGTTTGTCCGCAGGCTGCGACGCTCCGTAAGCAAGATTGGCAAGCATCTCGAAGTGCATCATCTGCTCGTGCCAATGGCCAACATTGGTTCTCGCACGAAGCAGATAGAGAAAGAGGGAGAGAAGAGGGGTGACGGTTCGGGTAAAGGGCTTCGAGGGGAGCAAGCGCGAAAGTGACGGACACGCCAACGGCCCCGTTCGCAATCAGCGTGGCAGCCCATCTCGCGACCGACCCACCGAAAACAACGGGACTCCGCGCAACGGTGCCTGCAGGGACACGGAGCTCGGTGGCTTCTCCACGCGCATCATAACGATTGACGGACGGCAGGAAAGGAAGGAGGGAGGGAAATGCTGCGGGCTCCGCGGCGCTCACGCAGGCGCCGAGGGAAAGGGAAACTCCACAACCGGTGATGCAATACGGAGAAGAAGACGCGGCCACGACGAAGAAAATGAAACGCCGGTCACTGCAGGGAGGAGGGTGACGATGGCCGGCTGCGGGGCGGGTCAGCTGGGCTTGGAGAGCATTGCTTCTTCGCTCGATGACACGCTGGCTGCAACCGCGCTAGAAAGCGCGCGCCCGGTGCGGTCACGAGCGAGCGTCGGTCGTCTCGGCTCGCGCGGTGGGAGGCGACTCACGATGACCGAAGAACCGCGCTGTGCGTGCGGATGTCGCAAACTTTTTTCGCCATTGCGGGTATCTTACAGCGGGCGCGACGACGAATAATGGTGTCGCCGGCGGCGGGATAAAAGTTGTGCAACAATTCCCCCCCCCCTTTTTTTTTCTTCGGTGCCCGCGATTCTAAGCGAGACGGTCCTTCGTCGGTCGATGTGCGCGAGGAATTTTTTTTTTTTTCTTTCTCAACCCACGCGTTCGTCGCGAGAGGGACGCACGGTCCCGGAAATGACCGACTCGTAAACGATTAACACGCTATCACAACCCTAGGCGCCGGCGAGTGCATCGGACTTGAGCTGATATGGCGCGCGCGTGCAGACATACTTATACCCTCGCGTGTAGAGGATTCGTTGAGTGATTCGCGGGGCTTTAGCGTCCCAAAGCAACAATGAGTCTACGAGGCAAGTCGTGCTGGTGGACTCCGGATTAATTTTGTTAACCGGGGGTTCGCTAAAGTGCTCCTAAATCTAAACACACCAGTTTATTTTTGCTTTTTTTTTTTTTCATTTCGCCCTCATCAATATATGCCGCGCGGCTGCAACCGAACCCAAAGACCTCGCGTTTAGCACCAGAACGCGATAGTGCGGCGGGTAAACCGCGACGGTGGTCGGAAGGGGCTGAACTTTTTCATCCGAATTTTCACCAGCAATCTTACAGCAAGCAAGTTGACTAACGCTTCCTCGAAACTTCCCAAAATGCACCACCATGCTACCCATAGAGTAAAACATACACGACAGAAAAAAAGAAATGAAATAACGAAACATGTCTTGTACAATGCGTGTTGGCTCGTACCACTTGTATACAAGACCATTCTTCACAAAGTACCTCTTATAACGAAACGTTTCGTCTCACTTCGTTATAACGAGTACGGGGGGCATACAGTGCCATACACCATACGTGGAACGTATAGTATACTCTATGCAGGCTTTCACGCATACACGCTCGTTGGTTCTCTAACGAGCGAGAACGCGGCCATGCCGTTCTGTCTCGGTGCGCGGCGGGAACGCTTGGCGCTGCGGGCCGAATGCGCGCGATTTGCATTGATCTACGATGGCAGGTCGCAGAAGAGAGAGCGTACGCGGAGAGACCTGCATACGTCTACGGCGCAGGCCCTTTCCTTCTCGTAGAAATCCTGTTGGCTTGGCCAATGAACGGCGCAGCCAGCACCGTTGCGCACCGATGCCTCTGTATCTGGCTGCGGAAAAGAACGTCTCACGGACGTCATCGTCGCCGTACAGGCGCGGCTGCCCAGCCGCAGCCGTTAGCTTGTACACCTCCGTTTCAACGGTTACACAGCGACGCCACTGTCGGTTCGCGTTACTTCATCTTTAATCAACTATTCGAAATTATATGCGCTGCAAAATAATTCGACGGGATGATTTATAGTGCGGAGACACGATTACTTGCCTATCCTTGTCCCCATCACCGACCTAAGGAATGCGCGACGCAGGCATGATGAAAAACTATCGAAAGGACGTTAGCGTTTGGAATAGTGCTAAAGGCTCGGTGCTAAATTGTTCGGAAGTAGTCCGGCGGTTAACAGTCGACATGTTTATTAACGCGTAAGGTTCAAGACAGAATCTCGGCTTTATGTACCCGAAAGTACATATCTGCCACGAGGTCAAATCGCGTTCATGTTGGATGTCCCATGGCTTCCATATACACGCATACGCACCTACAGGGAGGGAACACGCGTTGCCCAAGTGTTCCATATACGGACGCTCGCCGGGACAGTGAGAATCGGAGAAATCCGAGATCTGCCGATGGGCGAACACGTGGTCCGTCGTTAAGTAACGTCTAATCGGCCCATCTTATAGTAAGCGATAACCACGTGTCCGCTCTGCAGCGTTTTCAACAATGGGCGGTGTCGTGCAGTTCACTGCGAATGCCGTTCGGATCAAAGAACGCCGATAGCCGAGCTAGGAGGACCAGCCGTTTTTGGTCGGCCCGGTACAAAGTAAACAGGCCGGACCACCCTTCGTTCGAACGGACAAAGCGTCGCGGACAATCTTTAGACGTATATACCTTTCGTCTCCGCGGTGCGTTCCAGGCGGAAAGCTAAACTTGTTGGAACGTGGATGACGTAGGTAATTTACCTAGAACGGCGCAGGGAGACGACTCCGCGCGTCGTCACTGCAGAGGTCGCCTAATCTTTGCTTCACCGGAAAGCGGCGTTGAACGATGAAGCAGTAAAGAGGGGGACGCTACAAGGCCTGTAAGGAACCCGTCTTTTGGGGTGTGTGTGTGTGTGTGTGTGTGTGTGTGTGTGTTTTTTTTTGCATGTGTTTCTATTGTTAAACGGAAACGGCAGCCTCGCGCGCCGCTGTTTTCGTTCTCGTCGGCGCCTCCTCGAGGCGTCGCCGGAAGAAGGCGAGCTCCACTCGTGTGCCTATATCGCACCCCGACGAAATCAAACAGGCGCCAAGATTCCAGAAAAGCGATACGAAAACACGCGGAGCGCCGGCCTTCTGAGAACCCCTCCCCTTCCCTCTTCTCATAAAAAAAAAAGAGAGAAAGAAATGCGCCGCAACACACTCGAGTATGCATATATTAAGTGCGTATATGTGCTACACGAGCAAGGAGCGGGGGAAAACGGGATAGGACGATCAGTGTACAGATGGTGCGCCAACTGACGGGCCGCATAAATTGCAGCCCCGGGAGGGACGCGTTGTCTTAAAAGTGATACGAAGCCGACGGTCCGATACGAGGCACGGACAGCCACAAAACGAGTGCGGCCGGAACGCGAGCCGCGACAACACGGTTCCGAGATGAATGCTACACAGATGGCGAGGAGGAGAAGCAGAAATACAGAGCTCTCGAAAAGCGAGAGCATGAAGGGAGGCGAAAAGTTATGTGCGAAATCTTATACAGAGGAGGCGGGGGGGGGGGGGGGGAGCAACAGAAGAAAGAGGAGTATAGAAAACAAACAAACAAACAGAATAAGCGACAGCGGTATACACTAAAAACGGGACTGTCGAGTGCAGATGGAAGGAGAGAAGGTGTTCGCGACCCTGCGAGGAGCGGCGTCAGCCGTTCGTGACGAACGGCGGGCGAGACCGGAGAAATCTTGTTTACCAAGCTGGCGACGGCGGCATTGGCGGCCATGCGCACAAGAATTCGCGCAGGAGGGTCTTTCTGCGGGAGGGTCGCTGCCGCCCTCCAAGCATATGCATCGCAGTGTATGCACGCAGGCGGGAAAGCATGCAGCGAATCTTTCATTTTCAAGGGCACCGCCTTGAAACACACACGGCAGTGCCCATTGCGCCTTGCGTAAATAAAAGGCCGTCGGAGCTGCGCATCGTTCCTCCACTTCCTAACAACCCTTGAGTTTGCGCTCAGAGTTTGTTAGAGAAAGAACTCTCTCCTCACGTAAGAAACCCGGTGCGAATGTAACGCGTTGCAGTGCAACAGACTATAGCTCTTCCATTTCATTTTTGTTTACCTTACACGAATTTTTTTTTTATTTCCTCACACGCATGCCGTGCTGTGATGTGCGCGATTTCACATAGAGACCAAACACCAAACAGACAACGACCACTACGCGTTAAGATGGTGCCAAGTTCGCGTTCCCTGTGCGCGTTATGCCGGTGAAAGAACTTCTTGCGAACCGTTTTCGAGATGCTTCTGCTGGCAAGAGATTGCGATTAGCTTTGGAAGTGCTATAGTTTATGACATATACGTTCTGATAGTACTGCCACCGCCGCTGTGGACCTGGACTGAAGGTTACCCCCAACACGAGTGTATCTTATCCTCTCCCCAACGCACGGGTGTCCAGTATCTGATTTTAATGAATTTGATTCATTCAGTTACTGTAGTCAGCAAAAGTTCCTGACAGCGCGAATATATCCACCTGCGCACCTCCGCGCGCCCACGGTTGTTAAATGGTTACACTGATATCAGCTTTGGCAGGCACCAGGCCCGCCAAAATCATTATATATTCATAAATGTAGGCTATACCGGTGCTAGCTTAGTGGCACGAATCTATTTGCTACACCATTTAAGTAATCCTGACCCGCCTTCGACAAATTATGACTACGTACCACAAAGTTTTACGGAGCTTTCCTTTCGGCTACACCGGCGGACGTAAATATAGCGTCCCTGTGGATAACGTGTCGGAAGAGGCGAAGAGCATTGTTTAATGTGAAATTCTTCGTTATAATATCCGTGCGTATATGAGTAAGAAGTTATTAAAAGCGCCGAGTTGCAGCCGTTCAAACCGTAACTTCTCGCAGCCCACCAATTACACCAGCTACCATGCATGGGGCGCTCGCAGTTGCAAGCGTGTTCACACCGGGGACGTCGTCGCTAAAGCATGCAGTGTTACGGTGACCTGAAGGCGATGGTCTCGTATCACGCAAAAGTCAGCGCGCACGCTGCGTTCGTGCTAAGAGCGCTCAAGTCAAACAAGTCTTGTAAACAATGAAAGCGCGGCTATATATGTACACGAGGCGCAAATGCGGTGACGCGCGAAGAAACGAAAAGCCAGCGTGGGCCGACAGAGTGCATCTGGCGGCGCATATAATTTCGGTTCATTGTCGCTGTTTACCAACTGCCGCAGCATAGGAAGTTTGGCTATTATACTGGCGCTATTTCGTTTTGGTTCGCGCGCTTTTTGACACGCGAACCGCGATATAGACATTAAACGGACCGGATCCCGATTTAGGAGCAGGCGAGCGCGTCCTACAAGCCGCGCACTCACACAGACATATACGAGGAGCGAAGACAGCCCGCCATACCGAACAGCCAAACTGGTCAGCAGCATACAAAAAAAAAAAAAAAAAGGAAACCCTGATGAGTATATTTCGCAGCTATGTATACACACATGCAGTCGCAGCTCTTGACATCCACTGGTCTCAAAGAGAAGAAGGAGGGAAAAAGCAAGAGGGCCGAACTCCACTGTCCCCAAAGTAGCGAGAGAGAGAGAGGGGGGGGGGGGGGGGAGGGGGAGAGAGAGAGCGGGCATGGTTGAGAGAGAGAGAGAGAGCGGGTATGGTTGAGAGAGAGAGCGGGCATGGTTCCTGCGGCGTCACGGCGTTACGCCACCGCCATTAGGGGAACCGTTAGCCGGCCACTCGAGAATGGGAAGGCAACCGAGCGCCCCCTCGGCTGCCGCGCCGCGTCTCATAAACACCATTTCCAAAGCGGGGCAGGGTCGCTCAAGTGTGAGAGAGCAGCCATGCAGGCTCCAGCGTCGTCCACTGTTCCTTCATTAACGTAAACACACACGCACGCACGCAACACAAGAAGTAGACATGCGCGCCGCGTCATAACAGAGCCGCCCACCCGCGATGCGCAGTCTCCATCCCGCGGCCCGTAGCGAGATATTCGAGGGATGGGGGAAAAAAAAAAAAGATGAAACAACAAGAAGACGAGGGACACTCCTCGACGGTGGTCATCTCGGAGCGAGATTCACTTTGGCCCTTTTGGCCTATAACTCGAGGAACGGCGCGACAGCGCTGGCGCGTCGCCCTTGTCTAGGGAGCTCGCTGTACGGTGGTGTGGTATATGGAGCGTGGATAACGACGCCACGGGACGCCAATCTCGGCGAAGGCCAGCGCGGCTGCAGGGTGAACCGCCTCCACGCTGGAGGCCATTACTCTTTCTTAGAGCCAGCGCTTGCGCGTGTATGTGTGTAGGGGGGCCGCATGTGCGAGTATGTACACGCATCAGGATTATATACTTTTCGGACGCTGTGCATCGCGAACGCCGAAGAAGGCTCTCGATCAACCTAAATTCGCAGGGGAAAAAAAAAAAAGTGCGTTTTTATTTTTCTAAGAAGCGGCTGCGGACCAGACATGACGCATACCTTGCGCAAGCAATAACGGCGTCAAAACGCGGGTTCGACGATCGAATCTCCGAAGGGGAGTACTTATACCACACGCAGAAGAAGAAACAAAAATATCACAGTAAACTATATATGGAGGAACGCGCAGAGCCGATGCCACAGGTACAAAACCGAAACTGTAGTGTGAACTGCGTGTGACCCGCGGCTGGAGGCGTACACCGTATAGTAAAATGACTCCATCAATGTGCCTGAAGGGCCAAGGGTAGTATGTTTACAGCGCTGCTCAGCCAAGATTGGCGAGACGAGTGCCGCGGTATACCTTCCGATGCTCGACGATACAACTGCTGGTAAAAGGTCGGCGCTCATACACAAACCGCCTCGTCATATACAAGAACACTATGCATGAACCGTCCCTAGAAGAAAGAAAGAAAAAGCACATCCCTCCCGGCTTAGTTTACGTTCCTTCAATCCCAACTGCAAGGAAACTCGTCGTAAATACGGTGCCTTGCAAGTCGCTATCTGCGGCCATTAAGAGGTCGCGGAACCGAGAGGATCGCTCGCATCGCCCAGGAGGCCGCTTACACACACACACAAGCCCACGGCGCGGCGCAGACCGACCGGAAAGGAGGCGAGGCGCCGCGCCGGGTGCAGATGTACGCGCCTGTCACCATCATCATAATCATCATCATCGAAGCTCGCGCCACTTGGCGGTATCGTCTTCGTAGTGGTGCGACAACGAACCACACGCTGAGTCAGCGACGACGAGGACGGCACCATCCCTCGAGCATGGACGAGGCGGCGCCGCACTCCCAAGAACGAGAACACCCCCGAGCACGGCGAACGAAGTGAAAGGGCGCAGAGATAGAGAGAGAGACGGGAATGACCGCCCCATATGAGCAAGTTTGCCTCTCCGCCGCAACCCTTCCGCACCGAAGAAGCAAAAGAGACGCGCCTGCAGCGAGCGAAAACGCGGCGCACGTGGTGGATGCAGCGAGAGCGCGAGTGATTCAGTCACCGCAGGAAAAGTGCGAGAGGGGGAGAGGTGAGTGAGGCAGAAGGCGCCGCCGTTGGTGATTACGCGAGGCCCCTGCTGCCAAGCCATTCTTCTCCTTCGCGCGCTCCTGCGCCGTTTGTCATGGAAGCTGTGACAGCCTCGGCGCACAGGAAGGCGAAAGACGGTTCGCCATCGCGAGCAAGCATAACTGAAAGGCTCGTTGCGTCGTCCGGCCTTATATATATATATATATATATATATATATATATATATATATATATATATATATATATATATATATATATATATATATATATTATGGGAGAGCACGCCAGTGAGTTTCTCTCACGCGGAGTCGTTACTGCGCGCGTGAATATTCGTGTATACTCTCGTCGCGTATAGCCAAAAGGGTTACCCGAGCTCCAGTTTTCTTCCAAACCACCCACCACGGCGTGGTTCAGTGGCTATGGCGGCGCGCTGCCGAGATATGCACGAGGTCGTCGGTGCGATTCCTGCAGACCATGACGGCCCCATTACGATGGAGGCGAGATGAGAGAAGAAAGAGAAGAATTTCGTGTAGCGTGTTTGGGGCGCACATTAAACAACCCCCGGTGGTCAAAATTAATCGGGAGTCCTCCACTACAGCGTCCTTCATAACCCACCGTGCGGTTTCGGAACGTAAAACACCACAATTTACTTTTATTTTCAAATATCAAACCGAATACTTCATGAGGCGAAATAT
This sequence comes from Dermacentor variabilis, assembly GCF_050947875.1. Lineage (NCBI taxonomy): Eukaryota > Metazoa > Arthropoda > Arachnida > Ixodida > Ixodidae > Dermacentor > Dermacentor variabilis. Next base: position 137,255,461 of record NC_134569.1, read on the forward strand.
ATTGCACCATGCATGCTCTGATCACCAATTCGTGGAAGAGCCTAGCGACACAGTTTTCAAGACGCGACCGGCACAGGGACGCCCCATACTCCGCCGTCGTGCGCCGAAGTTCTGTTTCACGAACTGCAACAGGACGAGTGTACCCGCGCGCTCCGCCCACAGCGCGCGTTGCGCGCATGCGCGAACGCTCAAAGGCATCGCGATTTTCTCGCAGTACGCCGCTGCGATTCGCGCTGTCGCGCATCAGTCGGGTGCACACGCGGTGCACGCGAGAAAAAGACCAAGACACACGGCCGGAGATCCCAGCGGCGGCGGCCTAGTTTCCAACAGCGGTGGCGGCGGTGGGAGGTGGGGAAACGGATGGCGCGGGGTCATTTTCATTTCTTCTTCCACGGCGTTCTTCGTTTCGCGTTTGTATGTGTCACCGCGCAACGGCCAAAGAGTGCAGTGAAGGAAAAAGAGGGGGGAGGTAGGCGCTGGCACGGCGACACAAAGGAAAGCGGCACCGGCGGTGTGGTGGCGTCATGCGGAGAAGCGCACCGCTGGGCGGACGCGTGGGCAGCGCCAACGGGACCGTGAAACTGGCTCCCTACCTGTCTCGATGTTGTTGCTGCTGCTGCTGCCCTTCCTCCTCTCCTTCCTCCCTCCTGCATGCACCGACGCCCGTCGCTCACACATCGCGCATCCTCGCTGCCGTACAACCCCCTCCCTTCCCCTGTTCATCACTTCCCTGCAGGCGTGCGCACTGTGTAACGGACCGCACGTGAGCCGCCTTCAAAGCGGACGCACAAACGCCTATGTGCACACGCGATGGTCTCGTCTGGAGTTCGGCAGAGATTCTCGCTCGTCCATATAGCCAGTGCGGCCGCGGCGTGTTGAGCGGCGGCGTGTTGAGCACCGGTCAGGCCGCCGAATCGCTTCCTCCTTTTGCGGGCTGACTGCGCGCCTTTTTCTTTTTCTCCCCTGCGCGCGTGGGAGCTGCGCGAGTACGGAGGCCAATCAGGGCTGGCTGTAGCCCTGAATGCTATAGGTTGTTGTGCTGCTGGATCGATCCACGGTTGTTCGCAACAAATTCGCGTGGGCGCCTCTTGCGACCTGAAGAAACGGAATGACGCCCGCGTGATATCGCGCGAGCTCATATTTTATACGCGGTCGCGCGCTGATTATTCGTCGCAACATATGCTCCGCCTTGGTGGCCACGAAGACGTTTCTCGCGTTTGCCGATGAAGTAAGTGCTCGACATCGCAAGAACGCGACTGCGGCGCAGTGACTCGAAGTTCCTGTTGCTGACTGCAACATGCCAACGCGTGCTGTGCGCGCATGTTCGCGTTCCGCGATTCCTCGCGTTCGCACTAGTACGCGTCACGTTGAGACGTACAAAAGAATACACTCGCACGCACAATGCCTGTACAGCGATCAAGAAAAGCGTAACAAACAGTGACGACCCGCGTGAACTAAACCCTTCGTCCAAAAAGAAAATAATAGTGATGGTTCTATATGAGAGACTGTAATTACCAAGCACCGCTGTGTGTCACAAGTTGTAAAATAAGAGCGCTCAGGATCATCCATGTCCGGGTGGCGAGGCTTTCAAATGGTTAATAATCTTATACATCTGGGACAATACGACCTTGAGGTAAACTTCGGCTTAACTGTTTGCGACCTCAGAAACTCAGTTACGAATCCTCCCTTAACACGCGACTGCCTCAACGACGTCGTCGTAATTATTCCGCACAATGACAACTATAGTTACTTGCGAGCCACGTATACTGTGGATGTTATCTATTAACTACGGCGCATATATCTGCACAGCAGTGAAAATTATACGTGACGGGCGTCCCATTTCGAGGCTGTATGCGCAGTTAACCCCTCTCCTCCCCCCTCTCCCCCCCCCTAAGAAAGACAAACACACACGCTTTTGGTTGCATTTATTTTTCGCGGCATAGATGTAACGCTCCCAGCGCCGCGAGCACTTTCACGGTATCGGCAATATCGGTGTCTGGCAGGCACACACGTAAAAATAAGTAATGATGATAAAGAGGACGCTTTTCCGCTGCGTCGAGTGTAAACCGAACCTATACGCGCGCCAGCGAAAACTGAACTGCTCGTCGAAGAGACGGCTGCAGACGGGTTTCGAGCACGAACGTGCTCAAGTGGCGATAACTGCGCGCCAGTCCACGGGTCTGGCATTTGCGAACAAGATTCATCGTCGTCAGCGCAGGCGCCGACTACACAGTATGCGCATGGATAGCGGGTATATATGCGAGTTCAGAGGCCCGCGTGCCTCTTCGTTATGACAGCCTGTCGCACGAAAGCGCCCGCCGAAACCCCGCGCCCTCTATTGCACGATAAGGTGCGATGTAAACTAAAGCTTCGCACCATTACGCGTGGCATCCTCGAGAGAGAGAGAGAGAACATACTTATTGAGCATTCTGTTTAGTATGTGGGAGGGATCTAATTATTACAGGTGGCCGGGCTTCAGGTTTCCCTGAGCAGTAGTGGGAGACACTGCATGTTGTCCAGCTCTCTATACCTCATGATCTACTTCTGTTGGTCGGCAGGGCCGGTCGCGCCAAGACGGCGCATGGCGTTCTTCAGATGCATACGCGTTTGTGGAAGTTATGGGCACAGCTAGCGTTTTCCCCTCCCCCTGTCTCCCTCGTTTCTTATTGTATATACTCCTTTCCATCCATCCATCCTCGTGCCCCAATTTCCATCTGCCCTAGTGGCACATGGCAAGCAGTTCTGGCTAACTATGCTGTCTTCTTCCATGTTCTTTCCTCCTTGGGGTCTCCATTCCCCGTTACGCCTCAACCCGAAATGCATGGTTATGTTGCGCTGAATTTTATACACTGGCGCAAAAACTTAACAAAGAAGGGAACAGGGACGCAGACGCTTCGTCCGTCTGCGTCCCTCTTTCCTTTTTTGTTATATATATATATATACGTGAAATGCAGTCATAACTGTCAGATGGAGTAGAGCACGAATGGAACACGACGAGAATACATCGAGGTACCGCCAGCACAAGCACACCACTTACTACTTTTGGCAGAGAAAATGAAAGCATCTTGCGCAGTGCGAAAGATGCCAGCGCCGTCTCCCTGCTGAGCACCGATTTAAGACATCCATAATTTCATCCAAACATCACCACCTCCGCCCACTGCTTCCAATACTTCGGTACAACTCGGGCGCACAAAGCAGCTGAACTGTTGCACAAAAGCCTGTGAAGTATTCCTACTTCCACAGCATATAAATGCGCTAGCATACATCGGTTACATCTTCAGCCTTGGGGCCACCATGAGAACCACGAAGAAATGTCGAACTGGCCATAACTCGCGTAAACGAGAACAGAGGTTGCACGGGAATGAATACTAATGAGGCGCTATTCCTCATAGGAACGGACAAGTCATTTGCGCGTTTTTCTGCCAGTGAGGTGCACTTGGGTTAATTATCGCCATCTCGTGGTTCTTACTTCCGTACACGTCGACCCAAGCAAGCAATTGTGTTCACGACTTCCTGGCTGCGATCGTACAGTGCGCGTCCGCGTCCCAGCGTTCTCCTTGTATTAGCTAAACGTTTCCCTTAACGAGCGAGCGTTGCCCGACACAACGCAACCGGCCTGCAAGAGGACGCAGTGCGCTATAGTTCCTAGTCTCCCGCGAATGGGCTGACAAAGAACACGCACATAAAGAAATAATAATACAAAGCCGACACGAAAAAAAAGTGGCACGAGTTCAGATCGCTGTCGGTAGCCCAACTCTCGTCACCCCTTCGCCAACTCCTCTCAAGTTAGCGCTGTCTGCGAAAGATGCGGGAAGCGGGGGAGGAAGGCTCAATGCGGTGCGGAAAGGTGAAGGAGTGAGATGGAACGGACGAGCTCGGCGGGAAACAATGGCGAGACGGCAGTGAATCAGCGACCGACAAAACAGTGCAGCGCAATTGACAGATCGGGCGGCGTCAGGAGCAACAGAGGAAGAAGCAGAGAAACAAGAGCTCACGCGCGCGGCATTGCGAAGACGAGGAACCGCGCGGAGCCGGCCGTCTTTCGCGACAACGTGCAATGCCGACCTTAACAAGGAAGAACCTCAACGACGCCGGGCGCAGCCCAATGGCGCGCGATTGAGAGGCGCCAAAGGCGAGCGTGCGGGGAAGCCGCCGAGTCCGTCGACTGCGCGATATTAGCTCCGAATAGATATAGACCTTTTGCATCCGCGATGTGGCAGCAGTGCGTTCATGACCCCAGGGAACTTCCGGTCAGCCAACTTCGACAGTCCAGTTAGCCAAGAAAAAAGAAGTATTTTGTCGCATAGTATACTCCAAACACATATTCTTGGTGTTTTCAGATATAAGGAACGTGCGCTGAACATCAAGCTCATGTAGGGGCTCTTTTTGTTGCACTTAACACTACAATTCACCTGTCAGACGTTCCAACTCTGCAGCAAAACTGGTGCCAGCTGGAGGGTCTTATAAGTTTATAGGCTATTGTAACATATTGCGCTACTGAGAGCTTAACCGGAAGTCTTCTGGGAGCTTTGTTTGTAAGCATGAAAAGGGTCTATATGGACCATAATGTACGCGCGGGACGCTCTCCGGAAGAGACCCTCACGGCGGCAAACACTTCCGCTGTGGGTGGATTATATATATATATATATATATATATATATATATATATATATATATATATATATATATATATATATATATATACAAAATAAAATCAGCAGACTTCAGTTATTTCACCCGCTCTGCGTGAACTCCCTTTAGTGCTACAGCGCAGCTGTCCCTCACAGCGGAAGCCGGCAACGCGTTCTTTGCGATGCGCACAACATCGTCTTTGTCCGCTACAGTGTTGCTTGCTGCGGCCTCCGAGATACAGCTAAGCACTGGAGCCACCGTTCTCGAATTGTGCGTGGTGCACGAAACCCCGAACAAATTGCCAAGTGTTGTGCATTTGCTCAGCAGTTGGCGCGCGTGGCTGCTGCTGCTGCAGGGGCAAGAGTTTCGACGCGCATGTACCGGTGGTTGGCAGCAAAGTCTTTTTTTTTGTTTTTATTTTTTCCTCAATGATTTGGAAGTGGTCTGACGATACGACGGCGTCACGGAAAAGAGGAACGGACATGGCAAACCAGGTTTCGAGTTTATATACTCCTGGCGCGGCACGAGAATTGAGAAAGATTAAACACCGACAAACAAGTCGCAAAGAATTTCACAGACATATATACCCAGCAGACAACATTATGCATCACATTTTTGTCCGAGGCTTCTCTTCGCTCCAGAATTTGCAGTGCGGATTGTACTTTTTGTACTCCCGAAGCAGCGGCAAAAGAAGTTCCCATCCGGGCAAGCGTATAGGAAAGCGGAAGCGACGTTTTAAGTTCCGCTAAGTTAAAAAACGCCGACGTGCGCGGTAGCGTGTGTACATACGCCCAGCGTTACGTCACCTCCAAACCGGAACGAACACAAACAAGTCCAGATGGGGCGGGAAGAGCGAGAGACCGCAAGCAAAGCGTCGCGAGAGCCCACACGGCCCGCACAACGACCGGAAAGGCATCCCAAGCACGCATTCCCAGCGGTCGAGTCGCTATCAACGAAAAACTGTCGAAATCCTGGCCAGACACCCTCCCTCCCTCCCTCGCACCCGCCTCCGCCGCACGCTATGTCCTCCTGGACCCAACTTCGCGTATACGCCCGCTTCACCTCTCGCTCTCTTGTCTCCTCCTCCTCGCCCTCCAGCCCCATGTCGCACAAACACGGGAAGGAGACAATACAGAGCACGAGAAGGATGTTGTTCTAGGCGTGCTCTCCTCCCGCAGCAAGCGTGCAAGTGTTTCTCGGGCCGCTGCTGCTGCTATCGTCGATCCTCTATCTCGCTCGTCTTTTCGTCCCACCCACACACCCGCGCACTCTTCCTTCGGTGCGCACACGTGCACGCACACGAGGAGCCGAAGAGGCTTCTTCTCGCAAGAGGAAGTTGAACATTCACCGTTGCTTCTGCTGCGCTAACTCCTCTGTCGGGCAACTCCGTACTTGGACCCATAAACGGCAAGAAAGTTTCGTCCGCTAACGTACGCAAGCGCCACACACACACACACACACACACACACACACACACACACACACACACACACACACACACACACACACACAAACGCGCGCGCTCTATGCGTACATACATTCCTTTATTTTTAGATTGCCACTTAAAAAGAATGCTATACGATCATTCACGCTGCGCTGACTTAAGACGACCTCCGGAAAGAGAAACACCCCTCTGGGCGGATCCACGAAGCGATGAAGAACACGTCCTTCACGCTTGCGCAACACAAATATACCGCACGCTTCTTTTTTTTTTTTTTTTTTGCTTTAAAGGCGACATCAGTGCTTTGAACCTCGCGCTGTGAGCGCGAGACGTCGGGGGCGCGTGAGAATTGTTTTAGACGACGCACTTGGCATCTCTCCGCACGTTAATATACACGTGATACGCACGGCGAGCAGTCTCCGGCGAGGCCTAGCTGAAGGCCTGCCTGTACAGCACACGTTTGCGTTCGATCGTAACGGGAGAAGCGCGAAGGAGAGAGAGAGAGAGAATGTGTTTACGTGACAAGAGGAGCCGGGAATGTCGCGGGGAAAAAAAGAAGAGAGAGAAAACGGCAGCCGACAAACAAACAGCGCCGGAGATCAAGCGAGGCGATGAAGGTGCGCGCGAATTTTCAGTTACGTGTGCCCAAGTCACGGTCGTCGCACATGTGGCTGCGCCGCTGCGCCGCTTTGTCACTCCGTGTAAGAATTTATTCGGGATACATGTTCGCATATATAAGAGTGTTGGAAAAAGGCTAACCGTGAGCCAGAAAATAAATGCATAATTAAACAAAAGCACGTATTATAATGCCGAGAGGGACTGCGCAGCATCCTCGAGGCACCATTAAGAAGCCATCCGTATAGGCTATACATCGTAAACATAGGGTTTAAACGCGTCAGTGGTCTGCCTCTCCAAAGCATCGTTTTGAAGATGTCCCCGTGAAGCAAAGATAGAACGTACCGTACCGTACTTCTTCCTCGATATTCTGAATGTTTGTTTTGTTACAGCAATGAATTCGCAAGCCTCAATAATTTACCCGGTGTTCACCACACACGATTCAACACAGTGCATGGTAGCGGGGAAAACACCGACAGCAAGAAAATAACTCGCCTTTAAGGATTCTATTTGGTAGACGCACATACATCTGCAAGCTGTCAAGACGTGCACAAACGGGCATATATTATCGCTGATCGACTCACCAGAGACGCGTTTCTTTTTCTGCGACGAACAAATTCCGAGTGTTTCAGTGAATTAATTAACGAAAAAGGTAGCTGCCACACTGCTGAAAAGGTGATGTGGACGTTTTTTTCAACAACGCAATGCATTAGTGACTGCGCTGTGGTCAATAAATAATGGGGACAAATAACATAACGACGCATTTCCAACCTCTCCGCCACTGCGCAGGCTCGCAACAAGCCATTATCTATGTGCAATAGTCAGTATAAACAACAGTGGGTGGGCAATTGAGTTTATCGCAGCCGCGCATGTATGCACTTAAAGCTTGTACACTAGATCGCATATCTCACTGGAACGCTCCCGGCCGAAGTCGAGGTCCTATGACTCGCCCACGCGATAACCACCACTTCAAAAGTAATCGAGGATTATCCATGGTGATAATTTTTTGGGCTTTACAGAATTAAAAGAAAATGTACCTATAGCATGCAGATAGCATAAGTAAAGTTTCGTTCGTTCTCCGTCCTCGCTTCACCGTTGGAACTTGAAGCTTCTCGGACGATGATCGGCAGTTGTTGATCAAACGCAGACAGGAAGCGATGCAGATCAGATGTACAAGAAATATTTATACGCAAACTTTTCTATATACATGGCAGGTAAAACAAATACATTACAAAGTTGAACAATTGAGAAACAAAGTCTCACTCTTCGACTGTCTCAATGACTGTTAGAGCCCAGACTCGTTTTAACGTACATAGCACGGAGCCTCACTGATCTATCAGCAATCCTGATTTCAGCCAAGTCTAACGTACATGGTACGGAGCCTCACTGATCTATCAGCAATCCTGATTTCAGCCAAGTCTGAGGGACAGCATGTCGTCCCGATTTTTATAGCCCAATTACACAAAGAAAAAAAAAGGCGGTAGGCCGTTGGCCCGTCCCACAGGTTCAGTTGCCAATCAGAGTCAACCGTTTGTTAAGCCACAACCCACAGGGATGGGCTTACTCTTCAAAATAAACATATTGGAAAACAAAGTTATTTTCCTTCTTCCCTAAAACTCCGATGCCCTCTCATTTCTCCGTAGTTAGTGACGGGGTCAGCAAAACACGCCAGGCCCGAACAAGTTATCGCTAGACCGTTTCAAATCCCAACGGCGTCTAGGCCGCCAATGTCTCGGAAGCAGGGGCATCGATACCACGTAGTGCGGCCGTACTCAAAGTTTGTCCGCGTGGGAGACTGATGGCCCTCCTTGTCCTTCAAACTTGTTGTCTACAAGACAAAGTTCTCCGAGTGCGCGTTTCCAAGACGCCGTCGTCCGAATGCACTCTTTACGTGTGCACCGCATTCCTACAGCGTGCACTGTAAGCTGGCCTTCGACACCACACCGGCAGCCGCACCCAACAACAAGGCTGGCGATTGCGTTCCGGACGCGTAGAAGATTAGGTCCCTGCTCACTGCATGCGGAACGGGGTCAGCGTTGCTAAGCCCTTCTTAACCTCGGCGGCGCCTCCAATTAGTCAGGCACTCGGGAGCCACAGCCACAATACCTTGTACAGCGGTCCCTTTCAAGGCTGGTCTGTGTGGACTCGTGTGACCGTCGGCGGACTGCCAACACCGTGCGCACAATGCCGACTTCCCGGAATCGGCACTCGCCCACCTGACACCTGCCGCGACGCGTCACCCAACACCGCGCGGTGCCTGTGACCCCACATAACACAGCAACTGTCGCCCGGCTGACACGGGGGCAAGTGAACCCCCTCTCTATGCACAAAGCACGTGGCCGATTCGTGACACTTAAGAACCCGAACAATCAGAGCGACCTTACACGTCCCTCCTAAAGAGTATACTGGGCTCACAATGTGCCCAGCTATACTACAAGAGCCAAAGGGCGCTGTATCGTAAAATTTAGGCTCTGAAGGTTCCGTCAAAGAAAATTTACATACGCTGCCCAACACGGTTGCTGCGGAGACCGTAAGGAACAGGAAAATGAACTAAAAAGACCACGAAAAAAAACAATTTTCTCACAGTGATAAAAGAAAAGGGCGAAAGCTCAACACATTCATGACAGTGAGCATGCAAAAGAAACACTCATGTATGTACAGGAACACTCCAACGCACTGCACGGCACAACAGCAGCAAAGTAACATATGCAGGTTATATACATAGTATGTCCACAGTCTTATAACCCTCACACACATGGACGACAACAACCACAGAAAGTTCCATCAAGGCTGAACTGTCCCACGCACACGTCCTTCGGGTGAACGGGAACATTCACGCCTGTTCCAGCTGGCATGGCTGTTTTTGTTTATCCTTTCTTTTCTGCTCTTTACTCGGTTGGCTCCCATGAACGATTCGAGAGCCTTGACAATGCATCAGCGTTGGCGTTACTTGTTCCTTTCCGGTGACGCACCGTTACATTGTAGCGCTGTAGTGACAGCGCCCATCTTGCTAACTTGTCCCCCTGCAGGGTGCTGGTTGTCAAATATGACAATGGGTTATGATCAGAGACAACATTCACCACTGCTCGCAAAAGCCAGTAGTCAAATTTCTTGAGTGCCCAAATAATAGCAAAGGATTCTCTCTCTATAGTCGACCAGCGCGCCTGTGTCGGGTTAAAGCGATGGCTAGGAAAAGCGATCGGCTTTTCTTTTCCGTCCGCTGACATTTGAGCTAAACAGGCACCAGCCACCGTCGCTGACGCATCAGTGAATAGCCGGTACGGCTGATGAGGCTCAGGAGTGTTCATGGCGACTGCCAGACAGAGAGTTAACTTTTGACTTTCGAACACGCACTGCGCATCTTCCAACCATGGAATTGAATTAGGAACCCCTCGCCTTGTCAAAGCTGTAAGCGGGCTCCCCGCCTCGGCGTAGTTCTCTCTCAGAGTTGAGGGCACCGCAATTTCACCCGTCCAAGTTTGCTGCAACATTGATAGGGACCCATTTGGGTTTCTACCGTACAATGGCCTGAACGGCGCCACCCCGGTGGTATCATGCGGCACTTCGTGATACGCCCACAAAACAAATGGGATCAGCTTGTCCCACTTTCTTCGGTCCCGTTCCATTACATGATACAACTTATTTTTGAGGACGCTGTTCCATCTATCAACCACTCCGTTGCTCTCAGGGTGTCCGGCAGTGGAGAACCTAGGTGGACAGCCCAGTTTTTCTAACATTAACTGTGTCAGTTGAGATTTAAAGTTAGTTCCTTGGTCTGAATAGATCGTTTCCGGCACTCCAGTAAAACTGAAAATTTTCCGTAAAACCTCGCATGTGGCCCTCGCTGTCAGGGATCGGAGCGGCACTACCTCATTGCGTCTTTCTTCTGGTAGGACCAGCTGTCTGACTCCCGCTAAGGAATCCCAATGATACAAAAGTCCGTCTGACACGAGCATGCCAGCTTTGCCGTTTCTCGAATCATACCAGGCCTTTTTCTGGCTTTCATCGGCAAGCTGAGCAGCTTGAAATTCCTCCCGCTGACTGGGCACCCCATTGACATCTTGTATCAAACTATTCCCTTGCAATTTAGGGATTTCATCTGTCGTTTCTTCGCAACTTAGACCGCAGTCTGGCTCAGTGTTATCGACCATTTCGACTGATCGGACCTCTACAGAATTGGCTACCCGCGGAATATTTTCCTCTCCAAACTCCTCTTTTTCCTGCGCCTGTAGTAGTTCCCAATCTTCCTTTGACAGCAGGCAGTCAACCCCGTTTGCAAGTTCGTCTGTAACCGCGCACACCAGATCGATCCTCTGCGGTTGTATCACAGCCCCCGGGCGATGCATGCCTACGGGCAGCGTAGCTAGGTTAGCTCGAATGGTGTTTCCGAATGCCGACTCAAGTCTTACTGTTCGTGATGGCTCCTGTAAAACGATGGGCAACATACTTTTACGGAATACCGTTATCTCACTACCTGTGTCCAACACAGCTTCTGTTGCTACATCCCCGCACATGATAGGGATAAGGTCCAGCTTTGACCTCCCTGAACTAGCATTTTGAGCTAAGACTTGTACTCTAGCGCTTAGCACCCTTTCTTGCTCTGGAGGTTCTTCACTTACAACAGCAACCTTCTGTACCCTTTGTTTTTGCACAGTCGGCGGCTTCCCCTGCGGTTCTTTATCTGAAGCTTTTGGGCAGTCTCTGGCTAGGTGACCCTGTACATGACACACGTGGCATTTCAAATTTGTCCTCTGCGGGCTAGCTAGTTTTGCGTGCTGCAGCAGTGAGGCTGTTGCGGCTGGCTTAGTTGCTCGTCCTTTCCCTTTAGCTTGCTCGAAAGTCTCGAGCACTTTCGCCACCTCCACTGGCTTAAACCAATCTTCACCCTCCCGCAAAAGAACAAATTCAAGGGCTTCTGAGCTTAGACTGGCTTTCATACGGTCAGCGACCATAAGCTCCGTCATAGCTTCTTTGGTGTTTGCATTTCGAGATTGAAGGTAATAGGCCAAATAAGTTCTCCCTCGAGACGCGAACTGAGCCCAAGTTTCCTCCTTTCGTTTAGATGCCTTTTCAAACCTCTCCAAGTATTTAGCTGGCGTGAGCTTAAGTTCATCTAATACTGCCTTCTTTACAGTCTCATAATCTGTACATTCCTCGTCATTGAGGCCACGCAACAGATAACGAACCCGCTCGGCCAGCGCCGGCATGATCAAATGTACACGGCTATGTGCTGGTACTTGAAAAGATGCAAACAACTTTTCGACCTCATCAAACCATATTGGAACGTCAGCGTCACACGGCAACCGGTATGCCTTAAGCACTTTAGCACATTGTGCTATTCCATCCGTGATGGCACCGTGCCGATCGCTTCCTTCCGACACCGAAGGCGGCCTGCTCGACTGCTCGAGCTCCACTCTCCGTAGAGCAATGCGCTCGCACTCTAGCTGTAGGCGCACCTTTTCCAGCTCCAGCTCCAGGCGTCTCACCGCCATGGCCTCTGGATCTGTCGTGCTCGGAGCCTGAGCAGCGCCTTGCGTCTCACTATCCATTTCAGTATCCGACGTCTCAGACTCGGTCTCTCCGACGCGTTGCAGTTCCTGTCGTCTCTGACCCTCTCTTTGTTCAAATGCAGTATCAATGTTTACGTTAGCCTCAATCGCGCTTGCTGTTCTGCGCGTGAACACCATTAACCTCTCTGAACAACAGCCATGCCAACCTAGACAAAACGCAAGGAATCCCGCTCACCCGTTGCTGCTGGGGGCGCCGCCTGACGTCCTTGTCCAGATGAATTGCAACCCTTGCGGAATTCGCTGGTGGCCCTCTGATGCCTTGCGCCTGGCTCGCTGCTCGTTGCTCGTTGTGGGGCTTGCCGATCCTGTCGTGCTGCGCCAGTAAAGTTTCGTTCGTTCTCCGTCCTCGCTTCACCGTTGGAACTTGAAGCTTCTCGGACGATGATCGGCAGTTGTTGATCAAACGCAGACAGGAAGCGATGCAGATCAGATGTACAAGAAATATTTATACGCAAACTTTTCTATATACATGGCAGGTAAAACAAATACATTACAAAGTTGAACAATTGAGAAACAAAGTCTCACTCTTCGACTGTCTCAATGACTGTTAGAGCCCAGACTCGTTTTAACGTACATAGCACGGAGCCTCACTGATCTATCAGCAATCCTGATTTCAGCCAAGTCTAACGTACATGGTACGGAGCCTCACTGATCTATCAGCAATCCTGATTTCAGCCAAGTCTGAGGGACAGCATGTCGTCCCGATTTTTATAGCCCAATTACACAAAGAAAAAAAAAGGCGGTAGGCCGTTGGCCCGTCCCACAGGTTCAGTTGCCAATCAGAGTCAACCGTTTGTTAAGCCACAACCCACAGGGATGGGCTTACTCTTCAAAATAAACATATTGGAAAACAAAGTTATTTTCCTTCTTCCCTAAAACTCCGATGCCCTCTCATTTCTCCGTAGTTAGTGACGGGGTCAGCAAAACACGCCAGGCCCGAACAAGTTATCGCTAGACCGTTTCAAATCCCAACGGCGTCTAGGCCGCCAATGTCTCGGAAGCAGGGGCATCGATACCACGTAGTGCGGCCGTACTCAAAGTTTGTCCGCGTGGGAGACTGATGGCCCTCCTTGTCCTTCAAACTTGTTGTCTACAAGACAAAGTTCTCCGAGTGCGCGTTTCCAAGACGCCGTCGTCCGAATGCACTCTTTACGTGTGCACCGCATTCCTACAGCGTGCACTGTAAGCTGGCCTTCGACACCACACCGGCAGCCGCACCCAACAACAAGGCTGGCGATTGCGTTCCGGACGCGTAGAAGATTAGGTCCCTGCTCACTGCATGCGGAACGGGGTCAGCGTTGCTAAGCCCTTCTTAACCTCGGCGGCGCCTCCAATTAGTCAGGCACTCGGGAGCCACAGCCACAATACCTTGTACAGCGGTCCCTTTCAAGGCTGGTCTGTGTGGACTCGTGTGACCGTCGGCGGACTGCCAACACCGTGCGCACAATGCCGACTTCCCGGAATCGGCACTCGCCCACCTGACACCTGCCGCGACGCGTCACCCAACACCGCGCGGTGCCTGTGACCCCACATAACACAGCAACTGTCGCCCGGCTGACACGGGGGCAAGTGAACCCCCTCTCTATGCACAAAGCACGTGGCCGATTCGTGACACTTAAGAACCCGAACAATCAGAGCGACCTTACAGCATAATTCTACTCCTTGAGCTGGAATAGTCAAAGAGGCGGACATTATACTTGCACGTGAAATCAAAGCACACATTCAACCGATTGACGAGAATCCACTTATTAACATGTTAATCACTTTACAGCATACATTGTAACTTATGAATCGTAACCGGTGAGTTCGCAAGCAATATCCACTTATATAAAATGAATTTCCAGGATGACGTCACAGTTTCGAGATATTCGATCAATGCCAAAGTGTGCGACGAAATACATGGGCGTTCCAGCTACTTTAGCGCTTAAATGCATAAAAGAGCGTCTTGGTCATAAATTGACTGGAACAACCGTGCATTTTTACCGGGAGCTTGACGGCGCAAGTCTCGAGAAACCCGTGCCGTCCTAAAGATTGGTTCCAAGTGGATTGGTCTTGCAAACTCGCCGGCTAGAATGAGTACAAACTGCAATATGGCGCCGTAAAGTAATAATTAAGAAGTTATTTCGTGAATTTTCGTCAATCGATTATGTGTTTCGGTTTCCAACTCGTGCAAGTAAGGTCCACCTTTTAACAAGATGGCGTTAAGGGCCTCGCGTCGCAGAAAATTTCGCGTCGGCGTCCCGCGTCAAGCGTCGACCGCGTTGTGAGCGAAAAATTCATTCCTAACCATGGATACCCAACCACGCAGGCCCTACGCGTAGCGCAAGGACGTTACTAAACTAATTGCATTTCTGAGAATAGAATTTGAAGTACGGCTTACGCACAACCTACAGACTTGATAGCATCGGATTGTAATTTGTATATACGGGAAAACATAATTCCGTTACGCGGAAGCTCAAACGTAAACCCCTTTTCCAGCGTTCCTACCATTCATAGAGCGGCGCGCCGAACTCGGTTCCTTGCAGCAACACCATCCAGATGGCGCTCGCCTCCGCGCATTCGTAATTCGCGGCCCACTCAAGATCGAGGCCGCGTTTCTACCAGAAAGCTCGCCCGCGCTCGCCTTCGCGCGTAGCGTTCGCCGCCAGCGGTTCCTGGTAAACATTACGGTTGTGTAAGCTGAAGTTGCCGGGAAGCGTGATAAGCAGTCAGGGATCTTTGATGAATGTTATCGCGTTCCACTCCTAAGCGTCCTCCAGTGTTCCATTTTTTTTTCATATGTCCAACTCAATCACTAGGAGTAAGTTCTCTGCCACAGGCGACATTTTGAAAATTAAGGAAAGCCTAGAAATATTTACCCCGAACAACGCAGATATTACGCACTACACGCTGGACGAACGTTCAAGAACAGTTAATCTCAGGCAGAGACGCAGCTACCGAATCGGCGACTTAGAAAGATCGACCCACCAGCGGTACTACACGCATATCACAGCCTATATAGCTTCTCCTGCACGTATTCGACGGATCAGCGCGAGAGGTTGCGATGTCCCCCAACGCCTCGATCACGGATGTGGCAAGGGAGCGCGATCGACGGGCCTTCAACCAAACATTCCGTGGCGAAACAGCCGTCACGAAACTCCCGTATAGTTACGCGCTGTATATATACCAGTACGAGAACAAAGCAGAAAAAAACCAGAAAGCATGATGGGGGGGGGGAGAAACTGGCGCATGCAGATTATGCAATATACAGTCGAGCGAGGATAGAGCAGTGGATATTACGAACGCCGCCACGATCACGACATCGGCCGCTCACGAAGAAGAAAAAAACGAGAAGTAATGCCTGCGCGCCCAGAAGAGAAGAGAAGGCAGTGCGTAAAGAGCCCGTCGCGTGGAGACGCAGACGTGCACGTATAGCACGTGCAGGCCTCTACATAGATACGCGCTCATCGCAGCGCGGACTCGCAGCAGCAGCAACAAACGCGCCGCGAGCGCGCAATCTCACGCGGGCACCGCGGGAGGCAGATTGCCGAACTCTCGGCATGTACGCCGCACTGGCCAAAGAGACACGCGAACCGCCGCGGGGCCACAGAGCAGTGGTGGCGACGGGGGATCCGCGTTGCGAAACCATGGTGCCGTCTTGTAGCCTGCCTGTATTTTTCTTTCTCAAGCGGCCGGCTATGCGTCGGTTCTCACAACGGATAGTCCTCGCCGGGCCCCAAGACTGCGCGCGCGCAAGTGAAGATCCTTTTCTCTCGACCATCAGCCGAGCGTTTCACTTTGTCCGCGCTCAGGCGAGCGAAACGCCACCGCCGCGCTTTCGCCTCCCCCCCCCCCCCCACTCTTTTTGTGTGTGTGCTTATTTCGTTACTTCTGGTCTGCCGAGCAGGCGGGACGCCGCGTGAGGCGTATAAACCACGGCTTGCTACAGCCCCATCACCAGACCCGCGCTCTTAATGGGTTCTCAGCGCAACGGAGGAACTTAAGCATCCTTAGGTGATTTCAATGCAAAAGCATTGAGACTTGTCTAGGTTATCCCCTTCAATTAAAGCTCCACCTTAATCCACTTCGCCCTGATTTGTACCAACCTTAATCCACCTTAATCGAATTTAATCCGCTTTAAACCACCTTAATACACCTTAACACAATTTTGAGAGTGGGCCACGGAGTCCGTCCGACGCTGCGTGGCTGTTCACCGTGGGATTTCGCAGTGCGAGCCGCACCAAGTGCAGCAGCGCCAGGAACTTTGGCGTCATTACTTGGTCACGTGAGTTTTCTTGCCATCGATGTTAACGCCGGACGCTCACCGTACTTTCCGCTTCACGGGGCATATATGGGCGGCTTGAACGAACATGTAATAAACGAAAATAATAATGAATCTAGGAACACGTTTTTAAATGTTCCCTAGACGTCTAGTCCGCACTAGAACGCGTTCTTAAATTCATTATTATATTCGTTATTAAATGTTCGGGCAAGCCACTCCTGGACTAAAGGGACTCCACCATCCCACTGAAATCCGTTTGAACAATAAAATCTCTCTCTCTCTCTCTCTCTCTCTCTCTCTCTCTCTCTCTCACACACACACACACACACACACACACAATGCTTACGCTATAGACCACAGTTTGTAAGAGCAAATGCCAGCCAATGCAACAGCACTTACGAACGAAAGCTTTGCGAATTCGGACCGCCGCTTTTGTCGCACTCTCCGCGGGGTTTCCGCGACTCGGTACACGGTATATACGCGTGTGTGTATACCGGAAAGCGACCTTGCTCGAGCGCAGTTCGATCGCGTAGCTCGTTCGCGCGAGGGAACACGCGCGACAGCCGTCGTCGAGGCACGCCGCAGCAAAGCGGCGGCGCCGGCCGGCGTCAACGGAGTCACGACCGCGCCAGAACGCGGCCACAAAAAAACGCGCAGCAGCCCGCAGACAGCTGCGCAGAACCTCGAGTCTCCCCCTGGACACGGCGAGGCACGATGCATGCGTCAAGCGGGGGAGGGGGGGGAGGGGGGCAACAGCTTTTGGCGAGCATCACTCCATTCTTTCCCTGTGCTTCTTCGTCCGAGAAAAGGCAACACGGCACGTTCGCTTCCGAAGGGTCGAATTCACGTCGCGGGTTTCTCACCCGGAATAACGGTTTCTCAATGGCCAACGGCCTTCAATTTCCAAAGTTATTAAGGTAACGTACCGATACACACATATTACATGCGATCGCAAATTGGGCCCTATAGTTGGTTGAGCGATCCATCTTCGC
Source organism: Dermacentor variabilis (assembly GCF_050947875.1). NCBI lineage: Eukaryota > Metazoa > Arthropoda > Arachnida > Ixodida > Ixodidae > Dermacentor > Dermacentor variabilis. The sequence continues at coordinate 137,272,972 of NC_134569.1, forward strand.
CGGCACCTCGTACGACAGGGACGAGCGAAGAGAATGCAAGAGGTCGAGCGCTGTTCCCGTGTTCTCTTTGCTCGTGCCTGTCGTAAGTGCCGCGCTGCCGAAGTTGAATGTGCGCCCATGCAGTCACAATTAATATTATGAAAGAATAGCCCCCGATGTAAAAACTGCAAGATCGCATGCATGTGAATACATCGACAAACACAAGATAATGCGAACTTCACGCGTAATGTGATGATAATAAACTATAGAGAAGCAGTGAGCAAAGACGGGACGAAAGATGCACGAAGAATTGAAAAAAAAAAGAAAGAGAGGTACCAAGAAATCAACGGGGAAAACTAGGGACAGGACGACAATTAAATATATATATATATATATATATATATATATATATATATATATATATATATATATATATATATATATATATATTTCTGCAACAATTTAGATGGCAACGGATACGTCTGATTATACTTGTGAATGGCAATGTTAAAAAAGAAAAAAAAACGTACGGTCGTGAGCGGCAATAAAAAAAATATATAAATAACATATTCACTGTCCCTACTGACTGATACTTCTAACAAACCGATATATATCGTAATTGAACGACTTCGTGAATACAGGTCCATATTTGCTGTTATCGATATACATGTCTCTTTTTATCCATTCGCCTCTGGCGGGCACTTTCATGTGCAGAGAAAGTTCCAATGCGTCCATCAGGAATTACCTTACTTTTTCATGAAAACTAAGCAACCACTCATGACTAACAACTATTGACAGATAGCACATGACACACAATCCAGCAATGTATGCGTGTATGAAGTTACAAGTTCAGATGGGGCTGAAAACGCTATTTGGGCCAGTTGTCGAGCTGCTTGCAATATTTTAAAAATACTTTTTTTCTTTTTGCCTAATCGCCCTCCCCTCTCCCGCGCCCTTTGCTTTTATATGCCGAGTGTGTAAATTTTATTCAGAAATGCCTACATCGCCCACGAGAAACTGTCCTCCGGTGTTCGTTCGATACGCCTGAACGTCAACCTCAAAACGCTCCTTTACACACTCATAAAAGAAACCAATACAATAAAAAATAAAAAATGACATTCATCACGTTCAACCTTTCAGCTGCTTGTTGCTACAGATCCAAATCGCGTTGTACACATCCTTTATTTATTTATTTATTTACTAAGCCAAGCAGAATATAGGTGAAAAACGAACTGATAATTAAAGAATAATACAGAAATTACCTCCACGCACTCTACTGCTCCGTCCATATATGAGAAGATAACCAGTGACGACTACAAAAACAAACGCCACTGGGCATGACGGGTGCAATGAAGTACGCCGCCTCCCGTTCTAAATTTTGTTATGATAGCGATGGAAAGGACCATGTTCTCGAAGCGCCTTATAGAAATGATCTTCGAGAACCAAGTTATCGAAGCATCTTCCGGCGCCTGCTCAAAGAAGTAAAGCGGGGGGGGGGGGGGGGGAGAGGGCCTTGCAAGACGGCTACGTCCGGTGTGCGAGCGGGCGATGACGAGACAGACACAAATGAAAAGCAGGCGAGGCAGCTAAGCGACACGTCGTATAATTACGCCAGTTCCTTCGCCGCGTTTGGTCCGCCGATTTGCGCAGCACGCCGCAGCTGTGTGGGCGGGGCTCGCGGAGAGCGAAAGGGCGCAGCTCATCAAACCGGAGTTCGAACTCGCGTTTCTCGAATGGTTCTCTCCGATCGACGCCTCCGTCCTTTCCTTTTTTCTTTCTTTTTTTCTTTCTTTCTTGCAACTTCGATGTTCCGCTAAGACGGGGGAAGGAAACCCACAGATTTGGGAGATGAAACGAACGGGGAATCAGCACAAAATCTACTGACGCGATAGTTGGTGAACCGTGATATTGAAGCAGCACACTTACATCTGCCCCGTGCACGCGTCCACATAGAAAGGATATACACAGGCGCTGGAATAAGGAAATAAGCGAATAAGGGTAGAAGAAAGCCACGGATGCTCTCTCGCATCACCCTGAGGGGAAAGGGAGTAGTACTTCGGCAACTACTTTTATAGTGTAATGGTGCGATTGCTTGAGCTTTATTAAACGTACATTTTCGCGGACGTGCTCGTTGAATAATCCCCTCTTGTCCCGCCACTCGCAGGGAGAGTAAAACGTACAACCATAGAAGAGCGAAAGCATTTTCGGAAACGTAATTATACATTCAACAAGGAGTTACTCCCGGAATAATTGAGTTTACGGTCATTTTTTTTTCTTGTAATGTGCACGGTGTGATGCATGCACCGAGCAGCAGACTGTAACAAAGCGTAGAGGGTGCATTACACGGTCATCACCCCGTGTGGCAAATCAACAACTACACCGATAAGGTGGACAGTTACCTTAGTAATAAACGTCTCCTCAGAACCTTGTCGCGCACTATTGGCGCGCACACACACACACACACACACACACACTCGGGCCTACAGATGACGCATGGCTGCGCGCTTATACGAGCCAGCCAGCCAGCCAGTAAGGCAGAGAGGCGTCAGAGCAGCATAACGAAAACACGTGCCAGAGGCGAGCGCCTGGCTGAAAAGGAGCGCGCACCTGAGCCCGCTGCGAAAGACGCACACGTATACTATGTGATGAGTCAGTATATATGCATCGGAGCCAAGCCAACGACGCCACACGTCGCACGCATATGTGTCAGCAGCACCGCGGGGTCGGGACCCTCAAATCAAATGTCAATGGTTCGTTTTTTTACGCACAGCTAGCTGCCTTCGTGCTTTCCGCAGCCGTGCATACGCATTACGTGGCATTCCTTCGCACGCGGCAGCTCCCAGTGGCTCTGGTCCCGACGTCCTGGGTTCGATTCCCCAGCACAGCAGACGTGCTTCGAGGTTTCGGAATGTGTCGACATATACTTTATATAAGGGTCTAGAAAAGGTCCATACACAGACGCTCCTTCGAGGCACACTCAAACCGTTCCGTTTCTTTTTAGAAACCGTCCATGCCGGTGTACAATTTTTGTCCAAGGTTTCGAAACCATCTTGCGCATGTAACGTGACCTACGGTAGTTTCGGGCACCGAGGCCCTCTGTGGAGTCTTCGTTTCAAGTTCCTCGACAGACTAAGGGGACCGGCAACAAGGACCGGCAACACGTCTTGCGACGCAGGCAGCATAAATTCGGAACATTCTTTGAGAAAGCCGCTAAACGGTGGTCGTCACCTGAAGAACTCCCGAGCCACCGCCCCAATAAATTCTCTTCCTGCAGCCTCCCTCGGCAAATTGATTTCCTGCCCGACAGCGCGCCGGTCGAATGAAGTGCGGTGAGACCCCTATCTGCAGCTTATAAGAACAAGGAAGTCGATCTCCTCGGCACTGGGTGCGAACTATGGCACAACTTGCTCGTTTGTTCTGTGGTGACGTTGCCAGCTGCATCGCGGGCATAGCACCTCATCCGTGCGCTGCGAGACAGCGTGTATACATTAATATTGAAAAAGAAAAGTAAAAGTACCGATAAAGCGAAATTCCCACTTTCAACACCGAAACCCCGGAAGGGGATGCAAGAAGGGCCCGAATCGCCGAAGCCGAAACAAGCGCCAACGCTTCTCTCATGCACGCGAAATATATATATATATATATACACTCTCCCTAGTGCGCGCACACCCGATAAAATAGAGGGCGCATTATACGGCCATCGCTTCTCAGACTCGACACGTCTTGGAAGACCGCCCGCGCTGGCATGCGGCGTTTCTGCGAATGGGTGGCGCGCACGCGGCTGTATACGCACGCCGCATGAGCGGGCACTCGATCAAGCGATGAGGTGGATGGGTACGGCACCGTTGCGAAACTGATCAGAAGCGCGGAAGGAAAGAGAGAAAGTAAATAAGGCAAATGGCGACGTTTCCTCGCGCGAGAAATACCGAAAGGAAGAAAAAAAATTCACTTTCTCGGCCCCGGAGTGCGTCCGTTGAAACGGGGTCAGCAGAGGGTGTGCCCCCCCCCCCCCCCTCCGCGAACAAGCCAAGGAACACGCACGGCTGCACCCTGAGCCGCGCGTTTTTAGAAATGGTGCGCAACATTTTGACGAGGCCGCCGCCTTAGCGGTTGGGCTGTTGGGCAGCCGCCGTATACATCAGTGTGTGAATGTGTGCGAGTGTTTTGTAGATGGAGAGTCGAACTCTCGGGAAACGGACGGACGGGGGGGGGGGGGGGCAGTGCCTTGGCTGAGTTACGTATACGTCAATTTTATGGTAACTATAGAAGGCGTTTCCTATAGAGTCCATAAAAGAAGCTTGGGCAGCCGATCGCAAGACCCGAACCTCCATCTCACAACCGACCGCGCCTAGAATACTTGCAAATAAAAACTGTGCGCGGGGTGGGTGCTCCTTTCTTGGATTCACCAAAGTGGCCGACCGTTCTCCTTACTATGTGGCAACGGCACTAACGGAATTTCGTCGATCGTCAAAGCAGGCCATACAGACGCATGAGCAAGTCTACATACAGTCGCTTCGCGGCTTTGCTAAAACACACACACGCAGAAAGTGCGCGTGCAGACAAAAAAAAAGGGGGGGGGGGAGGAATGCGGTCGTCGCTTCGATGATAAGCCATTGGCGAAACGCGCGCGTATTCCTCGCGTGGCGCGCGAGCGCGCCTTTCATTCGCGCACACAGCGTTGAAAGAAAAACCTCCCGAACGGAGGGCGGATTCTGCGAGCCCACCGGTGCCGAAAAGCGCCCTCCTACTCGCTGTACGCATGTACTCGTGCCACGTGTATCTACATATGGATGCCCATGTGGCTGTCGTAACCGACTGAACGGCGCGGTCGACCAACGTTACGTCGTACTGAGAGCGCGCTGCAGATGTATATCCGTCAGTAACGGTGTACACAACAGCGCGCACGTGAGTGTGATCGAGAACACATCGTTCGCGAAAACATCGGTGAGCGAGTATGAGAGAGTGTCGGGCTTATACTGCAGAACCTGTAGTGTACGCATACGTGTACGAGACATGTCTTTCCCCATGCAGTTATGTCAAGTGGTGGCAAGCAAAAAAAAAAAAAAAATGAATTAAAAGTAAACACGCATATTAGGTTTGGTGTAATGTTAACCCCCTGCGTTCTCAATGCGGTTTTATTTTCCCCACAATCTGCCGCGTATATTACAGCAACGCACGACTGCTTCGTTTGAAGGCCCTGCTCGTGTTTCACAGGATGTTGTTCCGCGTGGCGTGCTCCGTCGATCAACAAAATGGTGAAAGAATGGTCTCTTTTCTACTTTCTCGAAACGCTTGCATCCAGTAATTAAACTGTGCACGTACGTGCTCCGAGACAGCGGTTTAACTCTGACAAATTCGAAGCCGCAGCACCTGCTGGATGTATACAATGAATCGACATTTAATCATTCCGTAATTATATGAACCCTGACTGGAAAATACACGGAGCATATCATCCTGCATGTCACCGGGAGGATATATTGCGCCACTTTCGGGCCCCTCATTTTCTTCTCCTCCATTTATTTCCTCCCTTCCTCTTTTGTCTTCACAGTTAATTTTCGAAGCCGGCCGTTGTCTCTATATGCAAGGGTATACATATGGTCACTAACTATATATCCTTCACGGAGAACTCGGCGTAACTTGTTCGAGCCGTCTTTGTCAAATGTCTCATACATATAGGGAATGCATTCTTGAACTAAAGTATGGAACACTTCGCGATCATTATCATTCGTCTAGTGGACCACATTTTAGTGAAGCGCACGCACGCAAAAGGGCCGTTTCACAATGTAAGCCGTATGGGAGAAACGCGAGGAAGGACGCCGCAAAAGAAAGAAAAAGAAGAAATACTACATGAGCAAGAGCATCATATATTATACATATATACACAATTACGCACCCATGGAGCCGGCACAAGTTGTATGCAGTTCTGCCCGCGCGTCACACGTATACAGCGCGGTATGAGCACACACTCTTGACGTATACCGCCGCGATGGCCAAAAATCTTTATGTTTAACGACGCGTCCTACTCAAATTGTTCCTCTGAACATCTGTTTTTTACGTGGCTATAAAAAAATAGACTCATACAAAAGAATACTACGTTATAAATTCTTCCCTTCAAATCGCCACAAAAGCGCGCGCGCGCGAGCATCGTCTGACGTCGACCCGCTTATTCTGCAAACGTGAGGCCAAACTGTTGCACGTAAAACAATGGGTGGATGGCAGCCCGCGCCTCTGCACGCACGTGACCGAACACGCCGAACCGTGATCGGAATCTTCGCCGAGGAGGCGCCGGTTCTTTTTTAGCCGGTAACCCTGAAATAGCGCATCCGCGCGCGCCGCCACGGTCATGGCCGTAAAGATGGTCAGGTCGATATACTCCGAACGACGTGCTCGTTCGAGAAGACAAGCTGTAATAACGCCTCTCGCAACCGTCCGAATTTTACACAGATCGTTGGGCTGCCGCGGGCGGGAGGGAGCTTTAAGCTATACAGCCAACATTTGGCCGTGAACTAGTTAATCGAAGCGTGTTGCTTATAGCTAAGCAATACGCTCAGATTAACTAGTTCACGGCCAAATCAGCCAAATGTTGGCTATGCCTATATGGCTCTCTTAGCGTACACATCGGCGTAACAGCGCTGGGCGTGCATGCTTGCACGAGCTGCGTGTGAAACGTGAAAAAAGCGTGAGCGCTTTGAGTGAATTCATCATCATCATCAGCCTGGTTATGCCCACTGCAGGGCAAAGGACTCTCCCATACTTCTCCAACTACCCCGGTCATGCACTAATTGTGGCCATGTTGTCCCTGCAAACTTCTTAATCTCATCCGCCCACCTAACTTTCTGCCGTCCTCTGCTACGTTTCCCTTCCTTTGGAATCCATTCCGTAACTCTTAATGAGCATCGGTTATCTTCCCTCCTCATTACGTGCCCTGCCCATGCCCATTTCTTTTTCTTGATTTCAACTAGATATCATTAACTCGCGTTTGTTCCCTCACCCAATCAGCTCTTTTCTTATCCCTTAACGTTACACCTATCATTCTTCTTTCCATAGCTCGTTGCGTCGTCCTCAATTTAAGTAGAACCCTTTTCGTAAGCCTCCAGGTTTCTGCCCCGTACGTGAGTACTGGTAAGACACAGCTGGTTATAAACTTTTCTCTTGAGGGATAATGGCAGCCTGCTGTTCATGATCTGAGAATGCCTGCCAAACGCACCCCATCCCATTCTTATTCTTCTGATTATTTCAGTCTCATGATCCGGATCCGCAGTCACTACCTGTCCTAAGTAAATGTATCCCCTTACCACTTCCAGTGCCTCACTACCTATCGTAAGCTGATGTTCTCTTCAGAGACTGTTAAACATTACTTGTTTTCTGCAAATTAATTTTTAGACCCACCCTTCGGCTTTGCCTCTCCAGGTCAGTGAGCGTGCATTGCAGTTGGTCCCCTGAGTTACTAAGCAAGGCAATATCATCAGCGAATCGCAAGTTACTAAGGTATTCTCCATTAACTCTTATCCCCAATTCTTCCCAATCCAGGTCTCTGAATACCTCCTGTAAACATGCTGTGAATAGCATTGGAGAGATCGTATCTCCCTGCCTGACGCCTTTCTTTATTGGGATTTTGTTGCTTTCTTTATGGAGGACTACGGTGGCTGTGGAGCCGCTATAGATATCTTTCAGTATTTTTACATACGGCTCGTCTACACCCTGATTCCGCAATGCCTCCATGATTGCTGAGGTTTCGACTGAATCAAACGCTTTCTCGTAACCAATGAAAGCTATATAAAGGTTGGTTATATTCCGCACATTTTTCTATCACCTGATTGATAGTGTGAATATGGTCTATTGTTGAGTAGCCTTTACGGAATCCTGCCTGGTCCTTTGGTTGACGGAAGTCTAAGGTGTTCCTGATTCTATTTGCAATTACCTTAGTAAATACTTTGTAGGCAACGGACAGTAAGCTGATCGGTCTATAATTTTTGAAGTCTTTGGCGTCCCCTTTCTTATGGATTATGTTAGCGTTTTTCCAAGATTCCGGTACGCTCGAAGTCATGAGGCATTGCGTATACAGGGTGGCCGGTTTCTCTAACAATCTGCCCACCATCCTTCAACAAATTTTGTGAATTGCCCACGTATATATATATATATATATGTGTGTGTGTGTGTGTGTGTGTGTGTGTGTGTGTGTGCGCTGGCCGTATCCTGCAGTGAGGTACAAGTCCTATATGCGATACGTCCGCGAGCCCACGGCCGCTCCGCAACACTATTGTTGTACGAAAGCCTGGAACTACATCCAGTATTTGAGTCTGCAGGAGACCATGGACATTGCTCGGACTCAGCGTATGGGCCAATGAGATGTCTATGTATATCAGAAGCTGCCCAACAGCGTATACAGGTGCATAGTTCATAACATCTGCGAGCACGACACCGCGTATGTATACGCAAGCCGTACACCACAAATAAAAGTGAGAGCGACGAATGCAGAGGTGTACAGAAAACGCGCAAACACGTGACACGCTTTACCGCGCGTTAAATATCCTACAGCGTTCGGTGTCGTCTAAAAGCAGCAGTCCATTGAGGAGGATGATAATCCGTACTCTGCGCAGTGTAAAGCCGTCGAGATTATCCTCGTCGGACATCGTCGGACAACGGGCCAAGCTATAGCTCCCCTGAGCGTTGTAAACGACTCCCTAATATTTGGAGGAAACGTTGCGGTCTAGTGGTCGAGAGGGCGTTGACGCGGGCTGGCTGGTATGTACACATGGCGGCGTCGACAAGAATGGGCAAGGGCCGAAGCAAGAATGCGGACGACACGGCGTGGGCCTGCAAATAATGTTCATTGAGCGCTACGCGCGCAGTGTAGATAGACCGAATGTATACACGCACGAAGAAAATGTTCTTTATTATTAATTCGTGTTTTATGGCGCAAGGGCTACAACGGCCAAAGAGCGCCAGCAACAATGTTTAGTAGTGCGGTAGAATGTTATAAACATGACAGCGGGTATAATGGGTTGCAATGCCTGTGATGTACTGCGGTGGTTGTAAAGGCCTAGGAATTAAAAACATAAGGCTTGCATTTCATGAGAGAATTTAGGATGATTATGTAGGATTTCGGGTAGCGTAGGGAAGATGAGTTTAAAGATATATTCTTCAAAAAGTTCACATCATTAAGATAACAGCCGGTCGAGGGGGAACATCGGCTCAGCCGACAGGAAAAATGCAGGGTGCATACGTAAATTGCTGCGGTAAAGTAGAAAATGTTCTTTAATGAAGCTCTATATAGCTCTGGCGATTCAAAGCAAAATCGTTCACAATATTCCTGCTGTGCGTAGAAAGAAAGAAAGATAGAGAAAGAGAGAAAGAAAGAAATCTCATTTCAATTGCAAATCGACAACCCTATGAACGTTTGATTACTATAGTCTGATCAAGTGTATACACTCTATACGAAACAACGTTTAACAGACAAACGATCTAATAAGTTATGGTTGCTTGCTAATAACCATACGGGAGAAAAGGTCATAAGTACATGTAAATGGTTATAGCAAGACAGAAATGGTAGCGCATGCAAAATACGCATTGACAATAGCCGAAAACCTTAAAAGCAGCCACGTTTCTATGCGCGCACTATATGTACGGGGAAATATGCATATATCTGCACGGAGACGTGGCCACCGCGCGCGCGCGCGCACACACACACACACACACACACACACACACACACACACACACACACACACACACACACACACACACACACACACACACACACACACACACACACACACACACACACAAGAATCGACCGCACTAGAAACTCGCATTACACGTATCCTATAGCACAAACACTAGCGCACGTTGAATATTTTATGCAGGACTTTTAGTTTACCTCACGAAGTTCCTGTTCCCACGGCTAGCGAATTACGAGAGAGAGGGAGAGATTGAGAAACGACGTGATCGAGAGCACAAACGATGTGGAACCAGCTCACGTAACCAGAAATACAGAGATACGTTTTACCACAAAAGGCATTTCGTTATAATTGTTACTATAGATCTATTTTGGGGCACCTTCGAAGTAGTCGTAGACACGCAGCCATCGATGGTGCACGCACGTCTGCGCTCTCGGTCAGCAAGTCGTCGTTAGCGAGATAACAAAAAAGAAAAAAAGAAAAGAACACACAATCATAAAAACCGGTTCCGCAAACTCGACCGCGAAAGGACCACACCGGGCTAAACGCAACCTTCGGCGGAACGCGTACCGAGGGGGAGAAGCAGGGGGGGGTGGGGGGCACGAAAATAATATAACGGTTGCAACGGACGTAATACATGCTTATACGCAGCCGAGTTCTAGGATATATATACATGGAAGGCTGTGTAACGCTTGGGGAAGGAACGCTATACAGATTTAGATCAAATGGCACACCGCACCGGCGCAGTTGAGTGCCGGCCGTGTAATGGGCATTGTAATTGGCCGATTTCTCGCGCTCCAGAGGTGGTGGTTGCGTGTGGAAGCGAAGCGGGACGTAACGGTCCGGTGGATTGCGTCCGGCCACGAAGGTGATGACGGCAGATGCCTCTGCATGAAGGGTACGTATATACGTATGCAGGCAGCGCGGTTCATCGTGCTATCGGCAGCACCGCTTCTGTACACGCGGGGGGATTTGCTACGGAATTACACAGGCGCATCGTGCTTTGTCCACCGATCACGAGCGTTCAGTGTTTTTCGTTTTTTTTTTCTTTAGTTGTAGCGCTCTGCGTGTGAACGCGCCGCGTTAATTACGCTCGTTCGTTTCACGTGGCATAAATAAGTACGGCCGTGCATCGCCATACTTAACCCGAACACGCGCGCTTAATTTGTAAGCGCCTCTTTTCCTTCTCCTGCGGAAGATTTCTGGTTGGGTTCCCTTGAATGTGTAAGCTTATAATGCGTCTTTGTAAAGCGGTCGATGTTTAACTGCTCCGCATACAGACCGCGTTCGTTTAAGTCATAACTCGCTGTACATGCGTCTTCATGGTTCGAGTTAAGTCTGATGACGGCTCTACACATATGTCAACGTATACGAGTGAACCCCTGATATGACTCAGGCGCTTGAGGCGAAAGCCAAATCTCCAATTGTGGTTGTCCGCTCGGCCGGTGACTTAACGGCGAATGACGACTAAACCAAGGGGCACTTTCAGTACGCGCAGACAAAGTAAGTCGCGCTGGACTCTTAATTGTCTACCGTGGTTTTGTACCGTGGTCTACCGTGTTTCCCTTGGCGTACTGAAGAAGACGAAACAAACAAACAAACAAACAAACACTACCATTGCATTTATAAGAGCGTCTCAGAACTATGGCTAAAAGGAAGCTTAATTTTGGGAAACTTAACTGAAACGTCAATGTATTTTAACGTAAAACAATATATCTCAAAAGAGGAGCGCCAGTTTTACGATTCTTGCTTAGGACGTTCACTATACTGCCCACGACTTCAATTTCGCAACTTCAACGTGCGCCCTAAAGCAAATAACATTTAAAAAAGTTTATTAGTGGAAGTTTTGTTAATCAGGCAAGTGAATATTTCGGTCTGTCGTTCAATGCCCGCTTCTTCGAGGTAATCCCACTTGAACAGGCTAAATGGCACGCACTATATGGTCAAGGCGACGTATTTTTTTAAAAATCTGCTCGAATTAAAAAAAAAGGAGAAAATTCAGTGCCGATTCAGCATTAAATGCGAGAGAAATGCATTAGCATTACTTCGCACCTCCTTGAAGTCCCGGATTCATGACCGAAACCGCGTTCACCACATCGCAAAGTGTTGTTTACGAGATCCCTCCGACACCTGCAAGTCCTGCCTCTTCGAGGAGCGAAGTGCAACTGACGGTATACTCTGCTCCGAACCACCGTCAGTTGAACTGCATATATATATATATATATATATATATATATATATATATATATATATATATATATACACACACACACACACTACGTTACAGGCTTCCCACACTTCACATATACTTTTCGTTTACTCACTTTGACACTCCCAATGCTAACGCATTAAAAAACATGAAAAAAAGCGCGATATGTGGCACGAATGCCACCAATCGGTGCATATAGCCCGCAGGAAGGCACACGCAACCAGTGTGCAGATATTCAGTCACGCGGATCCTCTGCGCGCTCGGAGTAGCGACTATAGCCGAGGTCGCGCGGCATCCTGTAGCGATACGGCCAATCGCTGTTTTAAAGCTGCTCGGCTCGACATTTGTACTGCGTATACACTTGCTGCGGTCTCCTCGCCGTCCTGTTCTAAAAACAAGTAAACAAAGCGCCGGAGGAAGAAGCAGTCTTCTGACCGCGGGCGGGAAGAGCTGATAAGAGGGCGGCTGCGGGGGCATGCAACTTGGCTGCAGTCACATGTCTTGCAGTACATATGTGTGCCACGTCGGAGCTCACAAAACAGCCCGAAAAGAGAAGTTTACAAGATGGAACGCACCGCCAGGCCACGTCGCTGGGATGTTTCCTTCTTTTTTTCTCTCTCTCTTTTCGCGTGTATACCCACGAGACGCGGATAGAACAGACGATTTCTGCTACGAGTATACGTGGGTGTGTCCCAACTATCGTGCACCGAGATTTAAATATATGCAAATGCAACGTAGCTGCATCGAATCAAGGCGTACTGTTGTTTGCCGTCACTTGGAGATACTCAGATTATTTTTTGCATTCCACCTAATTACATAATTAGTCTTAATCAACTTCTCAGATATTATAATTTGATCAAAAAGTGTCATTGAGAAAATTGTAGAGCAACATGAAAAAAAAACTCCCAATACAGCTTTCTGTTGCTCAATACGTGCTATATAAAAGTGTTTCTTCCGAGCGTGAAAGAAGCCCACACGCAAGGATTGCCGCGCGACTGGCCGCTCGAGGACAAAAGGTGCTTCACCGGCGAGCACGCAGCTATGGAATGCCATTCTCGCTTCATCATCTTTTCGACGACAAGAAGCTGGCGACGAAACCAGCGCCACCTCAACGTGACTGACAGCGACTGTGCTTGGTGTCTTCGTCTTTTCGACGACACAGAACTGACGGAACGAGACGAGTTCTGGGACCCCAAACTACAATGGGTCATCGGCCATGTGCGTCTCTAAACGGCAACGTCGTTCTTTGTTAGCTCCTCGTGAAGCGTTGACCAATGCCCGCCCCGGACTACGATGGGACCCGGCGCAGACTTTCAGCGGCAGACAAAGAACCTCCTTTCAATATGACCATAATCGCCACAAAGAGCCAACAGTGACAGCTACCATAGAACAGCGACGACCCCGATTTCAGCTGTAATTGCTTCGTCATTGCATCGAGGGCGGTTGGAAGGTTGGACACCAGAGGCGGAGTCCGCCGAGGTGGTGCGACAGCATGGGCGGGATTTTGCGGACTGTGGTGCAATTGCATTTGGCTCAGAGAGAGGGCACTGAATTCCCTCGTCGAGGGAAAGAGGGAGAAGAACTGCCTAAAAAGCGGAACTTGAGTGTTGCAAGGAAGTGTTCGGACGTGTAAAAAATACTTTGACACGTACTGTGCTCTGAAAATCATGGAGCCGTTCTTGTAGAAACATGTCACCATGTAAATTTGTACATAAAACTTGTTTTCCTCATCGCTCCGGACCTCTCTCTCTCCCTGCACCTGGCACGGCACCATCCTTCTGGCCGCTCGGACCCCCGACTTCGCAGCACTGCAGAGCTCACGAAAAGCAGACAGTCGAGGTTGTTCTTGGCGCGCGACGATACAAGCAGCGGTTGAGCTGCATACGACGCATGGATGAACACGTGGTATGCGTGTACACATCACTGGCGCATCCTTGTCAAGTGCTACGACTACCATTTCAAGCCGCTGTGACCTCCAAATTTTATTTATGCGCCTTCTTATTCCGGACACGCCTGAACGACGCCGGTCCACCTACTCCGTGACCAGCGAACAGGCGGAATGACGGTCAAAACCGTGCCCGCCACGACAACGAGAACGCGGGTAGAGTCACACCAGTCCTATGGCTAACTGCCGCTTTCGCAATGTCCCCAAGCAAGCGCTTTAGTGCTCTCCGATCTTTAATACTGCGCAATCATTCACGTCGAGGAATCCACCACTGTGGATGCAGCCGTTGCCTTCGTATACGTGGACGAGTTGACGCATGTCCTTCGCCATATCGCGTGCTCCCACTGACACGGCAGTTGCGGAAACAGTCGAAGAGCCGCCGAGTGCATGCGTCGAGCACTATGTGACCACCGCGCCGTTGGCGAACAGGGTCGTCGAAGGGCCATCGAGTACGTATATCGAGCTGGGCCGACCGCCAGGCCCGCAGCAGCGATTGCCCTCAGGGCCACCGGAGGCCGAACCAATGAGGCGCCCACTTCCTCGTCGACCCGGCGCGTCGCTTCGTCCATTGAGCCGAACACGGTACGGGCGTCGCGACACGAGATGCTCGCCGCTGCCGTGTGTCTATGCATGCGAGCGTGCGTGTGTGCGTGTGTGTCGAACCTTCCCAACCTTCCGCCAGTATCCCAACCCTCCCAACCGCTGGTCGGAGGGTGTTGGGATACTGACGGAAGCGTAGTGGATACACTGTCACTGCCTTCAGGTGTAAACAAGCGTCATATTCCACTGAAAAAGGGGTAATCACCAGGGAAAGTTAGAAGTGAAAGCTTCAAACACGTAATAAAAACAAACAAACAAACATAAAAGCTGGACACGGTCACAGAAAGCCGACCACTGAACGTTCGCACGTGCATATATGCAACAAGTCGAGTATACTTCCGTAAAGAAACACGTCAGCTGGCGTTGTGCGGGCCTTCTGTCAACTGTATAGTATATAGACCTTCAAACGCCTGTGCCTAGCGTCAAAACTTTTGCTTGAAACAACTCCTTATGATTTGGCCGCTTCGTAGATGGATATCTGAAAACCGTATCTAACCAGTGAAGTAAGAGCCATCGCCGCTGCTTTGTTAGACATGCGGGAGGCCCTTTCGTAGAACGAGGACACAAGGTCGTCCGGTTATTGCTCTATACGAACTTTAGCCATTAGGACACAGAACATCGTCAACATCAGCTGACTTGACCGGCGTTCGAGATGCAGTCCGCTGCATACTTCAACAAAGCCTCGAGAAATGGACAGTGTTCTGTGACTCAAAACCGGCGCTGCATCTCGTAAGCAATTATATCAACCACAGAATCGCATGTCCTCTTGTTTATGGCTCTGCTTGTTGAGGCGTCTCAATCCGGGCACACCATCATGCTGAAGTGGATTCCTATAGCCGTTGTGGAATAGCTGGAAATGAACAGACTGACGCGGAGTCAAAAAAGGCACACACTGACGGGAAGATTATACAAATTAATTTTTCCCGGCACGGCATCAACGCCTTGCTCCACAACTCCATCAAAACCTCTATGGCGCGACGATGGGACAACCCTGAACATCGGCAAGAGCGCCTCCATAGACCTGACGCTGGTTTGCGATTCCGGCTGCCACTTCGGCTGCGGGGAGGCCAGGAAACACTCATACATCGATTACGGCTCCGTGTGGTGTACACTCACCGATACCTTGACGAGAAAGGGACCCTGACTGTAGCATCTGTCGAACTCCCGAGACAATAGCTCACATACTTTGTGTGTGCCCTCAATATACGGCCGAGCGAAGGACACTTCAGTCAAGTGTTGACTGTTTGGACTCCCGCCCCTTTTCGGAAGAAAATCTTTTAGGCGCTTGGAGACCAGTGGACCATGCCCAACGCATCATAATGTAACTCTTAAACTTTCTATGTGAGACTCGCTTAGACGGTCGTCTGTAGGAGCTATGAGACGTGAATAGAGTGTTTGCACGATAACGACTTGTGTGCACAAGATTACTCGTACCTGTAGCATGTCTAAAACATGCATCCGCGTATTGGACAACGTGTATATAGTAGCTCATTGTACCATATCATAATCAGCTTGCCCTGTATCTCCCACTTCTTCTTACATCAGTTAGGAGTAGAAGGCATAGAGACACGTTCTACAGCCCTACTTCTCCTCCTTTCTATTCATTAAAGTATACTCTTCCTACTCTAGCCATCATATATATTCGCGTAAAGAAGCAGCTATAGCTGCTCGCTTACGCGAATACGATGGTTAGAGTGCGTAGAACGCTGAAGTTAACGGTCCGGCATCTGATGGAGCTTTGTAGTCTGACTGCTGCACAGACGAGAAAAATACCAAGGAAAGGGAAGGTTGAGAGGGCGAACATCCGCATTAAACGCGTACGGTGACGCTTTGAATCGATCGAGCGTAAATCTAGTAACGCGTTCGCGGTCGGAAATATGGGGCAGCAGACACTTGTCGACACCCTTGGTCGACGAGTCATCAAAATCAGTCGGGGGACGAATAAGTGAATAATGCATGCGGTAGGCCGGATGAGTGAAAATGGGAGGGCGAGCCGGGTATAACGAGATCGGGTGACAACTAATTAAAGCGGCGGCCGAATGAGGATGCGAATAATGAATGAGGGCGGCGAAAGTGCGAATGAACAGCGTAATGAGCCCGCGTGCGCGTACAGCGAGCCGATGAGCAAGACGGCGATGGAGGAGGCAGGCCTGGACGGCGATATAACGAGAGCGTGTTGGCAGCGGACGTGTGTGTCTCGAAGAGGAACAGAAAACGCTAACACGTACGTACGTCAACAGCGAGTGAATCAGCGATCATGCCACAGCGCGTACGTTGACCGACCCGCTGAATTTGTTCAGTTAATTTCTGAAGACCTCGTCTTGATCGTTTTGAGGAGATTCACTAGGCTTGCAAAGACGCGAAGAGGTAATCAAATATAAGAAGGATAGATTATAGGTTCACTGGTGTTTCTCTCTCTCTCTCTCTCTCTCTCTCTCTCGTATGTGTGCTTGCATGTGTGTGTGTGTGTGCGCGCGCGCGCACACACCAATAACGAAACTAATTGGCGAGACCGCGCGAGCGGCGAAAAGCGATCGCAAAACAAAAGGAGCGTGGGAGGGGGGGGGGCGCACGGCTCGCTATGTTCCAGGCACACGTCGCAAATGAAGATAAACGGTTCGTCTCGCTATAGCAGAGGTAATTGATTCTCATTCGTTAGGCGACAGTTGCCCATTGTCTGAGCGCCTTTCCCTTTCCGCGACCGTGTCCCGGCTCATCGGCTCCTTCCTCCACTCTCGCACCCTCTCCCTTCACACCCCCCCACCCCCCCAGCCCCGGTATAGATTGATGGAAGCGAGCGAGGCCTCGCTGCTGCCGCGCGCCGCCCGTCACAACAACAGCGGGGTCGCGTAAACGAACCTCATCGACGCCCACGCACACCGGCAGCAGCGCGTACAGCTCGGGCGCCCGTTGCTCCTTACGGGCGCAACAATGGCCGTCACCGCACGCGACAAAGAGGAGGAAGGGGGGAGAGGCGGCAGAGAACGGCACTCGTGACTCGGGTAAGGAATGACGGCGGCTTCTACTACAAGTGAACTGTCATCGCACGGCACGCAGCGATGAAAGTGCCAAGAATAGAAACGGGAATAAAAAAAAAAAAAAGAAAGTGGGACGTTTACACATCGGAGGAAACGAGGCAAGAAGCACGAAAGTAGAAACAACAAAGCCGGCGACAGATGCGGAGACGCAAGGCTATCAAGGACACTACACCCCGGTAATTTTACTCCTGGCATCGCGCACCAAACTCGCGACCAGAGATCTCAACTGCTGAAAAGAGGAGCGAGAACTTATTGTGAACGTGAAAGGGGGTCGAGTTTGACAGAATCTGTTCCGTGGCAGTTTCTTTCTTCTTCTCGCTGGCAGCACGCAAGGAAAACTGTTTTTAACTACTCCCGCATGTTCAGTACCTACGTAAGTCATTCGATTAATTAATTAATTGGCCTACCTTAAGTATCACGGCCAGCGGCGTGAAAAACGAGTCGCCACACGAACGACAGAATACGTGCACATTCCGACAACCCAGGCACGCAAAGGACATGACGGACGTGCAAAGGACAGCTCGATGCAACGGAAACACCTCCCCGACGAAGCGGATTCCCTTCCCAAGAGTGAATGGGGCGGGGGGGGGGAGGGGGTACGAAGAAAGGAGGGCGCTCGCGCAGCGGCGTACGTACACGACACGTATGAAGATGGCGTTCAAACGTGCCCCCAAGCAGAACCACATGCACGCGCATCCGCGTCTTCCGACGCCTCTGCAGTGCGTTTAGCGCTTCCTGTACACTGTAAAACAATTTACACCCTAAAAAGTGAAAAAAGGGTGTAAATGTGTCTATAACTCACATCCTTAGGGTGTTATCTATATAACGGACACCCTAAGGGTGTGAGTTATAGACACATTTACACCCCTTTTCACATTTTAGGGTGTAAATTATTTCACAGTGTATACTTGAAGGGCGCCTATTATAGAGTGCGATTGCACTAAAGATAAACAACAAACATAGTGAAACTGGTGCAGCTCGCCTTAAATGAGCACCATTCCCACTGATTTCGAAGATTCGGCTATTAAATGAGAGAAATAAATGTCAAACTTCTCATTGAATGCCGCCTACATAAGCCGCCGAGCGCACAACGTCATTCTAGAGTCGTAGAATTCACGGTATTTTGAAAGACTTCTAGTCGGTTATGCGCCCTAAAAATTCCTTAAATTATGGGGTTTCACGTGCCAAAACCCCGATTTAATAATGAGGCACGCCGTAGGAGGGAATTAAGGAATAATTTGAACGTGCACTTATACATCTAAGTACGCGGTAGTTTTCGCATTTCGATGACGTGGCGGGGATTCAATCCCTAGACCTCGCGCTTTGCAGCCCAACACCACAGCCACTAAGCAACCACGGCGGGTGTCCTGAAAATTCACAAACGTTGTCAGGCATGCCATATAGCGACACAGCCCTTCTTGGAGCGTAAGCGTAATATTTCCCTATCGATAAGTAATTCGCTACCCCCGAGTAGACAACATCCCTGACGTCGAGGAAATCTGGTGCGGAAATGTCAGCGTCGCGCCACCACCACCGCTCGCTTTGGCGTCCTTTCTGGCTCACCGAGCTGTTATTCTTATGGTAAAAACAGTCCCGTTTGATGCATTAGGTAAGCGTAATGCGTTAATACAGCTAAACTTAATAACCACTTCGACTGACTCGTGATAGACTTGGATGGTGTAACGAAGCGACGTTGCAATATGGAGGATGATTTGCTCCCACCTTCGGCCATTCGTGCTTCTGTGTTATACGCCCGGCGCTGTGGGTTCTCCGTCCAGCGC
This sequence comes from Dermacentor variabilis, assembly GCF_050947875.1. NCBI lineage: Eukaryota > Metazoa > Arthropoda > Arachnida > Ixodida > Ixodidae > Dermacentor > Dermacentor variabilis. Next base: position 137,292,204 of record NC_134569.1, read on the forward strand.
ATATACGGAGAAAGGCCGCGCGTCGTACACCCTCACTTTACCGCTCCCTCGCCGAGCCTTTCGGTGGCTCCTAGGCCAACGGCTATCGATATATATATTTGTGTGTATATATACACTGGCACAGGGCAGTTTTGCGGTGAATTGAGGGAGGGGAGAGACAGAACCCAGGCGAGGCAGTCTGCCTGCCACCGTATACTATAAAACCCAGCGGGTGTGCGTGCCGAGTATATATATGCGCGAGATTCTTCCAGGGTGGTCTCCCCACATGGTGAAGTTCTCCGTTTCTCTTTTTTCTTTCCTTAATTTATTCCAGGGCACGTTTTTTTTTTTTTTGTCGCTTCTTCTTCTTGCTGCTGCTACGCTTGCCGCAAGCGGTGCTGATGGCTCTCGTGCGTATGTACGCGTTAACTGTTCGAGTGATCAGAAATTCCGGCTCTGTAATCCCCGCAGTCCGTTTTTTTCTCTATCTCTCTCATTTTTCCCTCTTCTCGTATGAAAGCATGCAGAAAATCATCAGTTCAAAGTACGAGTAGCCGAACTGCCGTAGACAAGGGAAAAAAATAAATAAGAAAAAGCTACACAACATCGCATGCAGAAAAACAAACAAGAAAGAATGAAACTGGATGCATGCGCAGTTACGTCCGTCTTTCGAACGCACACGCAAGGGCACTCACAAAGTACACTCACGGGGCGGCCGCTTTCCGGCGCGAAAATTAAAGCACCGAAAATATGCTCCCGACAAACCGGAACGTCGATCGCGAGCGGAGATTTCTGCCGAAGACAAAGCGGCGCAGCCGACCTGCACGCAGCCTTCGCCCGCTCGCGACCAAAGCAATTCTGCATGCCCCCATCTTGATAACGTAACAAAAAAAAAAAAAACCTCGCACCTTACAGACCGCATGCGGCCGCCACGACGGCCACCAACCAGCACACCGATACAGAGACGCTCCGAACATCGCGATCTGCAGCTCGCGGCCGAGCACGCACGTGCAAGTTGCAATTGACGCCGAAACAGGGAACGGGCCAAGCCGGGGGCCCGGCGCGAGGAAATCGCCTCGCTGCTGCTGCTGCATATTCCTTCCGCGAAGACGCGCGCACGCACACGCAAGCAGAGAGCTGTGACGGGGAAGCGCACGATTCGATCGAAGGCTGTGCTGTGCGTTAGAGAACGCTATTGACGAGCGCCTGGCCGCATGTGTGGGTGCGCACCATTCACGCGGCTAAACGGAGCGTGCGCTGAGGCACGATTCCAGGCGCTCCACACAGAGCGCGGGCCTGCGTTTCTGCGAGTTTATTGTTTTGTTTTCACTCGTAGTAATTTCGCCGAGTCCGCAACAGGCACGTCTTCGGCGCCAATCTGTCTTCACGGTGAGTGCGCGCGAGCACACGGCGACAGGGAGAGATACTTTGTGGATCGGGACGGTTTTTTACATGCAGTCGTCGTCCACTCTCATTATATATATATATAAAAAAGGAAACTTCTCTTCCGTATTAAAGCGCTGGCGGCAGCTTAGAACTTCTGATTGTCTTATTAAGTCTTACTCAATGAAGTATCATCGTCATTCAACATAACTCGAATAATCAGCAAACGGACTGATACGCTATAGTAAGACGTTTCTTGTCTCTCTCTCTCTCTCTCTCTCTCTCTGACGTTTATTGTCTCTCTCTCTTTCTCTATATCTCCCTCACCCCTACCCCGTGCAACAACGCTGTTGAGGGGGGCTGCCCTCTCAAGAGAGGCAGTTACGGCGCTGCACTTTTCTCTTCACGCTCGTAACTAAAAGTGACTCACACAGGTGCCGCAAATATGTAGTACCGTCGTTCCTTTATTTTTTAACAAGGTAATTACCTACATTATTTTGGGTGTGGTCTTTTCTGAAACAGTTAACGATGATTTAACAACTTCATGTCCCAAAGCAGGTGCACAAAAAAACTCGATCACATTATTATTATTATTATTATTATTATTATTATTATTATTATTATTATTATTATTATTATTACATGACGGTGGTTGGGACGAAAACTCGCAGCTTGACAATCACTTCCCTTGACAACGAGTGGCTCTAAATTTTCAATGTGAGAGAAAGCAGGAAACGACAAACTTCGCCGCCATACACTCTTTTCTAAGCGCTGTGTTTGCCAAGAGTTGCAAATGCATTCCCGGAGGCTTCAGAAAATTATAATAAATAAATAAATAAATAAATAAATAAATAATGGTAATTAAAGAATAAGAAAGATAAAGAAAGAAGGAAAGGAAGCGGATGCGCCACAAAATAAATATACGCTGTATACACAAGGCTCACGCCGCACCCCTAGCTCGCGTCATCGAGCCTCTGGATGAGAAACGATGAAACGAAAGCGAACCTCACGAAGGCAAGAAAAAGAACGAAAAGGAAGAAAAATAGAGGGAGGGAACGGGGACGAGCGGGGAGCGGTATAGTCTGCAGTGCTGGCAGTCTCGCAAAAGGGCACGCGCCCTTAATTAGGACAGATTGCTAGCGCCTGCCCGCATGTGCGAGCGTCAAGAAGAAAGGGCATTGCAGCATAACTGCAGTCAGAAAGGGTAGCGGATATTACAGTACAGGGATTCCGTCACGCTGAAGCGTCCTCTAGCAGCTGCACTGTCTAAGCCCCTCGCCGTGCGCGTATATATATATATATATATATATATATATATATATATATATATATATATATATATATATATATATATATATATATATATGGCCGCAGTGCGCGTTTACGCACCTGCTGCAGACGTATACGCGCAATCCCTATATAGATGCCTCGTTGATCCTGCAGCGATCTGGCGCACTGTATGCGTCGAATTTAGGACCTCGCAAGCGCACGCATGCATATACGCGTACATGTATACAAACGTCGCCCCAAGTACTAAGCCGGCTTGTTGTCCGGGCCCTATGCTGTACAGGCGAGGCTTATATTTGACCGCGGCGCGCGCTGCACCAGCGTCACAAACAAGCGGCTTATTGTGCACCGCGGCTGCTCTGCGTGTGTGTATACGGATCGGATAAGCTGCGCGCGCGCGTGAGGACAGCACGGTGGATCGTGCGACGAGCGATGTTCATCCGGCGCACAGATTCTGCAGTGTGTGCACACAAACGCGCAGCCTCGCAGAAACCAGAACACGGAACACACACTGCAGACATCGTCGTCGAGTACGTACGTACCTTGCAGCAGGTATATATATATATATATATATATATATATATATATATATATATATATATATATATATATATATATATATATAAAGTGACTCTTTATGAGATATCAAGGGTGGTGGATCAACAAATAAGTAAGTAAATTTACTTACCTCTGCCGAGTCCTGGATAACGTTCCGAAGTAAGCCTGGGGCTGTGCGAAACGCCGCGTATAGGAGAGGACCGCCGGATTGATTCTGGCCACTTGAAGTTATTTATCGAGCACTTAAGCACCAAAGTACTCGAGCGTTTTCGTTTATCGCCTCCATCGAAATGAGACCGCAAATTGAACCGGCGACCTGCGTGCTCGGCAGGAGAACGCCACATATGCATGCACTGCTACGAAGAGCGCCACGGACACTTTTTATTTCTTTCTCCTACTTTTTGCGGGGGGTGGGGGGTAATTTCGACGGAAGGCGCCAACCCTCGACACCGTATGTATTGTGCTTTCTGAACCTCGCATTAAGAAACCGCATTTTTAAGTCGAAAGGGCTTCCCAAAATAAAAGATGCAGCTGCGTATACTACGTATATATATATATATATATATATAGCCTTCAGGTACACCGTCGGGAGGCTTGAGAGCATAGCTTCCGCAGCCGGCAGCTTCGGTAGAGTATATAGCCGAGAGGCCCTTCGCCGTTATTATTGCCACGATCTTGACTGTGGAGACCGGCGCGACGCGCATCAAGCTCGCGCAGCGGGACGGCGCATGACAGGTGCAAGGAAATGATGACGCGCTATCCGTCAAAGCCGGTATTTAAAGCTCTCAACAGCAACAAGTGGGTCACCGGTGTACACATTGGGTAGGCCGGGTCTGCAAATTGAACTCGGCCCCAGAATTAGGGTTGGAGGTTCGGGCGGTTTTCCGCATTTCGGCCCCGAATGCGGTCACCGTATATACCTACAGACGTCCGATGCGATGTTGTTGTTGAAGCTTGGGAAAGTTGCTGAAGAGTTCGTCTCGACGGTGCTTCACAGCGCACACGGACTTAAGTGTAAATATAAGCGCTATAGGGAGGTGTTATCTGTAAATAGTTGTAAAACAGAGCGCCGTGCTTCCCGAACAGTATAAGAATCCCAACTGTACTTGCGTGAGATCCTATGTGTTGGCACGCTTGCATAATAATTGTACCGCTGACGCGCAGATCTTATCTATACGCGGGTACGTGCATAGCGCACAACGAGTTGCTTCAAAGACGTCTTGACGCGACTATAGAACCGCATATTTATTCCGGAAAATGTGCTGCAAGCATATACTCGTATATTAAGTGAAGACTCCTCGGCCCGTTTCAACAGACCTGGACTGGGCCTTTTCTCGTACAACCACCAAAACTTCCTCTGTCCATCAACGGCAATAGCTTCGAGCGCAGTACTACCGAACAATTTGGGTTATATTTTTCTTCTTTTTTCTCTATGCTTGGGAGATTTACAATCGCTGGGTGACGCCTTGTTGGTATGGGTACGTTTTTGGCACTGTGAACACTGTTTTCCTCTATAGCGAGTGGCTTTCGAAGCCGCTTTTGCCCATTATAGTGGTCGCCGTTCGTTCGTTCGTTCGTTCGTTCGTTCGTTCGTTCGCTCGCTCGCTCGCTCGCTCGCTCGTTCGTTCGTTCGTTCGTTCGTTCGTTCGTTCGTTCGTTCGTTCGTTCGCTCGCTCCCTCGTTCGATCGTTCGTTCGTTCGCTCGCTCCCTCGTTCGCTCGTTCGTTCGCTCGCTCATTCGTTCGTTCGTTCGTTCGTTCGTTCGTTCGTTCGCTCGCTCGTTCGTTCGTTCGTTCGTTCGTTCGTTCGTTCGTTCGTTCGTTCGCTCCCTCGTTCGTTCGCTCGTTCGTTCGTTCGTTCGTTCGTTCGCTCGCTCCCTCGTTCGTTCGTTCGTTCGTTCGTTCGTTCGCTCGCTCATTCATTCATTCGTTCGTTCGTTCGTTCGCTCGCTCATTCGTTCGTTCGTTCGTTCGTTCGTTCGTTCGCTCGTTCGTTCGTTCGCTCGTTCGTTCGTTCGTTCGCTCGTTCGTTCGCTTGCTCCCTCGTTCGCTCGTTCGTTCGTTCGTTCGCTCGCTCATTCGCTCGTTCGTTCGCTCGCTCGTTCGTTCGTTCGCTCGTTCGTTCGCTCGCTCCCTCGTTCGCTCGTTCGTTCGCTCGTTCGTTCGTTCGTTCGTTCGCTCGCTCCCTCGTTCGTTCGTTCGTTCGTTCGTTCGCTCGCTCATTCGCTCGTTTGTTCGTTCGCTCGCTCCCTCGTTCGCTCGCTCGCTCGTTCGTTCGTTCGTTCGCTCGTTCGTTCGTTCGTTCGTTCGTTCGTTCGTTCGCTCGCTCCCTCGTTCGCTCGTTCGTTCGCTCGCTCCCTCGTTCGCTCGTTCGTTCGTTCGCTCGTTCGTTCGTTCGCTCATTCGTTCGTTCGTTCGTTCGTTCGTTCGTTCGCTCGCTCCCTCGTTCGTTCGCTCGCTCCCTCGTTCGTTCGCTCGCTCCCTCGTTCGCTCGTTCGTTCGTTCGTTCGCTCGCTCGCTCATTCGCTCGTTCGTTCGTTCGTTCGTTCGTTCGTTCGTTCGTTCGTTCGTTCGTTCGTTCGTTCGCCCACGATGGGACCGGGAGACGAATTCCCGCCGCAATGTCGTGGGCCCTCTGGACAGAGGAGTTGAATGTGGAGATTGCTGCTGTTGACGGATTCCTCCCATTGTTATTTCGTGATGGGTGGAGAGGCGTTAAGGGCTGGGCACAGCCAGAGCATGTGTTCAAAAGAGCATGAGTCATGACCACATTTGGGGCACGACTGTGAGTAGTCGCATTCTCTCCTGTTAAGGGACTGAGGAGTGGGGTACGAACGAGTTTGCAGAAGTCTGAGTGTGCTAGCCTGAGGTTTGTTCAACTTGGGATGGGCGGTGGAAATGTCATCATGCCCACCCACTCGATAATGGGAAATAATTTCGTGGAAAGTACATAATGGAAAGTACATTCTGCCCAATGCGTTCCTTTCTTTTCAACTCACTATTGTACCTGCTCATTAAAATAGAATAATACATGCAGTTGCGGTCGCTGGATACACAATAATAGATCGCACAACACGGGCTACACAGCATACACGTAAAGCATGATATATGTCATTGCGAGCCTTCGTAGAAAAAAAAAAATTAATAGCACGCTTTTTTTTTCTCCATATTTTGCTTGCCAAATAACTTCATGCAGGATCACCGCAGAACAACGAGTATACAGCGCGTGGACAAATTGTGCGTTATGTTTCATTTAGGAGTCCCGAAATCTCTGATGAGTTATTTCCCTACCGACGAACAACAAACATGCCGACACACTAAAAACAGTGAGCGCGAAGGCAATAATGAGGAAGCGTTTGACGGGCCTGTCTTAGCGCGCTGTCAAGCTCATCATGTCACGCCAACCAGTCCGCGGCAGCGATATTTGGTTAGCATACACCGTCGAGGAAGTCGACGGAAGGAAGACCAGGAGGGAAAAAAAGATAAAAAATAGAAATAAACCAGGGATCATGACAGGATACCGTTACGATAAGCCCACGACTCCGTTCAACGCGTGTACAAGGTCGAGGCAACTAGAGCGCCTAACAAAATTGCAAGCAGCAATACGCCCCTCACACAGAGAAACCGTTCAAGAAAGAAAGAAAGAAAGAAAGAAAGAAAGAAAGAAAGAAGGAAAGGAAATAGAAAGAGAGAGAGGGGGAAGGTTATAAACAGCAGGGGAAAAGTAATAAACTCGCACAAAAAAAAGAAAGAAAGGACCGCAAGAAGGTCAACTATAGCAAATATAGCAAAGAATTAAACGGAAGACATAGACTCAAGTCGCGCCGAAGGCAATATGAAGATTCCCGAAGAAAAGAAACAGAAAATTACAAAAAGGGAATGAAAGGTCGGGGTCCCGAGAATTACGATCGCAGTGCGTATGAGCCGATATAGCGCGTGCGCCTATTTCATCGTGGAATGAGCTTACCGCACTAAGCCGGTAGCTCGTAAAGAGCAAAGCCGGAGGCGGCGCGCCGGCTTTGCACCCCCCTCCCGGCCGCCGAGAGACGAGGACGATGTAAGTGGGTGGTATCCTTCAATTACGCCCTTAATAAACCGCCGCGTGGCGTACGTGGATCTATGTATCCGCCGGCGACGGCGCGCTTCCACGTACAGTACGAAGTGTGCTGCTCACTGACACGTGCGCGCGCATCGACGGCGTCGTACACATTCGCCGCACGTGCATCTATACGCGGAAACGTCGTACCTGTACGAAAGCTGCAGTCCCAAGTGCTCGAATCCGTGGTGCGACGCTACGTATGTGCGCTCGTGAATTGTGTTCCGTGTGCGTCGACATGGCGTTCGATAATTTTTTTTTCTCGTTTTAGTTTTCCTTCTTTAATACTGCGTTAGTAGTGTTTATGTGGAATAAGCCGGGGCTCGAAAGAGGGCTACCTTCATGTTTTTTTCCTACATTTAAAGTAAACAAACGAAGGAAAAACCAATAAATAAATAAATAAACAAAACTGTAGCACAGTTCATTCAAGGCCCTTATATTTGCGTATGGGATTTATGCGCTCTTTCTGTCTATGTGCAGCGCGCACTGCCTTCTCATCCTTTCTTTCTCCCTGCCTGTCTTTCTTTCCGGAAGTAAAACGGCACATTCGCTATGCGCTTTGCTTCGTCTCTTCAGCAGCGAGCCTCTCGTTTCCGGACGAACGGTGGTCGTTTTCGTCAAACGTTAGCGTCTCGCACCGATCAAAACTCGAAGAAAAAGAAATATATAGGGAAGCAAAATGGGCGCGTGTCCCCGTCCCCTCCCCAAACGAGAGAACAGGGAGAACGTATTAAAAGGAACAAAGGCACCGAGCGAGCAACAAGCGATGGCGTATATAAGACGAAGGCAGGTAACGACCTGCCGCGACACTCTCTATGTGGGCTTCATATGCAACTCGTCCACACCGTAACGGCGATTGCATCACGTCCGCCCTCTCTCTCTCTCTCTGCTACCCTGACCCGCGTGGCCACCGTGCTATACATCCACACTGCAGCGTTTTTATCTGTACAAACGCGCCGCCGCTCCGTGCGCTGTATCGTAAAGGAAAGCGCGATTCATTTGCTGGCACTAAATTCCATACAAAAGGAGGTTACCTTCTTTTGTTTTACCCTTTTGTACTCCCGATGTCTGGGGATATCAGATGTGCTCTTCGAAGAAAAAGCGATTCATGCAGCCGGAAAGAGAGAAAAGGCGGGAAACGGGATGCCAGGAGAAATGTCTATATAGAGTAGAAAATAAGAAAAGGAAACGTTGCCTCAAACAGCCGTGCAATCTAATCTTTTTCCCGAAGATTCCAGAGGAATTTCAGGACAATGAACTCCCTTCCCGCTTATTTCCCTCCCCTCCCTCCCTTGCACGAGCACTCACACACACTTTCCTTCGTGCCGTCTAACATATCAGGCAGGGGTAGATCATTGCAGCAAGGAATTAGAAACAAAATAATAAATAAAGCTCAGCGAGGGATGATGGGAGGAGGGGGAGAGGTGTAACGTAAAAGCAGAGGAATCGATGACAAAAATGTGAAGACCTGAAAATGAGGGTGCCATAACTTTATGAAGAATGGCTCGTGAGAGAAGGTAGAACGAAATGGCTCCTGCTCTTTCTTGGGACTCACTTTGGGGCAGTGAAAAGAAAAAAAAGGGGGGGGGAAGCACCGTATGCGCTAACAGGACGAGGCGGAAGGCAATGCATAGTGAGCACGCGGCGAAAGGGGGTTGGGGCGGGAGGGGGGATTAAAGGGGAGACGAGACGCGACGCGGAAATGAGCAATAAAAACTACTAATAAAAAGGAAGTAAAGGAAAAAAAAACACAGAATCCATGGGATGCACGAGGCATGTATGGTATGGGGACTAGCCTGGACTAAGGGCGCCTGACGGGGCCGCACGTCGGCAGTCGCGTACTTAAACGACATGTGCAGAGTTGACACACAAAAAAAAAAAAGAAAAGAGAAACAGCTAAGGAAGAGCAGAGAGGGGCAATAAATTAGGAACGAAATAAAGAAGTGCGACGTAAAATACGAGAAAGAAAAAAAAAGTTTATACATACCTATATATGTAATTTCGATCTTTAGTGCCGAGGGAAAAAGAAGGGTGGGGAACATATTTATGCGAATGACCGAATTAAACAAAAAAAAAAACAAGGAGAGAAAAACCAGAAAGAAAAATTTTCAGGGAATACCGGAAGCGCAGGGATACCGGGAGGGTAGCCGAAGAATAGGGAACAGAGAGAAGCACTCAGGCGCGCGATTCGGGGAGATTCTGACGACGAGAAGAAAAAGAAAAGATAAGAAAGAAAAAAGAGAGTGTCAAAAGGGGGGTTTAGGGCGGGCATTTTTCATTCCGCCAAGTGCTCCACACGCCGGGCAACGGATGCGATGCAGGCACGCGCTGCGTGGAAACGAACGAGGGAATAACGAGGCGCGCACGGGCCGTTGCCATCAGTTTCTCACCGGCCAAAAAAGAGAACAACGGGGTCGCCTAAGATACACAGTCCGGCACCGCCATAGCCAGCTATAGCGGCGAGACGATTTGAACAAATTCCCCGTCACGTTCGCGGGAGCGCTGTTGTTGACGACTCGCCGATCTCGCAAAATAACGTGCACGAGCTGATTAATTACGGAAGGCCAGTCAAGAAGGCGGGTTATCAAACGAAAACGCAAGGAGAAATAGTATTAGGTTGTATTGGTAGACTATATACGACTGGAACGTTAATATAGAACACTTTTAACATTAGATATATGACTTGGTATACAAGCCAGCAATACAACAACAGCGACAACAACGACTACTGCACTAATAATAATAATAATAACAATAATAATAATAATAATAATAATAATAATAAACGACAAAGTAAAACACGGGTGATGGCGCCACCTGCCACCTCCCAGGTCTCAGCGCACTTCCGGTGACGGTCTCGCGCGCGTGAGCTGTTTGTCTCGTTTCGCGCAGCGCGAGATATTGCGCGCTCTGCACGATAATAACGGTATAAGTCAGTGCGACAATCACGAGCGCTGACGCAGACGTGAGAGGATGAAAGAGCGTGATCGCGGCGCTGGAACACGGTAGAAAACGACATAGTTTCGGTCACTGCGCGCGCGACTGGACGACGTAGGAATAAGCAGACGGAACATGCGAGGTACGATGTTAAAAATAACAGAGAAAAACACGCAGACATTCTGTTTGTATTTAGTAAAGCAATGAAGGGGGCTAGTTGGTGAACGTTCATGGTTATATTGCGCTCAGTTTTACAAACACGATATTAAGGAAGGACAGGACGTGGACGGACGAAGCGCAACGTCCGTCCACGTCCTGTCCTTCCTTAATATCGTGTTTGTAAAACTGAGCGCAATATAACCATGAATGTTCTGTTTGTATGTTTTATTATTGCTTTAATTCGTCTATTGAAGCAACAGATTAAACAAATAACTGATGTTGCCTTGAATAATTCTCGAAGTCACGTGTCCCTGTGAGTGACGTCACAGCACTGCCATGTACGTGGGCGCACTTGTGCGATTGACGTCGACTCTCCGGCTGTGAGAGCGTGGCGCCCGCGAGGATAAGGGCAATCGGTGTTTGGTTTGAAATTTAGGCTCTTTCCGCGGCGCGCATTGTATGCGCTGCGCTTGTCATCTCAGAAATTGCTAGATCCGGTGAGGGTCCCTTTAAGTATCCTCCCCCTCCCCCTATCTCAGCTTAATGTTCTACAGGCGTCATTCTGACAATGTTCGGTCTCCCGAGTGCAATGGTGCAACACACATCCTCTTGACACAACCTTCCCGGCATGTGTACTCCACCTCCGGCCTTTTACATGTATAGTACACGAGAATGACATCGGCGCAGCAAATGATTCCTAGAGGGAAGTAGATAAGCGAAGGAAAGCGGCGCCCTTTCGTGCACAAAACGCGGCGTCGGCGGCCGCCAAGCCCCTATGTCTGTGTGTGTGTGTGCACACACAGCATACAGCATGTCGGCGAGTCGTCCCATGCATGAGCTCAGTTAAACGAGGGCCGCTGGCGGCACGGACAGAGGGAATAAGCGCGCCGACTGCAAGGAGCGGAAATGAAGCACGCGATATGCAGATCTCGAGGAGGAGGGGAGGGGGAAGGGGCCCGCGCGGCGGTGTTTGTGCTCCTCCGACACAGCTGCACAGCTCGAAGAGGGGAGGAAGCGAGGACAGCAGTCTCCGCTTTCAGCGCGCCTTTTCCCTTCTCCGTGTACCGGAAACAGGGATCGGCCGACGGCGGTGTACAGTATAGGTGCTGCGGTAGCGGCTATGGTATACATGGCAGCGCCGCGGTGCAAAAGTCGCCAGGCGACAACGCCGACTCTGTCTTCGTGCCGTCTCTGGGCCCCCTTTCTGCATACGTTAGCCACGTACCCTTTCATGTAGCGCAGTAGCTGTCTTTGTCTAAAGAGCCAGTCTTCGTGTAAACATGAAAAAAAGAGGGGGAAAAAAAGCCTGCTAGCGTGACCCAGCGAAGTTGGTCGCTGGCGGAGGGAATTGTGCATCGCATATCGCGATGCACTGTCCGCCGCGTTCTGCCATACTTATCGTTTTAATTCGGACAAAGTTCAGCTAAATGGGCTGGGTGGGAGGTCGTCCGTCCCGGTTAGTCTTGTTCATACAATCTCTCTCTCTCTCTCTCTAACGACAGTTTTCTTCCTTCTGTCAACCCCTCCCTCTGACGTCCTCCGAAACCGCGTTTACACTCTCTAAAGACGCTCCAGCACAAACTCGTGTAGTCCGTATCGCACTACAAGTACGCGCGACTCCCTGCATACGACCGTTTCCCACACCCTGCAGTAATTCAAGTCTTTCTCTTCCCGCTAACATTCAAACAATTCAAAATTTAACTCCTCCACAAATTTTGCCTGCTTTTTTTTTTCTCCAGCCAGCGAAGCAGCAACAGCGGGCGTGTGTGTCACTCGAACGACGCCACTCGCGCGTCCGTTTCTGCACTGTGTTAAACGCCTCCCGCAACGCGACGGAGAAAAAAAAAAAAAAAAAACCAAACAAACGCAGAAAGCGCCAGCTTGCCAACAAGACTCCCACGCACTCAACACAAGTATACACACTGTGCTGCGCCCTCGCACTACTCAACGCCCCCCCCCCCCCCCGCCCCCTCCTCCTGCTCGTTCTTCTTCAAAAAGACACCCTCCAGCGGGATCTCAAATTCAACACGTGCGTTTTTGACTCTTTGCCTATCCTCTGCTACGCCCCCCCCCCCGCGTTCCACACACACACACACACACACACACACACACACACACACACACACACACACACACACACACACACGCGCGCGCGCGCACGCACGCACACGCACGCACGCACGCACTCTTCGCTAGCCCAGTCTGCCTTGCCTCTATCTATCCCCACTGCGTTTGCGCACACATTCTTATAAATGCCAAGTGAATACACATAAAAATACAAGGGAATGCGATGAACTGCGTTCGCTCGAGAAGCGGCAAGGCGCGCATCAACTGCCTTTCGGCGCCTCTTCCTCCCAGCAAGCCCGGCGCTATCGCACGCGCGCGCCTTTCCCCCGGCAGTGGCGGCAACTTCCGGTGCTTGCCGCTGCAGAGCTTCGCAGAGGAAAGAGTCATCAATTCTCAGCGGTTGCGTGGGTGGAGGGGCATAGAAGAGACGGTTACTTTTCGGCGTTGGACTAACTTCGCGACCGACCGAGGAGGCACAACTCGCACGAATTGCGTCTCGGGTATCAGGCGCGAGCACGGAGCTTCGTCGAGACGTCGGAGCAATCACGCTAATCCGGATATAGCCGATGGTTCGTTTGCGCAAGAAATATTCAGTAAGAGTTCGCAACACGGTTCGCAAAGAACACTCGTTAAAGCGCGAAGTACGAAGAAAAGAAGCTGGTTTTCGAACGCTGTACAAAGAAACGTGGGCGGCGAAACATTTGTTGGAGCTACTTACATCTGCGAAGCCTCCACGGGTTGCGCGTGTCCGGTGACGAGCAACCTTAGCTAGTTCGGTTTACTTTCGAAAGTTTGCTGCGGGAAGCAGTCGCGTCCGTGAAGCGCTTGGCCAAAATCGTAGGGTTGATACAAAAAAAAAAAAAAGAAAACTGCAGGCGTGGGTCACGGGCAGCGGATTTCACTTGTATCGCAGCAAAAGTGGGATTCACGTGCCTCGCGATGCCCCAGGTGACTGACTATACGCTCACACCAAACTCGCCACGTAGTACATACGACGCGATGATGCGTGCTCAAAATAGCGGTAAAAAGAATGTAAGCTATTATACAAAGCGCCTGTACAAGTGGTGGTCACTATGCCAGCACTGACGAATGAACTCTGCTGTCGTTACCAGCGAATGGATGCGGCATAAGACGAGCGCACACATAGCAATTCTAAAATACTAGCAAAAAAAAAACAATGGAAGAAGAAGAAAACAAAACAAATAAATAAAGAAAGAAAGAACACCCCAGCCAGAGGAGTACGAAACCAAAGGGCGCGTCGGTTGCATCGTTTCCTTGAAGTATCACACTTTGTCGGTGACCTCCTTCGTGAATGAGGGGAGAGTAGCACAACCCAGCATTACTTAACTTGCTGACTGTGTACCGCACGCGGTTTCGGTAAAGCTTACTCCACTAAAGAGGGACCTGCACCGAATAAAAAGTGGGTGGTCGATGAAAACAAAGCCCAACTATGTATAGGGCCTTAACCAGGCGATCACTTATATTCCCAGTGATTATTATCACTGATCTACGCCGCTCTGACTCACTCTCTGTGTCCAGGAGAGCCCCACGAAGAAGACATCTCGAGCTCGTACAGGCACACCGTCTCAGAACTTGGCGATGCCATCGTATACGAACCTCCTACGCGATGTAACCGCGTGGAAAAGATGGCAAAGCTAACTTGCTTGGCGCGCGCTTCGGCTTTCTTTCGTATTTAGTCCCCATATTTTTATTCTACGGTAGCCAAAATTGATTACAAAAAAAAAAAAAGAAAGAATTCCACGCCTAGCGTGTATACGGCGATGCGAGCCTCCGCCGACGTCTACGGGAGGGCTGGCGAGGGTATGCGGACGCTTATCCCGCCTCTCCTCCGCCGCGCAGCCATGCACCCAGCCACGGGCGCGATCGATGCCACGGCGAGGTTTTTGCCCCCAAAGTCGTTCCCGCCTGGTCACCGGCCGCGGCGGCGCAAACGCGCGCCGGCGCAGCCCCCCCTCTCGCGCTGCGCACGCACGTCTGGGTCGTGGTCAAGTTTAATCAATGCCCGGCACCAGCAGCAGCAGCTTGGCCACCGAGGACTGGCTCTCTCTCTCTCTCTCTCTCTCTCTCTCTCTCTCTCTCTCTCTCTCTCTCTCTCTCGTATGTAGGTATATAACGGAACGTCAGCGAGTCACGGGATTCCCCGGCGCGCGAGGTGCATGGTGGCCGCCGTTTCGGCCGCGGAAGTTGGGCGCATTGCTTCCTTTATTTTTTTATTTGTTCGTATACATTTTTGCCATTTCTGCAGCGACAGCACGCGGGACGTATATTCCCGATGGCGTGGCGTGGCTGTCTCTCCGATAATGGATGGGGAAGCGCGGAAGCGGCCACGGCGCGAACGCGCCGAATGTCATTACACACGTTTCGCGCCTACCTGCCGGTAATGCCCTCGGTGACAGAAGAGCGGGAATGGTGGTATCCAGGAGGAAGGCATTACGCCGGGAAGACGGCTTAAACCGGCCGCGGCTAATGTGGGAGGGGAACACATCGAGCGAGTTTCGGCCGATGCGAGAGGCCTGCCCGGGTCGCGGCAGGACGGCAGAGGTGGGCTGTTTGTGTAATCGTTTAGTGTATACGTGGTCACGCTGTGTAGTCGGGAAAGAGATGTGTACAGCTCTACTCGCCATGGCAGGCGCGGAAGTCACTGTGGCAGAAAAAAAGGGTCACTCGGGAATATTGGGGCGCTTTAGCAAAGCGCTCGTTACTATACCATGCCGATGCCACACCGACCAGTTATCATCCGAACGCGCGCGGCACAGGTCGGCTAGGACGCTCGCGCAGCTGTAGTTATCGCTCTTCTAAAATGCTCGAACACGCCAGTAAGGAATGTAAGGAACCATTCGAGAGTCGTACGTCACAACACCATGCCAAAAAGCTCTCTCTCTCTCTACTGACGGCTCCTTACCGGCCAGCATTTGACGGCATGCGCGAACCAGCTTGCAACCAGCTTAAATGTACCGAAAAACTGCACGTTTGTTCGCCATTTCGAGTAATAATCGTTGCGAAGTAACTGTTTAAAAATTTAGCCACATCGATCTCATTGCCCGAGAAATTTCGCGCCACGCAATACAGATCTTGATATTTTATTTATTCATTTATTTTGTCCGCACAAAGGAATGTGACAGTATACCGCCATCACCCGTCTACAACTACACTTGCGCGGAGTATACGTATACGCAACCACGTTATATATAGGCGCATTCAGGTAACAAAGCATCCGATGCTTGCCGAGCAGCGATGACCACATATGCGCGACAGTAATTGAGCAGGGCGGGGGGTATTCTGTAAGAGTCCACCTAGTGGACTGTCCATTTTAACCGCCGCTGATTGGCTGGAGCCGCTCGTCTCCTCCTCGCTCGCATAATTCCATCCAATCAGCAGCGGCCGAAATGGACAGTCCAGTATAGGTGGACTCTAGTGGCCTCTTACAGAATACCCCTCCTGGGATATAACACGGTGGCGTTGCATATGCAGGTCAGCTGACACGCCGCTTGTGATAATATTTGTTTACTCGCGCGGCTTTTCCGTTGGCGTTGCTATACCGCGGGCGCTCGTGTATCATAGGCGTCAATCTATAAATAGCACTCGTTCGTGCGAACAGCGAGATGACATCACGCGCGCGCGTCCGGATGAGCCTTCGTTCCGGCGCCGCGAGCAGCAACAGCTTTGAAACACAACGCAGCGCTGCATGGGGTTCCGTTTCCGGGCTCATCGCGACGCCTGTGTGAGAGCGCAATCGCCCGGTCTGTGAACCTGGCAGAGGAGAGAGAGAGAACGCGGTTTGTGATTCGGTACATATAGAACGTTAAAAATCTAACATTCTTCAATCACTAATTATAATTAAGTGCTATATTAAGGATTCCAAATTTACATTTTTTTCTTCTGTAAATGCAGCGCAAACTTTGCAGGAAAAAAAGAAAGCAAGAATAACTTGTATAGCATGAATATCTAAGCCATTTCAGGCCAGTCGTCATAATTACAAAGTTCACTGGCATATACGGATATTTTTTCTGTATAGGTTACGCGATATGTCGTGAAAAGAACTGAACTATTTGTCACGGGTCATAAGTGGAGAGCCTTCTAATGCAGTAAGGAAGGCGCATTAACAGCGGTGATACAGAGCAACCCGTCGAACTTAAATAATAATAATAATAATAATAATAATAATAATAATAATAATAATAATAATAATAATAATAATAATAATAATAACCTGGTATGGGACACCTCTTAAATTATAACTTTCTTTTGTATTACTCTTTTTACTAAAGTGGCTTAAGATATCATTTTGTTTAGCAGATGTTTACGCTTATATGCAGCGCTATGTTCCAATACGGCTTTGTTTTTCTCTTGTCGCTAGTCGGAACAGTCAAAAGCAAGTTGCCTCTCCGTATGCGACGCACCGTGACTAAGAGGACTACATTTATTTTACACCCTTTGGCGCGCGCGCGTATATATATGTATATATATATATATATATATATATATATATATATATATATATATATATATATATATGAGAGGCAGAGAAACACAGGAGAGGAGACGTCGCGATCATTAGGGCGATAGAAAATATGGATTTTTTTTTTTTGCATGTGATTTTATCGCAGGATCTACGTTGCCAACTCTCACATTTCGAGATACGGAAGTAGGACAAGTGACTGCGCGCCTTCGAACCGCATAGCTATATGTGTCCGTGCAATCAACAGGGTCGGTATAGTATTGATAACCTATAGTTCACTGTAAATGCGCATGTACAAGTTTAATTGTCGCAGAGATGTATTGTACTCTGAAAAAGCGACCCCAGTATACCGATGTAGGCCGGGGCGACACGCCACGGGAGTGATTTCCCAAATATTCCCAAACTAAAGATTTCCACGACACGTGATTCGTGCGCTGTTTGTTTGTCCTTGTTCGAAACAAAACGTGTAGCCCGAGAGAGGAGGATTTGCTCCTATATTTGACCGTTTCTTTCCGGGTGGAACCATGATACTCCCTAAGGTAACCTTGCACCCTTCGAGGTTCATCGTTTCTTCAAGCAATAATCGTCATCTAACTTGCGTGGAAGTTCCTTTCTTTAACTCTGCGCCCGGTGGCATACAGCTTTCCTGAAAGGAAAATGGCGAGGGCAGTGTTTAATGAAATACACGGAAGATGGATTATGTTCTTTGGAGATTATATACAGGGTGTCCCAGCTAACTTGCACCAAGATTTTAAACATAGCCAAGAGCTCTAGAGAAATCGTACCGACTGCATGGTAGTCGTATGTACTTACGGCCAGCATTTTTTTCATCCCGAAGTATTACTTAATTAATTACTTTTAATTAGTGAATTTTTAAATTATTGCTTGAATCGCAAACATATCAATTACAAAGTTGTAGGACATCTTAAATGACCTCCGAATAAAACATGTATTTCGTGCTGAGCTCGTCCTGGTTGTTTTTTTTTTCCAAGAAAAAGCAAAAGCCCGCGAAATACGCGAAATAGGAAATAGATGCACACTCGCACGCCGCTACTCCAGCGCCTACAAGCAACCATCGAAACATATACGGCTGCATTCTCTTATCGCCGCATCGTACAAGGCTCCGCGACGCTTATAAATTTGTCGGCGGCGTGTTCTCTTGATGCCGCGACCATCACATAGCGTGAAGCCCCGTATCGAGCTGCCGCCGCTAGCAAAGCCGTGTATCCGTGGCTATTCGCTTGGGAGCGCTTGAGTAGCGGCGCGCGAGCGCGTATCTATTTCGTATTTTGGATGTTTCGCGCGCTTTTGTTTTTTCTCGGAAAAACCAACGAGGCAAAGCTGAGTACTAAACCAATGATTGATTCCGAGGTTATTTGAGGTGCCCAACAACATTGTAATTTGCATGTTTGCGATTCAAACAATAATTAACAAGTTCGCTAATTAAAGTAATTGAGTAATACTTCGTGATGAAAAAAAAATACTGGCCGTAAGTACATACGGCTACTATGCAGTCGGTACGATTTCTCTAGAGCTCTTGGCTATGTTTAAAATCTTGGTGCAAGTTAGCTGGGACACCCTGTATATAATCTCCAAAGAACATAATCCATCTTCCGTGTATTTCATTAAACACTCTGCCCTCGCCATTTTCCTTTCAGGAAAGCTGTATGCCACCGGGCGCAGAGTTAAAGAAAAGAACTTGCACGCAAGTTAGATGACGATTATTGCTTGAAGAAACGATGAACCTCGAAGGGTGCAAGGTTACCTTAGGGAGTATCATGGTTCCACCCGGAAAGAAACGGTCAAATATAGGAGCAAATCCTCCTCTCTCGGGCTACACGTTTTGTTTCGAACAAGGACAAACAAACAGCGCACGAATCACGTGTCGTGGAAATCTTTAGTTTGGGAATATTTGGGAAATCACTCCCGTGGCGTGTCGCCCCGGCCTACATCGGTATACTGGGGTCGCTTTTTCAGAGTACAATACATCTCTGCGACAATTAAACTTGTACATGCGCATTTACAGTGAACTATAGGTTATCAATACTATACCGACCCTGTTGATTGCACGGACACATATAGCTATGCGGTTCGAAGGCGCGCAGTCACTTGTCCTACTTCCGTATCTCGAAATGTGAGAGTTGGCAACATAGATCCTGCGATAAAATCGCATGCAAAAAAAAAAAAGATCCATACTTTCTATCGCCCTAATGATCGCGACGTCTCCTCTCCTGTGTTTCTCTGCCTCTCACAATCAGTTCCGCAGTACGCAACCCTCCCCCCCCCCCCGCCGAATTTTCACCCACCGCGCTTTAATACACCCCTGACTACGAGATGAAGACCGGATGGTTCATCCTGCTTTTCTTTTTCGTCTCTTTGAAATGTTTTTTGGAAACTTCTGCTTAGCAGGTTTTGCCGAGATTAGACAGCTAGCTTTGGGTTTTGAAACCCCTATCTGTACTCCTATAGGCCATCAGCAATCCGGAGTGGTTGTTGCATTCTTGACCCGAGCCTTCCTAAATTTCCAGATTTATCTCTGCTATTCATTACTAATTCCTACCTGTCTGTAATTCCGAAATTCCTTTCATTTTGTTGCCTATATAGATGACAGTTTGCAAACAGGCGCTGCATATTTGCAGTCCTTCGAATACTACATTTGTGGTATATCTGCTTCAATAAGTTGTCCATAACGAGTTGAGATGACAGCAGCAAAATCAACGATGAAAGAAAAAAAAAAAGGGGAGGGGGTCAATCGTCACCTCAACGGCCGAATGAAAAATATGAGATAAATGATATCTTCAGAATCTTCAACACATCCGACACACTGAACTGAGTGCCGCGTCAACCCTTGCACGCATCGAACTATAAAAACTTCAAGCAAGCTCCGTTCGATCCGAGTTAGACCGCTGAACGCGGATGTGTAGCCAGTACGAATAAAAAAAAAAAGAAAGAAAGAGGAGTCATTTGCAAAAGCGTTCTAACTGTAGTTGTTCCTGGCGCACATCCACAGTTACGTGCGAATTACCACGGCCACTGAACTTGGCGAACTGAGCACGGTACATCGGCTCACAACAGCGGCCAACAATATTCAACGCAGAGCTGCCGCCGCCAGCTCGATAAATACTAGGCGACGAAAGCAGTCGGCTCACAGAGGTAACAAAACGGGGGGCGGAAAAGAGGAAAAGGAATGATTGTCACGGAAACGGGGGGGGGGGGGGGGGGGGGGGGCTCGCAAAACTCAATTTGCACAGTGACACGTTCCGACGCGCGACAGACAAGGCTAAATAAGCCGGGCGGATGAATAAATAACTCGGGAACTATGCGGTGTGCGTGCGTTCCCGAGTGCGTGTATAGAAAAATAGAAAAGAAAAGGGAAGAAGGGAGCTCGGGGGGTGTAATTGGACAGAACACTCGTCGTCGCGGCGGTGGAATTTGTCAGCCAGAACAGAATTGAAACACGCAAAAGGAAGCAAACGACATCAACTCTTTTAATTCCACCCCGAGAAACAAGAAAAGAAAAACGAATAAAACAAACGGCACAGTTCGCTCAGACTTTGACACGGAGCCCCATCGTTGTCCCGCGTCACCCTCAGGCGGAGGCAGTAACCGAGTCACGTTGGACTTTCCGCGGCCTCTCCTCCTCCCTCACCTCCTTGCAGCCACACCCTTTCGTTCGAAGAACGCCGAAAGGTGAAGGCAAGCGATGCAAAAAAAGAAGAGTGGAGGATAGCGCATGCCAAGAAAGACATAAAAAACAAACCGTGCAAAGGAAATCCGCCCGAATTCAAGTCAGAGCCAACTCAATCGTATAAGCCAATAGAGATCGGAAGAAGGCGGCAGCAAGCGTAAGTTAATAGGCGAAAGGAAGGATAGAAAGGGTTTCGAGGGGCGGGCAGGAGACACAAGCAAGCGAGCAACAGCGCGGCTCAACTGTAGGCTCTCTATCGCAATTCTATTTGAGAGTTAACGCACGGTGGATCTGTCTGCCGCTACTGTGCGCCTTCTTGTTCCTCTTTCCCCTACCGAAATTCAGTTTGGGCTAAAAAGAAAGAAATAATTAAGGAGGGTTGCTTTCTCCTCTTCGGGGAATCACTCATTTCTTTTTTTTTTCTTTCGAAGGTGCATGTGGGTTGGTGGAGGTGGGGGGAGGATGTGTTAGAAAACAAGAAACAGTTGGAGCAAATGAAAGATTTTATTATTATGGCACAACCAGCGACGATGAGAACGTAAGGATGCGAGGCAAAAGCACTGCAAGAGGTATTGTGCAGACGACGCTGGTAAAGATGCACGACAGCCTAACGCTCTCGCGGTGGAAAGAGAGAGGTCTAATCTCACTTCTGGAGGCAAGAGGAACAACAGCTACAGAAAAAGATAACGGAGCGCTACTCGCAGTACAGTTCGCGATGTGGTAAAACGAGGAGAAACGACCGAGAACGGTTGTGCGGGAGAGAGGTGGGGAGCAGAGAAACAATGCTCAGGAGATGAAGATGAGGAAGACCCGACCAGAACGTACGATGGCACGAGGCGATAAATATAAAGTCGGGAGGCGGAAGGGTGCTAGGGAACGTCGGCTCCGTCGCTTGGGGAGAACGCCTAGGGAGAGCGGGAAAGGGGAAGGTGTAGGAGCGGGGGCGGGAGAGACGCGTGCCCGGAGCAGCATTGGTCTCCTCTCTAACACCGCGCCTGCTGCTTTCCATAAAGACGAGGGAGAACGAGCGCTTTTTGCGAAACGTCCATGCCTCTCCTCCAGCGCGGCCTAGCTTCGCCTCCCTTCTTCCATCCCGGACGGCGCCTGCCTCTGGCAGTCTCCCTAGCTCTCTGGTCGGGGAAAAATCGATCTGACGCCCGGCTGGTGCTAGTACGCAGGCAGGAGCTAGACAGAGCGAAATGGAGAGGGACCTCTCCTCACGCTGTTGCCGGCACCCCCTGTCGCTCAGCTAAACAACATACAGGCAAAAGGAAAGCCGGCACTAACATTTTGCAGCCACCTCACCCCTGCCGCATAGCCTGTGCGAGCAGAGCTGCAGCAGAGGCAAAACGTGAAGTACGCAGCAAGACTGCTCATAACAGCGCAGAGAGGAATGGGGGCTTTCACCTTCCTTTTTGTTTCCCTCTCGCTCCCTCTTTCTATCAGAGAAAACGCTCTCGCTCCATTCTTCCCACTCTGCTCGCACCCCCCCCCCCCCCACCCAAAACCGAACTCGCATTCTCTCGCCCCTTGCCGCCGCCGCTCAGCGCAAACACACAAACCAATCGCGGAAGGTTTCTTTTTAACCTTCCTTTTTTTCCCCTCCCGTTCACCGCCACTTCACCCATGCATGCCTCCTCGGACCAAAGTGCAAACCAACACGAAGATAAACAAGAGTACGCAAGTAAAGAAAAAAAGAAAGAAAGAAAATGACCAAGAAAAACACAGGAGCGAAAACTGCCCGCAGTTTCGAGGAGAGGAGGTACGTCACAGAAGACTGAGAGGAGGGAAGCTAGAGAGAGAGAGAGAGAGCGACTCGCTTGCTCGTCTCTCCTGGGTCTCCCTGGGAAGACCGCTCTCCTTTCCCTTTTCCTAGGAATCCCACTTGCCAGCTCCGCGTCCTCTCCCCTTGCCCTTAACCTTCCCCGTCCATATCCCACTCCCACCGCTTGCCTCCGCTTCCCGTGGGCCCCACGCGTCTACTCCCGTCTACCCTCGCCTCTCTCATCCAACGTCTTCCTCTTTTCGTCCCTTCCACACCGCTATTACTCCTCCTCCCCGCGCCTCCCGGCGGCAGAACGAACAAACACCAGCGCCTCATCCGAAAAAGTGCCGGCCGACGCCGCCGACGAAGAAATGTCCGAACACAATATGGCTTGGGCGTGGTCCATCTCTTCGGGGGCCTTGCGCGCGCACAGCACACACCACACACATACACACACACGCCGCCGTTTGCACGGATGGCTTCCCAATTGGGCGCCGGTCAACAATCGGCGGCGCCTCGTCCCGGCCTCGAATTTGTTCGCGAGGTCTTTCCTCCGGCGGGGCGGCTCCTCCTTGACGTCTTTCCTCTTTCGCTTCCGCTGCACCGTCGCAGCAGTCACTCCGGCACTCAAGTCTCCCATGTAGTAGACGGCGGCTGTTTCCTCTTCAACGGTCCCACGAGTCCGCGCATCCACATGTGTGCGAGTTTAAAATCTGCGAGCGCAATGTTATTCCAGCGCAGCAGGCGAGTGTGAAAAAAAAAAAAAAAGCCTAAGCAGAAGGTCCACCGAGTGAGCAAGCATGTAACACAATAAGCATTTCGGTTCAGAAAAACGATAGTAATAAACAAGAGAAAAAACATCTTTTATCCATGGAGAAACGTCGAAAAGCCCACGAGTCACCACCGTACACATATGCCATGTTTAAGCTCGGCACCCTATTATTACGCCGAGCTCAGCACACGATTTCCGATTTCATAGCACGCAACACCTGAACATAGAGAACCAACTAGCGCGCGTTCAGAGGGCGCGCCCACTAGGTTCCAAAACCGAAACGATATGTTACCGCGCGCACAGAGCGGAGGAAAAAAAATTTTTTTTTTCTTGGGATGGCATTGTACCGCCGCTGCATGCATACGACCGCACACCTTAGACTTTGCTCTCGGAACAAGACCAGAGCAGCAAGAACTGCTGCTTTTCGCAATGTGACGGCGAACGCTTCGCGATGACAGCTCCCGGCGTGACTCGGACGGGGAGCGCACACAGTGCCGGCGCCGTCATGCAGGAGTCGCGCGAGCAGACGCTTCATCGCATTGCTGCAAGATGCGTGCGCTTTAAGTGACGAAAAGAGCATATAAAAGTTGGCGAGGCGATTACAGTTCTCCGGCGCAGACGTTGGGAGTCAGAATATCCTCGGTTACTGCAAGAAAAGCGATAGAGAAACGAGAGATTGTCACTCACGAGGAGTGTCGAGTCCTGTCGCCATGGTAGAAGCAGCAGACGCTTAGCCGGCTTAGCCTCGAGCGCTGCACCGAGCGCTTTTATAAGGACTGCTACTCTCGACACCAACGCTACCTCTAGTAACGCAGCAAACAGTTAACGCTAGCTTATATATGCCAGCAATTCAGTTTGCTTTATAAACGATTAACTTAACTACTGGCTGAGTCTAGTAACATCAATTCAGTTGAAGATGAAATCAAAACCGAACCTTGTTTAATATACCTGCCGCTAGAGGGAGGGCTCTCATTTGTCTGTCAGTCACAAGACAAGCTTCGCCCAGCTGCTTTGATAGACAAGCGAATACGGATTGTGCGGCAAATCGGGCTATTTGGACGTAAATTTTCTTTCCGACTAATTTGCAGGACTCGGATGCAAAACAGATCCAGCGCCATGAAGAAAAAGGTACTCGTTCGAATTCGATTTTCTTCACTCGGAACTGTTTCTTCCGATGTTTTCACGAGCGAAGAAGCGTCGCTACTACCAAGGCAGCATCTTCGGTGATGCATCGTCTTGTGCGGCATCATGTATTGGAGTTTGTCACATGACAAGATTATTTCTATGTGGCATACGTCGTTTGTCGGAGCTTGCTCTTTGGCACTTGACAAACCGGAGTGCTCGTGCACGTGAGACAAGACACGCCTTCCGGTGGTCATATTCTGAGTAGCACGGCTGACAAGTTAAATATCGTGCTTACAGAACCGATCGGAAATATTTCAACAACACACAACTTTCGAATAATGATTTGCTTACCGTTCATCAATTACTGCTAGAAATTTAACTGCTTGGTTTGACGTGAGGAGTCGAACAAGTGTGTTGCCCACGCCGCGCACTAGGCTATTTGAGGAGGTATGCTCTTTGTTCAGGGCTATATTAAAGCGAAATAACTAATGCAATGATAATAAAAATAAGCAGATAGCGACAAGTCTACGTCGCTGAGTGAAGTCAACGCGGTACACGGTATCGGGTTGAGGTAATGGGCACGACAGCCGCACCGTTAGGTTGCGCTTTTCTTTGGAAAATCTTGCTTCACTATCCAAACAAGACTAGCAGAAGAGTACGCATTTGGGCTGGTTGGTTCATGATTACGAGCAGTAAAACAGCGCTAAACAAGAGGATGAGGAGAGGGACACAGACAGCAGCGCTGACTAACAACCAAGTTGTTAGTCAGCGCTGTTGTCAGTGTCCCTCTCCTCGTCCTGTTGTTTAGCGCTGTTTTACTGCTCGTAAGACTAGCAGCTTCACGGAATGGGCAACATCAGTTATGTGTTCGGCCTTATTGAAATTCTGGTGAAGAGGTTTGGAGAGGGGCAACACGATCCTTGTCGAGCCATAAAGTTCTCTTGCTAAATACTCAAATGGAGGGGGAAAGGCAAGGAGGTTCCAGTGCACAGACCGGCTGGCTATCCTATGTTGGAGTAAAGGAAGTTAAAGGTTGTAGAAAAGTCGAGCTAAAAAAAGTGTGTGTCTGTGGTGGTAACGGGGGGGGGGGGGGGGGGGGGGGTAGGAGGAGGCGTGATGTAGCGCATGATAGGTCTGAGTCTGTCACTCTGCCCGCATGGCCTCAAGAAGTGCAACAATGTTGTGCTGAAGACAGTCTGGATCAGTGTGTCAGGATTCTCTCATCTGATAAGGTCCAGTCTATCAACACGAGTGTGATGTAGTGCGCAATAATTCTTGAAGTCTGTCACTCTGCCTGCATGTCCTCAAGGAGTGGAACAGTGTTGGTCTGAGTACAGTCTGGATGAGCGTGTGAGGATTCTCTCCTCCGACAAAGTACGATTGTCCAGTCTATCAAATGGAGCTGAGACTTCCTTTCTAGGTGTACTGTAACGAAGGCATTAATTAACAAAGGAGATGCACAATTGGCCACATTTGTCACATGCAAGGCAGTCGACCATTCCAATGTGAAATGAATAGGGGCTTGTAAAGGCCACACCGAGCCACAGGTGGCACAGAAGTGTTTCTTCAGCTAGCAATATCCCAGGTGGAAGACGGAGCTATAGACACATATTTAAGCTACGGAGGCAGGTTTTTATCAATTCCATAGAGTTCCAGTGTGCCAGTGTAAGCTTGCCTGCTAGTGAGGGAAGTCTTGTGGCTGTGTTAGCTCTTCACAGTGATACTATCATGGGCACATCAGGCGGCCTCATCCACAAGGTCGCTTCCATAGATGCCGCAATGGCCTGGTATCCACTGATATGCTATGCTGTATGTTTTGTTGATTTGTGGTGATGAAATAGTCTTATGTCAGCAACTAATTGTTCATTAAGCTGATTATGAAATGGTGACATAAGACAGTGGAGAGCTGCCTTGGAGTCAATTCTCAAGGGGCTTTCCCAAGAGGGAAGGCCCTGAATCTATGTATGCTGTTTTGTGTTATGCAAAAAGTGCTACATTGCTTTGCCTCATCACTAATAGTGACAGCTAGTCGAAAGTAAACATCAATGAAGCTGCGTCAATTTTTTGAACAAGCTGCATTGTACAGAATTGCATCTGACTTAATGGGTGTTTATTCATCTATGACGCATATTGAGCAGGTGCATGGGGACATTCAGGTGCCAGGCATCCTTGTGAGGCATCGGTTTCAGCGGTTGAGGTCGGCACTTTCATTGAATGATTGCAATACTTGCTGCTTCTTAGTTGTACAACCATTCACAGCATTCACCAATTGTTCTGCTGCATATAATTTTAAGTTGCAACGTATTGTGCCTGCTGTTATCAGTAGGCAGTAGCTTTGTTTTTCCTAATTTTCACAGCTGCAATAGCTTTGTAAGTGCAGTGACAGATGGAAACAAACAACAGGACAGACACAAGCGCTAAGTTCACCGAAGTCTTTACTCAAGGCAGATATGCATCGAGGCGTAGTTATATTTCACCCTGACTTAACATGGTGGCAGCACTCGCCATGTGGAAACAAACAGCTTCTGCCTTTTAACTAGTCTCATTTCAAGCTGGTTAAAAGAAAGATTGTTAGCCTATGCTTTGACAATGCATTTGGTAAATGATGTGACCATTGAATGATAGAATGGTTACTTTGCCAGTCAAACACCTGCCTTATATTGCAGACTGCCAATACAGTGAACACACGATTCAAGATGTGTCCAACTTGGCAACTAGGCAGACAAGTGCATGCGCACTAGTCTACTTGCCTCTCAGAAGTGAAGTATTCCCTTCACATTCAGGCAACTGTGGCTGAGTTTCTTCTTAAGTTGTTTTTGCGTGAGTGTACAGACACTCCAGTCACTTCAGGTAATCGTAAAATATTTGTTATTTTTCCTTACATTCATAACATTTCACACTACTTTAAAAAGCTATCAGAGTCTGCCAATGTCATCATTGCCTTTTTTTCACTTTGAAAGTTAGACAAGCTCTGTAGAATCACTAATCTTGCCGCTGACAAAGAGGGTGGCCGTAGTGAGCATCACAGAACTTGCTTTTTAACTGCAGAGATTGTGCAGTCTATAATATTCCTATCTTATGCAGAAAGGTTTATGTAGGCCAGGTAGAAAAGTGTATAAATGACAGATTAAGAGAGCATAGCAACAATTCAAAGTAAAGATATGATGGCTGGCTCTTTCTGCATTGTAGTATGTGTGGTTGTGAGCTGCTGTCTTACAAATGCTTTGTTGTGTTGAGACAGAGATCAACTCATTAGGCTGATTCTTGAAGCAGCAAAAATAGCAATAAGTACTAAGTGGGTGAGCATGCTTTCTCTTTAATTACTGCATCTATAAATATCTAAGTTTGATCAGTAGTTTTTCTACGCATTGTTAAACATTTCAGTTGAAAATCTACTAGCAGAATCATGCACTGTCTGGCATGAAGACTCAACTTTAACTGTTTGTCAGGTTTGACACATTTCGGCATATTGGGGGAGTGAAAAAATAAAACTTCGACTGGAGTTATCATCGCCACTAGACTACGCTGCTCGTAGCACTTTAATAAAGAGACGAAAAATTTGCGCTTTGGTCTTTTCGGCAATGTAATTTTTAAATGACAGCAGCAGTGAAGACACAGAAGCTTCTCTCCGGTTTTCAATTTTCCAATCTGATGTATAGGCTGTTTCAACAATCTCTCAGACAATTGTAAATGCTAATGAGTGCATGTTATTTTGATAAGTATGTTTGATCAATGTCAAGTGCAACTTTATTTTATTTCCCCCACTGTGAGCTGCTTTTGTTCCTCAGTACTTGGGTATGTTCAAATGATTACGAGCAAGCTTTCTCATCGTGTGGGGTTCTCACTCGCACGAGGGCTTGCAGTCGATTTCAGACTTACCTTTTACCGAAGCTTGACTAGCTCTTGCGTTTTGAACACTGCCTCGACAAGTGCTATTACTCATTACTTCACAATATTGTGCAGTACTTCAAATTACTGTATAGTATGGTACAGAACCTAAACAAAGCATGTTGAGGTTCCAGTGCCAGTTGAATGAACACTTGTCCACTTTGCTTGCACACAAAAGCTGATCATGAGCCTAAAGAATGCAGTAAAAAATGAACCAGGCACTTGCTGCAATGAGTAAAAAGAAATGCTCCCCGCACAATGGAAGCTTACCCTTTTTAACATTTGTGAAGCTACTGCTTTCCTGTGTAGCATAGGCGTCACTATGGCTAGTATTGATGCAAACAAATCTTAATTTTTTTTGCGACATCTGACTAACAAAGGTTGGGGACTAAAGATCAGGTAAATACTTTGTATATTTCAGATTTTTTTTACTCTCAGTACTCCTACTAAAAATAGGAAATGATTGCTTTTATTCATGTTCCTTAAGGTACTTATTTGAAGTTTCACACAAGAGTTCTGAAAATTGTCTGAGCAATTATTACTGCTGTTCATCCATTCAAAACACCAGTGACAGGCTATAATTATATGTATCGCAGTATACGTTGTGACTACTGCGTCGCGAAATAAAATGTTCAAACATAAAAGTCCCCAAAATGAGCACATTTCTAGCAGTAACGAGAATTCAAAAATAACTATCTTTCTTTAATGTGGTATGTGTGCCTGGCATTTTCCACATGAGTGTGATACAAATGTATGAAGCCTTTGTTAAAGTTAATGCTTGTTCCCTTGCTTGTTCCGGTCAGTCATTGCACTTAAACAATCCTACCAACATGACTGAACCTCAACAGTACTCAAAACAACCCCAGACTCCCTCCTACATGAGGTTCAGGTCAACATTGTTCAGTTCACTTACAAAATTTCTAGCTGTCACCTGCCTTTGCTTAACAGAACCTGTATTAGTGCATCTATCAATGTGCTTGAAGAACAAGGTTGTAAAGGTTGTAAAGTGTCTAGCAAGCTTTATTTTTTCCAGAAAGCCCACATATTCCACCTAAGTGTAGCAAACCATCCAGAAGTAGTTTTGAAAGTTAGAAAAACATTTAAGTGAAATTTTCTTAAAACATTCCAGTGTTCAGAGTAAAGAAGTTTAATATGTTCAAAGCTTAAATAATTTTTCTTATCTTGTTTATGATGTTTGACAAACGGCATGACACATGGTGAAGTATTGAAAATATGATTTGGGGCACTTTTGTGTGAGCTGACACTCAGCCGTATTAGGGGATGGTGCTCCATCTAAAAAAATACATATATGTGTTATCTTTCTACATGATCCTTCACTCAGTCATATCTCTTCTCACCATTTTAGGTGCTGCTCATGGGCAAGAGTGGTTCGGGGAAAACAAGCATGAGGTCCATCATATTTGCCAACTACATTGCAAGGGACACGAGGAGGCTGGGTGCCACAAGTGAGTGCATTCGGAATTGTTTCACTTATCTCCGCTACCCATTGTGATAGCCTGAACTGAACAAGACCAAGGCAAACTGGAAAACTCCACTGTGGTTGCTTTCCTTCTGCAGACCAGAGTTTCCTTCCAAAAATTACTATAGGGAATTGTGCCACTGCGGTTGTTAAGATACCAAGCCAATGATTGTGTTTTGCCTGTTGAATATTGTGAATTTTCCTTCAAGGATCCCATAAATTAATTTTATCAGACTACAGACTAAATAGAATGATTAATACACGAAAAGTATCTCGATAAGCATCATCTCGCAGAAATTTTGGCACATCTCGCTACATCAAACAGCTACAATTGATACGTTATGAACAGATTCATTCAATAACTTTTCTTTTTCTAGATATATAAAATGTGGAACCACTTGTCTAATAAGGTTATATCTGTTATGTCTAACAAGCTATTTCCGTCATCACTGCGATAATGTTCTTGTATTTTCGAGTGTTTACTGTTTTTCACAATTAGTTTGTTTGCTTTTGACCTGCTTTTATTTATAAATCATGACTCCTTCCCCTCCCTGTTTCCAACCATAAAGCCCAGACCACATGTATGCTTGCAAATGCATGCATGCTCATGTCTACGTGTCAGCCTCGCCTTGCAAGGAATTACAGTTTTCATCCACAAGAGACGCGTCACAGCGCACGCTCACTGGGCTCACTCATTGACGCTTTGACAGATACACTTTGTACTTTGTTATTGACAGTCTTTCAAAATGCCCCAATATATATAAACGTAATTGCTATATTTTTAGAGCTGTTACATCAGGGCAAAAAACAATGAAAAAAGCACTTTTTTGCATGATTTAAATCTGCTTCACGGAGAGTTCATTGTACCGTGGCGTAGCTGCATAAGTAAGGGCACCGACGCAAGGCAGCCCAAGCCCCCGGTAAGAAATGAGCTGTTCGCCGTGATCGCGCTGCGTTTCGATATGTGTGAGTCGTGCCACACCGTCTGCACATGTGTTGGCATGCAGACACGAGCTTGCGCATGTCCGCAAGCATACGTGTGGTCTGGGCTTAATACTACTTGGTGCTGTGGGTAAAGAGATAAATAATTATAAAATTACATCAGAACTCATCTTGCAATGACTGTTGATGGTAATTTGAATAGCAGTCGTGCAATGTAGCGACAGACCACATTCCCCATGTTCTGTTTATTTAACTCATGTAGTGGTATTTCTGAGACTTTTTTGACTCAGCTATAGGTCACATACTTCGTTATTGTCCAACTTTACTAAGGCACTCGCTTGTTAAGGTCGCCCATGAGCATGGAGACATGACGATGACTGTATGATGCTGATGCATTGAAAATGGAATGAGGAATAAGAAATGATATCGATAGAACAACAACAGCATGACAACAATGATGTTTTGATTCTTAAAAATTATGAGGATGATATAATGATGATAACCTGACGACAACGACATGAGGGCAATGAGATGACGACGATGGTGTGGCGACAACCGGACGAAGAAGTGAGAATGACGACAATCACACTACCAAGACGGCATGGTGATGACAGTATGACAGCAGATGCATGCTAGTGTCCGTCTGATGATGATGCAGTGAATATGATGGCATAATCACGATTGAATGACGACAGCATGACTATGATAGAATGATGTCAATGAATTGATGAAGGTGGCCTGACGGTGATGGGAAGACATTTCTGACACAATGATGATCATGAAATGACAGCGTGACGATGATGTCATGATGACAACGGTATGCCGACAAATTCATGATGACAATGCGGTGACAATGATGTTAAAACAACTAACTGCATGAGGTAAATGGAATGATGAAGTCTGTATCACAACACCTGTATGATGACTCTAGCTTGGCAACGATGACATAACAAGAGTCTGATGTTGTAGCTGGAGTGACAATGATGACATGACCATTACAGAATCACACTGACATTCTGACAATGGAGGCATAATAGTGACAGATGGTGACGGCATGACAAAGACGCCATAATCATGATTGAATGATGATAGCATGAAGACAATGACAAAGAGAGATTGACGTCAATGGAGCAATGAAGGCGGTATGATGATGATGCATGGATGATGTTACTGAAGTGATGAAAATGATAAAACAGTAGCGTGACGACGACTGTGTCGCAATGATGGCATGATGATGACAGCATGATGAGAGTCGGATGAGAAGCTGGACTGATGACGCAATGACCACGCAGCATCACAACCCTGAACACATATCTAGTGACCCAAGCTATTTGGACCACTGGGTCGGAGTAGCAGGCACGACAATGACAGCATGCTGAGTTAGATCATGAATCTGGAATGATGACATTTGAATGACTATGACAGCAACACTATGGCGGTGCGACAACAAATACATGACAACTGTATGACGACAATGGTGTGATGACGCCGACATGACAAGTGTCAGATGACAAAGATGGAATGATTACGACCTCTAGCCCCTACCTACTGGCCCAAGCTATTAGACAACTTGTGTGACTCGGTCAGGGTAGATGGCGTGACGGCATGACAAGAGTAAAATCATGAGGCTGTAATGATGACAGTGGATCAACTACGACGGCATCTTGACCAAGAGCACATACCTAGCTGCCCAAGCAGGTAGACAACTTGGGTCACTGGGTTGGCATAAGAGGCTAGATAGATGGGCTCAATATGGCTGAAGTAGGCAAACAACGCTATTTGCATTAAAAATTATCTTCCTCTCAAGTGGTGCCCCTCCTCCCCTGCTTGCCCCGCAGGAGCGTCTGCGTCAGCAGGCGTTTGGTGTGTTGCGACACCACATACCCGAGCACATGGGGGTTGGACCCTCCCGCGTGTAGCCGTGCGTGGCTTAGCCGTGTCCGGGGAAAAGGGGATCCTGGGGGTTGAGCCAATGCCGGGTGTTTGGACCTTTACGGCCCCTCGGCGGCGGCAACACACCCCTTTGGCCTCGGCTTCACGTAGACGGCACCCCCGGACTGACCCACCCGGGGAAAATCGGTAGTCGCCTTTTCCTGTCCTCCTCTCCAATCTTCGTCTTTCTCTCTCGTCTTTTTCATCTTTCCTGTCTTCTCATCACTTCTCCTCACTTCCTAGTTTCTCGGCGGCAAGGGTTAACCTTGTGTAGCTAGCCAGCCTTGGTTATGCTGTATTTGGTTATAGCAGCGATGTACGGCTGGCGTTGGCAGGGTTTCTATAGCAGGAGCTCCTGTCACGTCCCCTTGTTGGGCTCCATGGTGGGTGGTCGGCATCGCGGCCGAAAACCCAACTGTACTTATGGAAAACGCTTTCCCTAAACTCCCTGATCGCCCTCAGAAACGAGGGCGCACCGAAGAGGTCTTTCAGTTTTTCGGATGCGAAGTCCACAATTTTCCTCATTTTCATGTAATCCACGCAGAAAAACCAGCTAAACAAGTACGAACAATCTCCCCGTTCCTAGTATCTAAGTCCCTTACCGAAGTTTTTGGCCCAGGATATAAGGCGTCGAGGATGGCTAGCGGTGACCTCCTCCTGGAGCTCCGCGACCAGAAGCAATTTGAGAAGCTGCCACAGCTAGTATCATTTGGGGAGACCCAAGTAGTAGTAACCCCGCACCGCACGATGAATACCTCCCGCGGCGTTGTCTCGGACGATGATTTGCTGGAGCTCACTGAGGCTGAGCTCTTCGAGGGCTTCAGCGAACAGAATGTTATAAATGTCAAAAGAATTAAGATGAGGCGAGATGGAAAAGAAATCCAAACAAAACACCTGATACTCACTTTCGGCTCAAGTGTCCTCCCCGAGTCCATCGAGGCCGGTTATATCAAACTTCGTGTTAGGCCATACGTGCCCAATCCTCTCAGATGCTTTAAGTGCCAAAGGTTCGGCCACAGTTCACAGAACTGCCGAGGCCGGCTGACATGTGCCAAGTGTAGTGACACTGAACATTGCTCCGAAACATGTCAGAACACTCCACATTGTGTCAACTGTGATGGCGAGCATGCCGCATACTCGCGGTCCTGCCCGTCATGGAAAAAAGAAAAGGAGATTGTGACAATCAAAGTCAAAGAAAACATATCTTTCAAAGAGGCACGTAGGCGGGTGTCATACCTGTCTAAGAGCAGCTTTGCCGATGTGGCGCGTAAGGGGGCAGCGTCACAACGGCCTCCGGCGGCTGTCCGACCCACAGGCAGTGAGTCGGCAGTTACGCCATCTGCCCCCGCGGCGGTTGCAGCTAGCGCTGCTCCGTCAACACAGCAAGGGGGACCATCGACCCGAAGGTGGGCGCAGCCGAGGCTGCCCAAACCGCTCCGGCCCCTTCCAGCGCTGGCAACAGCCAGTGCAGCCAAATCCCGCAGGGTGCCCCTTCGACCTCTGGGCTGGTGGGCGCAGGGGTCTTGCCCTCCAAGGCAGGACTCTCTCTTGTAACTTCTCGCTCGCAAGAGCACGTGTCCGGCGCCTCACAAGAGGCAATGGACACTACACCTGTCCTTAAGGCGCACCAAACGCCTAAGGAGCGGCGAGGCTCCCTCGAACGCTCCAGAAAGGGCAGAACTCCCGTTACAGGGCCTCGAAAGGGCTCTGTAATTTAATCTCTGCAATCTCCATAATCACTACTTCTGTTTCTGTACACACAGCACTTATTAACTTCCAATATAGATACACAAATAATTCAATGGAACGTCAGAGGTCTTCTCAGAAACCTTGATGATGTACAAGAACTGATCCACAAACACAATCCAAAAGTGCTGTGTTTACAGGAAACACACTTAAAATCTATACACACAAACTTTCTCCGAAAGTATGTTATGTTTCGCAAAGACCGCGAGGATGCTGTCGCATCATCTGGCGGTGTAGCCATTATTGCTGACAGAACTGTAGCATTTCAGCATTTAAAGCTCCAAACGGTCCTTGAGGCAGTGGCCGTTCGAGCCGTACTTTCAAATAAACTCATAACCATCTGCTCCTTGTATATACCACCACATTATCACCTTCACAGACGAGACATAGAATCATTAATAGATGAGCTCCCGGAGCCCTATTTGATTCTTGGTGATTTTAATGCACACAATTGTTTGTGGGGTGATTCACGCTGTGATGCGCGAGGTCGCGTCATTGAACAGCTGCCTTTTTCTTCTGGAGCATGTCTCTTGAATACAAAGGAGCCTACGTATTTTAACCTGGCTAACAAGTAATAATCTGCCATAGATCTTAGCATTTTATCGCTGACACTTTTACCTTATTTTAAATGGAGTGTGCTTAATAACCCGTATGGCAGCGACCACTTCCCAATAATCTTAAGTACGACGGAACAAGATCAACTTCTCCCGCAGGTCCCCCGGTGGAAGGTTGAATCAGCCGATTGGGAACGCTACCGAGCTCTTACTCATATGACGTGGACTGAGATGTCCGGTATAGCCATAGATGATGCTGTCACATATTTTACAGTTTTTATACTATATGCCGCCTCTAAGTGTATTACTCAAGTGAGCGGCACTGGTTCTAAGCGGCGTGTTCCCTGGTGGAACGATGCATGTAGGCAAGCGCGGAGGAAGCAGAACAAAGCATGGGCGCTGCTTCGCGATTCGCCAACAGCAGAAAACCTGGAAAACTTTAAGCATGTCAAATCACAGGCGAGGAGAACGCGCCGACAAGCAAGACGAGAGAGTTGGGCAAAGTTTATCTCAAGCATTAACTCTTACACAGATGAGAGAAAAGTCTGGAATAGAGTGAAGAAAGTTAACGGGCAACAAACGTATTCCTTACCTTTAGTAAACAGCCACGGAGGAAGCCTGGAAGAACAAGCCAACTCTCTTGGTGCACAGTTTGAATACCTATCGAGCTCCTCGCACTACTCCGAAACCTTCCTAAAGAGCAAAACGCGAATAGAACAGCAAAAGTTACAAAGAAAATGTGCTAAAAGTGTGGCGTACAACAAACCATTCTCCATAGCAGAACTGCAAGCAGCACTGAACTGTTGTAATACATCCGCCCCAGGTTCAGACCGCATAATATATGAGATGTTGAAACAACTACCCCCCGAAATACAAAAAACCCTCCTTTACCTTTACAACATTATATGGTTTTCTGGCGAGATCCCCTCTGTTTGGAAGGAGGCTATTGTAATCCCAATTCTAAAGCAAGGAAAGGATCCTTCCTCTGTATCAAGCTACAGACCCATAGCATTAACAAGTTGCATCTGCAAAGTTTTCGAAAAAATGATTAACTGTCACCTACTACACTTCCTTGAATCAAACAATTTGCTCGATCCATACCAGTGCGGATTTCGGGAGGGTCGATCTACCAGTGACCATCTTATACGCATAGAGGCACGTATCCGTGAAGCTTTTGTCCATAAGCAGTTTTTCTTATCTGTATTCCTTGATATGGAGAAAGCTTATGATACTACGTGGCGGTTCGGGATATTGAGAGACCTCTCACACTTAGGTATACACGGAAATATGTTCAATGTTATTGAAAGTTATCTGTCAAATCGGACATTCCGTGTTCGAGTGGGCAATGTTTTGTCACGGAAATTTGTACAGGAGACTGGAGTGCCGCAGGGCGGGGTGCTCAGCTGCACGCTCTTTATAGTAAAAATGAATTCTCTCCGTCTACACATACCACATAACATCTTTTATTCAACATATTGCTACGGCATGAGCCGGGCGAGCAGAAGAGGAAGAAGACGTTAGCGTGTGCAGCCTCGGGACGCCATCTTGACTTCACCATCAATCTCGTCCCTTAAATAAAGCCGGTTTAACATTAACCGTAACAGTTTTGTGGTGGAGGTGCGGGGTACTTCGACCAAGACGACGGAGCTGCTGCAGCAAGCACCACGCCGGAGCCGACGCCTCGCTCAACTGCCCCCAATACCACTTGAGATCCCGATGTCCCACAGCGGTGACCAACAGCCTTCTCTGGCAGCTCCAGTTCGAACAACCGGCGCCTGGATGCATCAGATGGAGCCCCGCCCTTTCTCAGGCAAATTCGGCGAGGACGTGGAGGAATGGCTCACCCACTACAAGCGTGTGAGCAAGTACAACGGCTGGAACTCCACGGCTCAGCTCGACAATGTGGTTCTGTTCCTCACAGACACTGCGCTAGTGTGGTTCGAGAACCATGAAGATATCTGCACAACGTGGGACAGCTTCGTTACTCACCTTACTGAGTGCTTCGGCGATTCCACCACGAAAAGGAAGCGGGCGGAGCAGACATTGCTTCAGCGCGCTCAAGTCCCAGGTGAGACCTGTACTACGTACATTGAGGCAATCCTGAAGCTTTGCAGAACGGTCAATCCTCGAATGTCCGAAGAGGACAAGGTTGGACACCTTCTTAAAGGCATAGCCGAGGATGTGTACAATTATTTAATCGGAAAGGAGAGTCTCGCCTCGGTCGCCGACCTCATCAAGCATTGCCGCACATTTGAGGCCTTGAAGCTGCGCCGTATCACGCCTAAGTTCGGCAGGTTAGCAAATGTGACAACGGTGGCAAGCGTTGAAGACAATGACAACTACAGTTTTCAACTAGACCTTGCGGCAACTATAAGGCAAATTGTTCGCGAAGAACTTGAAAGACACACCAAAGGGGCGGATGTCGACCAGCTTGGGTGGGTTCCCAACCAACCTCAAGAACATGCATCTGCTGTGTCCGCATTGTCCGCCATGCCAGGCGTTGCAGCTGGCATTGCAGATCGAGTAGATCAGCTGCGACAGCACCGACGTACCTTTCCCGACGACGTGACGCACGATCAACGAACTCGTGCAGCTACCACCACGAATCGGAATTCGGAAGGTCGCATTTATTATTCGCAGCGTCCCAGGATTGACCCCGAGGTTTACAACGTCGGTCGCGCATCGCCTGTGTGTTACAGCTGTGGCGCCTCGGGACACATTGCTCGTTTTTGTCGCCGGCGCCGACAGACAAGATATGGCCCACCACCAACTTGGCCTCCTTTTGAACGTGACAGTTATGACGACCGTTGGCCGACAGACCCTGATAGTGCAACCACCACAGGCGCGCCACCCCGGAATACCTTCCGTCAATATAGTAGAAGGAGTGGCTCGCCAGCTTCAGACCGTAGCCTGACGCCCCCAACCAGTCGCCAACGCCGTTCACCGTCACCACGGCGACGTGCTGCGTCACCACCGCCGTCGGGAAACTAGCCGGCGCGACCGATGGAGGTAAGGTCGCCGGACAGTCTGCGTCTCTGCGAAATACTCCTCTGCCTATTATGATGGTGAAGAACAAAGTGCGTGTGTTAATTGATAGTATACCTGCAACAGCATTAGTTGATACTGGTGCTACCGTTTCCGTCATGAGTGTGACATTCAAAGAGAGGCTGGGTCGGAAAGTTATGTTCCCGTGGAATGGTGGTGTGACGTTTCGTGGTGTCAGTGGAGAGTGCCTAGTTCCCCTTGGTATTTGTGTTGCAAGTGTTTTGTTCGGAGCAGAAGATCTTATAACAGAATTTCTCGTACTACCGCGGTGCACTCACGACGTGATTCTCGGGATTGACTTTCTTCAGGATTGTGGTGCATCCGTTAACTGTGGCACAGGCGAAATTACTTTGAATAGCGCGCTTCTCGCCACCCTTGCCGACACATCCTTACCAGTGAAAAACTATTGTGTTGTTTCGAAAGATTTGCTGGTACCACCTTGGTCGCTGGCACGTATCCCTGTCAACTTCGCTGCTGCCGACCTTTCATCATTTGACGCGCAAGTCCAGCCACTTACGTCGAGCTGCGCAAAGAAAGATGTACTCGTACCACGCTCTGTCGTGAGAGTAGTGAATGGCGTCTCAAATTTGTGGGCTTTCAATTGTTCTTGCGTCCCTGCTGTTCTTCCGCGTGATATGAAGCTCGCTGAATTTGACGAGATTACTTACAGCTCCATTACAGTTCTAAGCGAGGAGGAGCAGTCTCGTACTAGCGATCCTCACCAAAGCACTCCTGAAGAGCAGATCCTATGGATGATCAACAAGGCGCTGCCCTCACATGAGCGCCGCGTTCTCGCGGAAGTTTTGTGGGCACATCTTTCTGTATTCGATTTCGCACAAGGCGACAAGCAGGCTTCACTCCCTCGTTCTCGTGCTCGCCACAGAATTGACACCGGATCTGCGCATCCCATTCGGCAAAAGCCTTACCGCGTTTCTGCAACAGAGAGGACAGTTATTGCTGAACAGGTGAAAGACATGCTGCGGAAAAGTGTTGTTCAAGAGTCCTCTAGTCCGTGGGCAGCACCAGTAATCTTAGTAAAGAAGAAGGATGGATCGTGGCGGTTTTGCGTTGATTACAGGAAACTGAATGCAGTCACCAAAAAGGATGTGTATCCACTTCCTAGAATTGATGATGTCATCGATTGTTTACATTCCGCTGCCTACTTTTCATCACTGGATTTGCGATCAGGGTATTGGCAGATACCCATGCACCCAGACGATAAGGAGAAAACGGCCTTCGTGACACCAGATGGTCTTTATGAATTTAACGTTATGCCGTTCGGCCTTTGTAACGCGCCAGCAACATTCGAACGATTCATGGATACTATCCTCCGAGGACTTAAATGGGAAATTTGTTTGTGCTACCTCGATGATGTGGTGATTTTTGGCAGCACATTGAGTGAACATAACAGCCGTCTCAGTCTTGTTCTGGATTGTGTCAAACAAGCCGGCTTGATCCTAAATTCCAAGAAATGTCGTTTCGGGGAAACGGAGACGTTAGTACTTGGGCATCTGGTCGACAAAAACGGTGTGAGGCCAGATCCACGGAAGATTGAGGCAGTCAGCTCCTTCGAAGCACCGAAGTCAGTGCGGGAGTTGAGGAGTTTCTTGGGCCTGTGCTCGTATTTTCGGCGCTTCATCCCAAGGTTCGCCGACGTGGTGTACCCCCTAACATGCCTTCTCCAAAAAGCCGTCCCCTTCAACTGGACATCGGCTTGCGACGACGCGTTCCGCCAGCTAAAATTTCTACTAACGTCAGGGCCCGTATTGCGTCACTTCGATGCATCCGCACCTACGGAAGTGCACGCTGATGCCAGTGGCATCGGCATCGGTGCCGTACTAGTGCAACGTCACGACGGAGCTGAACACGTTGTGGCTTATGCTAGTCGCTCTTTGACTAAGGCGGAACGCAATTACACTGTGACCGAGCAAGAATGCTTGGCAGCTGTTTTCGCTGTCCACAAATTTCGGCCCTATATCTACGGACGCCCGTTCACTATCGTTACTGACCACCACGCGTTATGCTGGTTGGTGAATCTCCGTGACCCGAGTGGACGACTGGCACGTTGGGCTCTTCGACTGCAGGAGTACGACTTCGTTATTTTCTACAAGTCCGGGCGTCGCCACGCAGATGCGGACTGTCTCTCCCGCCTTCCTCTGACGACGACGGAGTGTGACGCCGACAATTTTGATAACTGTTTTGCTCCCATTTCTTCTACATTCCCAGACTCGACGACTTTCAAAGCAGAGCAGGAAAATGATATTAGTTTGGAACCTCTATTTGTAGCCGCATCGCGTCCTGGAGCCACTGGCCGATTTTGTGTCCGCGACGGCCTGCTTTACAAGACCAATTATTCAGCTAAAGGCGCACGCTTCCTTCTGGTGGTGCCGCAGAGTCTGCGAACGGACATACTGAGAGCCATGCACGACGATGTGACCTCTGGCCATCTAGGATTCATCAGAACTTTGAACCGGACTCAGGAGCGTTTTTACTGGCCCAAAATGCGGGACACAGTCAAGCACTACGTCGCCAGTTGTGAACAATGTCAACGCTACAAACGCCCTACGACCGCTCCGCCAGGTCTTCTCCAACCTCTGCCGCCGCCTCGCCTGCCATTTGAACAAGTGGGTATCGATCTTCTGGGCCCATTTCCCCGATCATCTAACGACAACCGATGGGTGATCGTATGTGTCGACCATCTGACCCGTTACGCGGAAACGGCGGCCGTACCATCTTTAACAGCTGTGTCCGTTGCAACGTTTTTGCTTCGATTCATTATTCTTCGACATGGTCCCCCCCGTGTCATCATTAGCGATCGCGGTCGTCAGTTTGTTGCGGACGCCGTAGAAGAACTGCTTCGTCTCTGCAGTTCACAGTTCCGTCATTCAACGCCTTATCACCCTCAGACAAATGGGCTTGTAGAACGTACGAACAGCACTCTAACTAACATGCTGGCCATGTACGTATCTTCCGATCACAAGGACTGGGATGACGTACTCCCTTTCATCACCTATGCTTATAATACTGCAAAGCATGAGACGACCGATTACAGTCCTTTTTATCTCCTTTACGCACGTTCACCGCTAAGCTGCATTGACACTATACTACCGTTTGACTTTCACAGCGAGTACTCTGTTGCCAAGACGCTTTGTCTTGCCGAAGAAGCCCGGCGTATCGCTCGCCTTCGTACTGTGGCATCGCAACACCGATCGAAAGAGCGCTATGACAGCCGACACCAGTCTGTCTCGTACGCTAAAGGAGACTTTGTGTGGTTGTGGACTCCGGAACGTAAACGTGGCTTATGCGAAAAGTTTTTACCCCAGTACACGGGCCCATTCGTCATTGTGGATCGCTTGAGTGACTTGACGTACGTGGTGGCACGCTTGACGTCCGCTGGTCGTCGGTCTAGCCGGACCCAGTTAGTACATGTTGCCCGTCTTAAGCGGTTTCACCCTGCGCTTTCCGAGTGATTTGGACTTGCCCAGCGGGCTTCGTCTGGCAACCGGGGATTGCTACGGCATGAGCCGGGCGAGCAGAAGAGGAAGAAGACGTTAGCGTGTGCAGCCTCGGGACGCCATCTTGACTTCACCATCAATCTCGTCCCTTAAATAAAGCCGGTTTAACATTAACCGTAACAATATGTTGACGATGTGCAGATAGGATTTCAATCAACTTCTCTCGCAATCTGTGAGCGACAGGTCCAGCTTGGTCTTAACAAGGTCTCCAAATGGGCTGATGAGAACGGGTTCAGACTGAACCCACAAAAAAGCACCTGTGTTGTTTTCTCTAGAAAAAGAGGCCTGCACGCTGATCCTGAAATTCTGTTGCATGGTGAGCGTCTGCCCGTAAACAGGGAACATAAATTCTTAGGCATAATCTTAGACGCGAAATTAACCTTTATACAGCACATAAAATATCTTAAAAACAAATGTATTAAAACAATGAATATCTTAAAGGTTCTCTCTCGCACAACCTGGGGCAGTGATAGAAAATGTCTCATGAACTTGTACAAAAGCCTCATACGCACACGACTAGACTATGGAGCCATAGTTTACCAGTCGGCTACTCCAACTGCTCTAAAGATGCTAGACCCTGTCCACCACTTAGGAATTCGCCTGTCCACAGTCGCCTTTAGAACAAGCCCAGTGGAAAGCCTGTACGTTGAATCGGATGAGTGGTCACTGCATCTGCAGAGAACATATTCGTCTTTCATGTATTTTCTTAGAGTGAACGGAAACAGTCAGCATCCCGCGTATTACACCATAAACGATTTGTCCAGTTGTCAACTTTTCCGCAACTGGCCCACAGTGGCACAGCCTTTCTCCATGCGTGTTAGAGACATGGCTGAAAAAACAAGGGTTCCACTGCTTGAATACCACCTTATGTACCCTGCTATACGGCCCCCGCCGTGGCAGTGGCAACCAATAGACTGTGATACATCTTTCGTAGCTGTTACAAAGCACGCGCCTGTCGCGCATATACGAATGTACTTCCTCGAGTTACAGCACAAATACTCCTCTCCTGAATTCTTTACAGACGCATCAAAGTGTAATTCTGGCGTATCCTACGCAGCGGTCGGTCCATCCTTTTCAGATGCCGGTGTTCTGCACCCTAACACAAGTATTTTCACAGCAGAGGCCTACGCGATATTGGCTGCCGTTAAACACATTAATGAATTTAGTATCCCAAAGGCAGTTATATACACAGACTCTTTGAGTGTCGTAAATACTTTGAAAACTGTCAGGAAATATCAAAACCCTGTAATTCTATCTCTTTACACAGCATTATGCACAACCTATGAGTCCAAGCAGCATATCGTCGTATGCTGGGTGCCGGGGCACCGAGAGATAGAGGGAAATGTGTTGGCTGACCAGCTAGCCACATCCGTCCACGCGAACGCTTCCAACACTTGCACGACTGTCCCTGTAATGGACCTCAAGCCCTCAATAAGAAAAACACTGAGGGCTTTCTGGCAGCGCTTGTGGGATAAAGAGACAGAAAATAAATTACATGTTATCAAGCCGTATCTTGGCAACTGGCCGCCGGTATCAAAAAATCGCCACACAGAAGTAACACTTTGCAGACTCAGGATAGGACACACATACAGCACACACGCATACCTCTTGTCCGGTGGCGATCCACCCACGTGTGATAAATGTGGTGAGCCACT
The DNA here is from genome assembly GCF_050947875.1 of Dermacentor variabilis. Lineage (NCBI taxonomy): Eukaryota > Metazoa > Arthropoda > Arachnida > Ixodida > Ixodidae > Dermacentor > Dermacentor variabilis. The sequence continues at coordinate 137,335,256 of NC_134569.1, forward strand.
TACCATGCTTCACATCCTGCTGCAATGCACTCAATTAGACGCTAATAGGAAAAAGCATTTTCCACTACCACATTGGCAGCTAATTCCACTCCATCCTCAAATGATTATAGGTATAGAACCTCTCTTTAAACATGAATCCCTGTTTCGATATTTAAAAGATGTACATAGTTTTCATATTATAGCCCCAGGAAATCCGTAGCACAGCCTCTAACAGAGGTTTCTGCTGCGGTAGGTGCAATAAAGCACCTGCCTCCCAGCCTTTGGGCTCAAAGGCCCTCCGGAGGCACAAGTGCTATTTACATATTCTTGCATTTAACTCCATGATCACTTATCACGCGTACTATATTCACAGACCACTACATGTATCACAATCATAATTTTATGCTATATACTATTTTACGCTTCCATGACACTGATTTTAGGCCACTTTACAGCCACGTTACATCCCACCATCGCCACTCACAAGTCAGCGTTTAAGACAACATTATCAGTCATGGCGCTCTTTGGCCATACCTGGCCCTTGCGCCACTAAACAACACACATCCATCCATCCTCCCCTGCTTGAGCCGTGGTTGTGTGGCTGCGGCTACATTCGGCATACTATGAAGTACATTGTCCAGCGCCAAAAGTGTAAACTTCTAGTCGGTTCCGACAACTGATGTCTTTTATCTGTTGTTGTGGCCACTTCCCGCTTGACTCATTTTTTGTTGTTATGGTGTGAATGATGGCCTCTGGGTGAAAATTACGTGCAGCGCACATCTTCTAGCTCGTATGTGGTCACTCTCTTCGTACGCACCTGCTCGCCAAAGAGTTGCATACTAGTCCATCAGCACTCTCTAGGTAAAGAGTTCAGTGCAGTAAGCCTGTGTGTGGCAGGTGAGTATTTGGATAACATGTGTAGAACAAAAGGAATACCTTGCTTCATCATTTTTTCCTAATGGGCCTAACCACGAGAATATGTGAGCTCCTTTTTTTGCAACCAATGACACAGCACAATGACTGTTACGAAGGTAATATGCCATCAAGGACCCTGCATCAGCAAATATTTGTTGTTTTGTAGGCTTTTTCTAAGGGGCCTTCTTAGGGACTCAACATGGAGCTCCTAGCTATCCACCCACTCTCAACATGAGCTCCTCATTGCAGTTGACGTTGAGCACTCGCATGTGCGCTTCCTGGGCAACCTGGTGCTGAACCTGTGGGACTGTGGTGGCCAGGAAGCCTTCATGGAGAACTACTTTGCCAGCCAGAAGGACACCATTTTCCGGAATGTTGAGGTTAGATGATCATGTAACACTTGCAAAGTTAGATTGTGTGCAGCTGAGCAGTGCTGTGGGCTAATGACATTTGAAAAACTGAAAAACTGAAATCGTTGCATCCAAAATGAATTCTTTGAATGTGCCTCTCAAGTCTGTGTACATTTATGCAAGGGCACAGCCTTCTCCTGTGAATTTCGTTGAGTGCAGCTAATATAGGCAACCTCCTGAGATGGATCGGTCCAGGGCTACACACCACAAATCACATACTCCAGTGACATGTAAGCAGCAAAGTTGTGAGAAATAGAGTGTTCCATTGTGGTATTTAAGTAAATGAAATAGGTTTTAATAACTATCCTAAGTATATTTCAAATAGTGTGCTTAGTTTTTGGACAGCTTATGTCCAGCAAATGTAAAGCCGCTGCACATACTTTGAGGGCAATTAGCCTTTTATAGTGCAGGAAACCATGTGTCAAGCTGTGAGGCATTCAAGACCACCTCTATTGGAGTCACTCAATTAACAGTGTTTAACAATACCATTTCGTTGGATGCACAATTTTTAGCATACACAGCCTTTCCAAGGAAACAGTTCATAGTATTCAATATGCAGTTCAAGTTACATTGCTTTATGCAATTGCTATTCGCATGCCGGGAATACAAAAGTCCATAATGAGAAAAGTGGCAAACCATTAAAAGCAATATGTTGTTATATGGGTTATTTACACCACAATGGTGTTGGTGCTGAACTTCATTGGGGCATCTCTGCCACAGACCTCTCCAGAGCAGAACATGAATCTTATTGGGCAGCCAATAATGGCAGAGCTCCCTATGTGTTCCTTCGAGCATTGGCTGCGGCCGAGTGAGAAATAGTTTCGAATATTCCTGATACAGGCAGTGTACAGGCAGTGCATTGTGCCATTTTTGACCTATCTGGCCAGAAACTGGATAATAATAATAATAATAATAATAATAATAATAATAATAATAATAATAATAATAATAATAATAATAATAAAGGAACTTGAAAGAAAGCTGATGACAGCACATAGATAAAAGTAAAAGTATAGGTGTACCTGATTTACTCGTTTAAAACACACCTTTTATCTGAATCTTGGGAGGGTTTGGCTCTTACACTAGCCGGGCAAATGTTAAAACCGCGTACAATGTCGCAAATGATGTACAGAATAATGCAAGCACTAGCTACACACTATGCTCACATTTATTCAAGATTGACAACCAGTGATAGTTCCACTTCGTTCTTTATGACCCTAGCTGGTGATATTGCCCCATTGTCGCCGGAGCTTACTACCTCATCGGCACATTACAAAAAATAGTCTTCCTCTGTGCCGTCTATGCTGTTATATATTCCTGTAACTTGAAAACTCTTAGCAGCCATGGTTGTGATTTATGCATTGTAGCAGGCAACTTTGGTGAACATTTATTTTTTAATATTTCTTACCTCAAGAATGGGATTTGTGGGTCTTGCGTGAGGGTCAGTCTTTCTCAGTAAATATGGTCATTCTAACACGTACAGGCGCGGCCACTGTTAGAAGTAACATGGCGCGCGTGGCACCACCAAGCGGGCGCCACACAAAGTATTGTGGCGCAGGCACAATTAGCACCAGAGGCGGAGTTAGCTGCGCGTCGTCTGCTACGGTTACTTCCACTTCGCCGCACGCACTCTGGTACAAAGGACTGTAGCCATGGGGCTCAAAAGAAAGTATTTGAACTGAGTTATCTGGGTGCGCCGTTCATGCTGCACCCAGTATCCGGCTTTTAGTTTTGGACAGTCGTTTTCATCACATTCATCTCACAGTTATCGCCATGATCAAAGTGCATGCGCAATCTAGGCTTTGCCGCTCGCGGCGAAGTGGGAGGAATCGTAGCAGACGACGTGCAGCTAACTCCGCCTCTGGCACTGATTGCGCTTGCGCCGCAATACTTGGGCGGCGCCCGTCGTGGTGTTCCGCGGAGTGCGGCCACCAGCTCCGTGTTACCTCTAACAGTGACCGCACCTGTCCAAAGATTCAATCATGGGTTATACAATGAATGCTGCTAGTGATAGTCGAGCTGAAATTCAGGTGGTGAAGCTTAGTAGGATATATGATGCATAGAGATTAACTAGTTCATGGGTTTAGTTGCCTAAATGTCTAGGAAAGAAATGTGTTGGGCTTGGTAGGGATAATGCCAGCAGCAAATCAGATACAGCAATGAGACTAGAAAACTCACAGATAATAGATGGACCAGGTAAAGCAGTGCTAGTGTCATATTATTCCTATATTTTAAAGGAGGCTGATAGTAGTTTTATTTCCTCAGCATATATCATTTGGCTGAAATGAACTCTACATATGATGAAAGTGGCTGGCACAGGACAGAAGTAATCAAGGCGAATTACGAGAGGTCCCTGTCCTGCAGTATGTTTACACCTGTGCTACATGGGCCCTAAAAATGACATGCAGCCAGTAATGCCTGTTTTCTAATAACATATTTATTGCTGATGTTGCCACGTGCCCAAATTTAATGACATTTGACACGATGTCGATGGCAGTACCTTTTGAAGTAAGCAATTATAGGGTACTAATGAAAAAATAATTATGCATTTACAAGTTGCATCACCTTCCTGAATAGTAAAATGTAAAATAAGCATACTATGGTGCCGTAAGCTTGAATTTGTTGCTGTCTTTTACAACATTGGTACCGACCACAGCAGCTTTGGCCATTGCATGCTAAATTTGAAGGCCAAAGTCAAAATGGCACCTGCCACGTCAAAGCTGCTGCAACGCCGACTTGAGTAAGTGTGCCAAGTATAACTGCTGATGAATGCGTTGTAGTTGAAACGCACGCATAATCTTTTTTTTTTTTTTAGATCGAGGATGTTTCAAGTACTTGTTATACTGCACTTTGCTAGCTATGGCAAAGAGAGTATGCATTTCTCAGTGAAATGAGTTCTGGCAAACGCATTAGGTAACGAATGACATTAAGGTGAATGAAATTAGATTTTTCTGTGTGGCATCATGCAAATGGCATTAAAAAGATTTCAGGCATTAACTAGTTAATGTCATTTTCTGTTCCCATGTGGCACGGGAGAACTTCAGTTTGGCCTAGTTGGTGTTTGCTGCATATCATATTGACCACAAATAAAGATGGGGACAGTGGAAGACAACACAAAAATGACACGGTTCTCTCCCGGTTCTCTTCCGCTGTCCCCGTCTTTATTTGCGGTCAATATGATATGTATTTGGCACAGATATGCTCATGCACATTACAGTGATGACAGGCTGTCTTTGTCCAAGGCGCATATGTATGTGCATGCCATCCTTGGTTGCACGGTCAAGGAAGCATGCAATGTGTAATAATTTATTGTGCCCTACAGGTTCTGATCTATGTGTTTGATGTGGAGTCAAGGGAGCTGGAAAAGGACCTTCATTACTACCAGTCATGCTTGGAGGCAATACTGCAGAATTCAGCTGAGGCCAAGATCTTCTGTCTCGTTCACAAGATGGACCTCGTGCCTGAAGAACAGAGAGATAGGGTGTGTTTGTCTTTCTGTTTTGATGCCTAGGACACCGCCGGTCTTACTCAGAGTCAGCTGCTTTGCGTGAAGACATGCAGCTTTTCGAAAGCCTCCTTCTGCTGATGTTCTTCTTGGGTGGATTTAAGTTTGATGTCTGAGAAAAATGGCTATTTCTGGAAAAAAAAAATGTGGTGTACATGGCAGTGTACATGTGCAAAACAAGAGCTCTTAAGCCTTTGCCATCAGATAGGAGTAACATGAGAATAACAACTGGGTATTGATGTTTGCTTGTTTTGAATGAACTTTGTGACAGCATCTTGGTAGTTGGGAGAGTGCATTGGCTCATTGTATCACAGAAGTGGACTATTATTATTATGCCTTCTCATGTAGTGTTTATCTTCTGCGCTTGCATTTAGTGAAGTCTGTTATTCATCATTCATAATGTCGTTTTAGTACTAGAGACTATCATAAACCTAGAAAAACGTTTGGGAGAAAATTTTGCGAAACCTGGAACACAAGTATTCATTTTTTATTGTTTATTAATAAGGCTTAGATAGACAGTTCAGCCATTCAGTGTGATGTAATTTTGAACTGATTCTGTAATATTAATTAGGTGTGATTCAGTTGCACTGGCATCAAAGGAAAGCTACAATCTTTTGAACCTTTGCTATGAATTATTCCTGTTGCATTGCTGTCAGGTGAATTCCCCTAAATATTGTGACATATCTTACTGCTGGTTTCAGGTATGCATTGCAGCAAAAATCAGAGTTGCTTCAGTGCATTGATATCATGATTCTTAGCTGCAGTCAAAGAAACCTTGCCATGAAAGAATAGAGAGGAATGCAAAAATGCTAGCACAAATGGAGCAAAGCTGGAGCGAGTTTTCTCTGAAGTGCATTGAAACATTGCAGCAGTTTAGGTGCAAGGCACATAAGCTGCCAATGTTGTGGTCACCACTCCCGGCTCAAATTGGCATGCATAATGCGGAAATCATGGCACAGTATTCTACCATGGTCCATGCGATTGAAGAAGTAACTTGTACTCACCAATGAATGCCACTCAGAGCTTCTAGCTTTGCCAAGCGCACAAGAATGCAAGTGTGTGAAGCTCAAAATGCCAGTGATAAACAGCTGTGTGCATTGTTCATTCTCTGTGCCTCTTCCTTTGCAGATATTCCGTCTTAGACAAGAGGACCTCAACAGGTTGTCCAAGCCTTTGGAGTGTGTGTGCTTCAAGACGTCAATATGGGACGAAACACTTTACAAGGTAGGCCTGAATTCTGTAGTGTCCTTCTTGTGACTGACTGGTAGCACTGCATTTAGACACAGTGAGCTGCCATGCTGGCTTTGTGGCTGTGGCATCATGCTGCTGAGCCTAAGGTCACGAGTTTGACTTCTGGCCATGGCAGCTGCGTTTTAATAGGGGTGGAATGCAAGAACACTCGTGTACTGCGCTTTAAAGTTGCACGTTAAGGAGTCCCAGGTGGTCAAAACTAATACGGAGCCTTCCACTATGACATCCGTCATTGCCCACTGTACAGCTGGTGGATGTTAAACCCCACAATTTAAATTTCACAGAGTGTATGGCCATGTTAGTAATCAAGATTTCTTGAAGCTGGCTTATGTTGGGTGGGTCGCACGAGTTCGAAAGAATGTACTGTTCATATTGTTACGGTGCATTTGGACACGACTGTGCACGCAAGAGGGGGACAAAGAGGAAGTGGTAGACTGTCTCCTGGAGCTGTGACCTTTATAGCAGCCTGCGCGATTACCATAAACTTTTCCCCATGTAAGGAGTTGTACACGCATTTGTGCATCGGGCTTCCTCTTCGTAACGTTTGGTGGAGGTGTGGGGTAACGACTCAGAATGGAGCTTCGCAGTGGCTGCTGTGTCAGTTCTCCACAGATGTCGCAGGAGACGGTGCATAGTTCGGCAAAGCCTGCATCAACTGTTGTACTTGCGCATCCGCATGATCCAGGAACCTTCTGTGGCGCTGATGGCGCCGAAGTCGACGACTGGCTGGAGATGTATGAGTGGGTGAACAGCCACAACAAACGGGATCCCATGGTGATGCTGACGAACATAATTTTTTACTTGGCAGGAACTGTGAGAGTGTAATTTCAAAACCATGAAAAAGAACTCCATGACTGGTATACCTGCAAGCAGAAGTTGCAAGATCTCTTCGGAAAACTATTGGGTCGGAAGGTCATCACCAAGAGCGTTGGCATCACGAGTTCAGATATCCACCGAAGGCTACATCGCCTATATACAAGATGTGCTGGCACTTTGCCACAAGGCTGACGCTGAAATTCCAGAGTCTGGAAAAGTCGGGCATGACTTAAAAGGTATCGCCGATGAGGCCTTCAATTTACTCATTTGTAAAAACTGTACTTAGCTAATGACATTATCATGGAGTGCGAGCATTTCGAGCAGGTGAAAAGCCGTCGTATCTATCAGTCATTTGCATAGCTTCCAAATACGGCTGCAACATCATCTTGTGAAGACTGACAGGACTCTCCTTCATGGTAGCAGCAGCCTTCAGAGCTGCTCACGAAGATCATGCGCTGTGAACTGGAAACCATGTGTACCGCAGCGCTCTACCCACCTGTCAGAATGATACATGTGCTCCTATGGTTACCCTTGTTCAGGCTATTGTGCGCCGAGAACTCACCAATGTCAGCTTGCAGTCAGTTTGCATTAAGAGAGAGAAATATGGTTCACATTGATCAAGAAATGCATTGTTTATATTTATAAATAAATGTCAATGAAACTTGCATGGTTTGTGTATTTTGATGTGTTGAATTTGTATAAAATTGTTTTTCCAAGATGCACCATGTAGCTAATTTTTCTTTCTCAAAACCCAGTCATGACCGTGATCACTTCTCGGTTTGGAGGATAGGTATCACTTCTACTCCAGATACTGCGGTGGTTGCTTCTTGTCTGAAAAGTGCAAGAAGACAAGGATGTTTGTGATTATTTGGAAAATTTCTTGTATATTTAGAAACTTGAAATGGAAATTTTGCTTTCCAATGTTTGTTGTCCCTTAGCTTTGTCAAAATTGGTCAAGAACTTTTGTTTGTGCTTTATTGCACATTCTGTAAACCTCCTCATTATTTTGGATTTCACAGGGCCGGAAAAAAAAATGTCCAAATTAACCGAATTATTGAAGGTGTGAAGAAAACAAATAACAATTGCTTACTATGTCAACATGCTTTTATTTTCTCAATAAATCAGCAAATTATTGTCTATTTTGCACAAGAGCAATGCGGAAGCTGCAATTCTCATCATTTCGCAACTAATTAGCGCTCGCAGTGGCGGTGACCTCGCGACTTCTTTCGCAGTGCAGCGGCGGCGCGCGTCCTCAGCTGCGACACGCTTTTCACTAACACGCGCACATCCCTATCATTTTTTAGCCATCGCTAACAGATCGTCCTTCCATCACGATGTAGCCGGTGCTTTTCATCCTCGACAGCTTTCCACTGAGTTAAAATGAAACTACTGTGTTTGCTGCAACCACTGCGGCAAACAGCCACGAAACCACGGCTGCTATCGACATGATCACGGATGCCAGTCTTGTGGTTCTGAAAGCATGCGGCCAACACATGCACATGGCCAAAACAAAACTAGCATTCGCTGCAACAACTGCAGATGAAACCGTGGTCGCTGTCAACGTGATCATGGATGGAGACTACGCAGTCTTGAAAGCACACAGCCGACGTGGTGTTATGCACGGTGGTAAATGCAAGAAAAGGCTTTAAAGGCACAAATAGGGTCGAAGTGTTCGGGCTTTGCTGTCATTCACGTGATTTCTGCTGATGACTATGGCGATGCAGACTCCCCCGCTTCGTTTTGGTTGGACACCAGCACCGTTTTAGAGGGGCTTTCCTTTTGCTCTTGTGCATCGTGCATTTGCGGCGCTCCATGCACGCCAAGCGTCGGCCGAATTGACTGATCTGCAGCCAAATACGTCCAAATTAACAAGAGTTTGATTGCATTAAGTGACGCATACCCCTGCTGGGACCAGTGGATGAGTCCGAATTATCCAATATTTGGAATTAACGAGGGTCGAATTAACGAGGTTTTACGATATACGAATATTTTTCACACTACTGACTGTTTTCCAGCTAATTAAGTCACCTTCAATACAATAACATGAAATTGGTAGTACAGTTAATGATTACATATTGTGTGAGAAAAAGTCATATTTGCATTGAGCACATGAATATACATAAGGAGTGCAAGTTTGATCAGTATAGAAATTGTAAGAGTGCATTCCACTATCAAAAGCAGGTACAACATAGTTTGTATCAACATTTGATTAGAACAAAGGCAAGAATGCATGAAGTATGTTTCTTTGGAGGTGACATCACTAATTATCAGTGGTTTAGCCACTGCGCTAGGAATAAGAAAACAATGTTGCTATCGTGTCTTGATTTTTAGTTTTTAATTTTTATTTCATTATGATGTATCATGTCCGTTATTTTGACAATTCAATAGACTGACAAGCACTAGGGACGTATTGCGAGATGTTGGTGGAAATGAAAAGACCACGATTTATAGTGATCTAATCGAGCATGCTGTTCACGATTTCAATAGGAATCATAATTTTAAATCTCCACTGAAAGTTGCGAAAATGGTACACTGGCACGAACTGGTGGAGAAGCCTCGGTACTTGAGATGAATGCAGTAAGATTACTGTACATAAGTCGGCTGTCAGGAAGTGCACCATATGATTGTTTAAAATCCCAGTCTTTATATTGCATAGACATTTGCGCTTTATTCTATGTGTATTGCGAACTATAAAAAAAAAAAAATGTCATGCCAACGAGCAGTGCTGCCTTCTCAGCAGTTAGTAGAACGGCAGAGCTGTGGGGTCCCTCATTGCGTGGCGACGCGCCTGAGTGTTTTTGTACGCATGAGTTTGTGATTGAGAACCACGAGTTCTGTGGTCTCCCTGTGAGATACGAAATGCCATCCACTAATTGTGCTGTAAATGGGTGCCAGTGCTGCATGAATAGCACTGCTTGTGTATCCTACTGCTCCCCAGCAATGACGATGTGCAGTCGCTATCGCACTTACCTGTCACTGTTTCTAGCATGTTTCCATTGTATGACTTCATGATCACGATCACGACTGCAGATTGAAAAATTCTGATCAAAATATTCCACAATGTTTTCCGTGTTACCATTGAAGGGTCGGACAATCTGACCAGTAAGCTTTCTGTTGCACTAGAAAAAAAAAAAAACATGCATTACAAAAATTGGTTGCTGGTCCCTTTCATGTAAACTTGATTATGCAGTTTGGTTTGAATAGTTGACAGAGAAATTAAACCCTGTATTTACTTCTACGTTACCTTTATCTTCTTTCTTGTGTATTACACAATAGTGGTAGTAGTTAGTCCACTTGGATGTTTGAATAATTTGTGTAGCATGGTGACAGTGCAATCCAAGCGCTACGCACTAGTTTGCCTGGCAGTTTCTGGTATTGTATAGCAAGAGCAAGACGCTGTTGCAATAGCTAATTTTTGTATGTAAAAACATATTTTCTTATGACGACAACATTTACTGTGTTTGTTTTCTTGTCTTTACAATAGCTGGGTAATATTACATGCGCACGCATGTTGCACATGCAGTATGCATTGTGCAGTATCAGGTTTCTCTTACTCAGTTTTTCGTTTTTGTGTTTTCTCTGCAGCACGTGTTGTTTCCTTTGATTGTCGCACTAACCAAACAACCTGGAATTATGGTTCTGCCTAATACTGGCTGCACATAGGTCATGAAGTTGCATTTGACGGCCAGTCATGCGTGTCACTTTCGCCACTTTCAGAGTTTCACCCACTAAACAGTTCTCACATTCTTAATGACCAGGAATGATTCAGGAAGAGTGCACTGAAGGTTAAATAAAAGGCACTGGCCACTCCTTGAAATAGAGTGTTCCTTTTATCGCGATAGCAATTACATGAAAACTTTAGGTGCTTTCACGCCATTGCTGTCATTGGCACCACTGCCGCTGTGCTGTCTCGGGCGTGATGGCACCTACGCAGCCTGCGGGCCGTGTCGTCTAGGTCACGTGATCGGCGACGGTGAGCCGAGCAAGCTGTTGCCTTGGTGCATGCCGTCTCCTCGTGCGCCCAGTGTTAGGAGGTCTCTTGATGTGCCGAGTTTCAGAGTCGTGGTTCAGTTGAAATAGTGAAGAGAGCTGTAGTACTGAATGTTCACTTTGGTACAAGCATGCACACACTTCCTACTGCTGGCACTCCTCACCACACCAGCATTATGACAGCGAGTGCTAGCGGTCATCAACTGACCTCCGTTCACGTGCGTCTTTGGGCACGTGTGTTTAGCTGGTAAATGAATATTTACAGCCATTTATACTACCCATAAATCTACAAGCCTTACTCCGTGTACTATTGCAATATTTTCCCATCACTGTCAGTATTTTGCCCTTTGGGTGAAACTGCAACATTCTTGTGCGTTCTGCAGAACGTGTTTGTGCTTTGCGGAGGAGTTGCCTTGGCGTGTGTGTGACCATGATTGTGTGCATGCAGGCCTGGTCATCAATTGTCTACACCCTCATACCCAACGTCCAGCAGCTGGAAAGCAACTTGCAACAGTTTACCAACATCATCGACGCCAATGAGGTCCTCCTGTTCGAGCGTGCTACTTTCCTTGTGAGTATGCAGATAGATGTGATGGTTGTGAAGGAAGGAAGCAAGTTCTCGTAATACAACAAGCTATTGCTGTTGGCATTACCGAGAAATTTGGTTTTAATCCAGTGACTTATTCTCTGCCAGCACAATTGAAGTGACATAGCAAAGTGGCTGTAGCACATACTGGCCATGAATGGTATTGGCTTTATGGTCAGTAAATTTTGTAACTTGGTGACTTTCGATATGTCTTAGTTGTGAGCGCATTTCTAAACTCTCAATATACTAAATACGAGTATCTATTAAAGTTCTTGGTTTATTTAAATATTTCTTGAATTCTGGTTTGTGCACTTACACATGGACTGGGGTTCAGCTTGATGGAGGTAGTAGTAGTACATAGTAAAGTTTGTAGTTATACAGTGAAATCTCGGTAATTCAAAATCTCTTAATTTGAATTGAGAGATAATTCAAACCGTTAAGCAGAGTCACATGTATTTGAATAGAGAAAAACTCCCACAAATTTTAACACTTGGGACTGCGCAGCGATTATTTTGAATGAAATTTCTCGCCCTCATAGACTGCCTTTCGGACAAACCAGAGCCTAAGGCCAAAGCACGGTGCATTGCTAGCCACTGTAAGAAAGCATATAAAGCAGAAATTGAGCCTTTTAGCTTTGTGTGATATGTCAGGCCCACAGAGCATGCACCACCTCTCCACGGAACTAGGGTAAAGTGCCACGCTAGCAGCGTTTTAGCACACTGTCATTGCAGTATACATTTCAGCAGATAAGTAAATTAATGATGCAGTAAAGAATTAGGCTTCAAGGTGTTGGGCATTACAACACAGGGCCAGCACTAAATGTTGTGGCGTTATCTAATAGGCATATAATCCACGGCTGAGACCTGTACGATTATACTTCTCTGCATTTTCAACTCGAATTAGCCGCACTTGTTCAGTGATCCGTAATTGCTGACAACATGCTTCCAGAAATGCATGATCTCAGTGATCAGGGAAAAACTTATTTTTTGAAAGTCATGCCTGAAAAATTGGCAGCAGTTTCTCAATAATTTTCTTGGTATCCATCAGTACCTACCGGTGTCCTTAATGTTTCCCGTGCCTTCCTCAAAACAGATAATCAGCCACTGCCAGCGGAAGCCACACCATGATGTTCACCGCTTTGAGAAGGTCTCCAACATTATCAAGCAGTTCAAGTTGAGCTGCAGCAAGCTAGCTGCCCAGTTCCAAAGCATGGAAGTGCGAAATAGCAATTTTGCTGCCTTCATTGATGTCTTCACCCCAAACACCTACATTATGGTCATCATGGCAGACCCTAGCATGCGTAAGTTTGCAGTTTATTGTTTCTCTATTTGCGCAGCTGTTCACGGGTTGTCAACATCAAGAGGAGGGACAGCACTTTCATGTTATTAAAGGGGCCCTGAAACACTTCTAAATAATCATAAAATGGCCTCACTGTTAAAGTATGTTGTCCCATGAATCTCAAAGCGCAAACATTTTTTGAATGCTTCAACTGTAAGTGGGACTCCACTTATAGTTGGAGGATTAAAAAAATCCGAACAATACCCAGCTTTTTCCATCTTTTCGTCTTTGCAAAAGCACTGGAAGCTACACATTGGAGAAGCCAAGAGGGCAAAGCCCCGGCCAAACGTGGAGTGTTGCAGCAGCAAAAGGGTTTGTCGGGGCACCCTGCGGCGGCTGTGGTAGAATACACTGCGCTGTGCTGCCATCTCGGAGGCTGTGCACAGCAGGTGCAGCTGTGCGCAGTATAAAGATGAAATGCTTTTGCCGTCTTTTTGAGATTGCAGACATATATTTTTTTTCATTTATTTAACCCAAAATTAGCCATAATGTATTACCAAGAATGTTCTTGCACTCACAATATCAGCCAATAGCATGTGGAGGTGGTAAGAGAAGACATGCCCAGGGTGCCGGAGTAGTGGCTAGGCGAGTTTTTGGCCCAAGGCTGCTTCAGGCTCCCACCTGGGATCGAGGCCACATCTGAATTCTTCCTGTAGCCTGTGGTTGGCAAATATTGAGAGTGTGCAGCCCAGTGGGCTGAACGTCTGCACTGTGCCAGAGTTCAAGTGGGCTAGCGTTGGTGGGCTAACTGCTTTCGAGGACGACCTTGCATATACGAGAGCAAGCGACTGTTCACTGCTTTGGCACGAGATTGTAAATTCCCTGCAGCATGCAGTGCAACATTCAGATCGCGTGTTAACAGGAGCCTTGTGAACAGATGAGCAACTTCTTTAAAATTATGTTCAAAACGTATTTCAGGGCCCTTTCAAAGTGATTACCTATGTAGTGTTGCTTGCGTAGATGACATAAGTAGTGGGAAGTACTATAAGTAGGATTCAGCGAGTCTGGAAAACAAAAGCAAAGAAAAGAAATGTTATGAAAAGCACACCAAGATAATTTTTGATATCTGGTGTAACAACAAAAAGAAAAGTTGATAATTTGCTTTAAGGAGGTCCTGAACCACCCCTTGGGCTTGGTGGAAAAAAAGAAGAATAATAACAGTTCGCGAATAGCACACGCTGCTGTGGACAAGTCAGCCAAATTTTTCAGTTGTGTGTACTGCTGGTGATCTTTTCAACAGAAGCCTGCTCCTCACTCTTTTCTGAATGCTTTATTTTGTAATATAGAAGATTCCCGTACGTAGCTGCTATTGGCCGATCAAGAAGGGTGTTTGGATCAGTGCGCTTCATCCTACGGTTGCTGTGTATATTTGATGCAGCTTAACGAACAGGCCGAAGTAAGTGAAAATCTGCTTTTTAATTTCAATAATTACTACGTACTTCCGGAAGAAGCCGAATGCCATCTGCTCACGCTCTTCCACGGCCATCTGTGTAGGAATTACGCTTTGGCCACCTTGCTTAAATATGTTGTAGCCGTCAGCTATTGCTAATTTCGACTAGTTTTTAACGCTGAACTAGCCTCGAACCACATGAAACTTAGGGTCAGACCACATGTATTTTTGCCAGTGCATGCCAACTCTTGGCCGCTCCTGGTTAGATGCCTTGACAGACTTCTATTTGTATTGAGCTATTGATAGCGCTTCCAAATGCACAAGTTGGATGTGGCTACTATCCGTCGGTCAAGCTGGTTCAAGACAAAGCCAGCCCGCAGCATGTAGCATGGCCAGACTGGAGCATATGAATGCAAGCGTGCACTGAAGCCTTGTCGTGCTCAAAGCTAACACTGCAGATGCACACAACAGTTGCATATAGTTGCGGTCTGCTACGTAGTGTAGATACTGCAGCCGCCGCGACGAGTCTGCTGACTGAGTGCAATGCAGCTCACTGAGGACAACCACGTTTGGCGCGTTGTAGGCGTCATAATCAGAAGTCGTGTCTACATGATCATCCAAAATCGTATTTGAACTGCGCGCCACGGTGAAGTTCAGTAGGCGGAGCATTGTGGGCACGGCACGCCCTGATTCGCCATAGCCTTTGTAATGCAAGTCATTGAAGAAGGAATAGAAGCACTGTGTAGGGAATATTTTATTACCAATAACTAAGCGTCTGCTGAATGCATTCAAGTACTTTTTGCGTCAAAGTATTTCTGAAATAGCCTCAAATGCATTTCTTGACTTCAATGAAAAGTGGTTCAGGGGCCCTTTAAGTATAAAGTACTAGCGACACTAGTGTCTGGTGCATTATTGTGCAGTAGCACTCTGTGTTTCATCCAGTATAGCAAAACTTGTTCCATATTGAACTAGTCTCTAAACAAGCGTCGGCGAGTTTGATACCTTGCGTAATAATAATTATAATACATTGTGTAAAACATATATTGGACTTAAATTTTGTGGAATGGGACTTACCTTACTGGGAGAGGTGCTGATTGGCTTTTTCTAATGTCAAAAAATCACATGGCCATGGACCCATGCACATGATGCTAGCTGATAGAAAGATATTTTTAGAGGTTGTTGCCATGGCACACATCTTGGTGTGAAGCCATGGCACTGAAAATTCGCACTAGGCACACACAATGCTGGAAAGAAAACTTTTTCTCACTTCATTGCAGCCATACTAGTGGTGTGGCTACACAGTAGAACCAACTTACGGAGTCGTTTAGCGTAGAGCTGGTCTAAGATGTGTGGGTACAATTTATGTTCAGTGTAACCACACATTTTACTACGTGTTCTCACTGCTGCTCTATGGTGTTCAGAAATTATTCCAGATAATGTAGAACTTGATTTAACTGGGCCCAGTATAATGTTGTTTGGCTGTGTAGGTTTGCAAGAGACATTCACAGTGCTGCTGTGCATACTGAAAACAATGTAACAAGTGACCTGCTTTGTCATCTGCTTAAGTTTGTCTGCAGAGAGTCTGTAGGAGTGCCTTTTAGAGTGAAATCATTTTTCTGGTTGTCAAGGCAGTGCTTGTTCACTTCTCTCTCACTCACAGCACCTGCGGCCACTCTGATCAACATCAAGAATGCGCGGAAACATTTTGAGAAGCTTGAGAGTGCCAAGGGCTCAAGCTCACAATCACTTGCAAGGCGATAGTAGTTCCTAGAGACTGTTGATAAGAAGCCTCATTTTTCGTCTCCCCTTGCTCCCAGCACAAGGTGTTCTTGGTGGACCACGCAATACTCTGGCACCAAGCTACTTGTGCTGCCTCACCTGGCTGAAGCCTGCCCAGTTTAAAAACCCAAGAAGTTAATTGTGTGAAGGCTGTGACTACAGAGAAAGCACATCTCATGTTCCATGCGGGCAGGTCTTGTCATACGAATCCCATGGAAAGGAATAGGGCAGTGTCAGGCACTGCAGCTTGTTTTAGCCAGTTCAGAATATACAGTTCAAAAATGTTTAGAGATGTGTATTTTGTACAAATTGATGATTAATAAAAATGTTGATATTGAAAATCATTTTGTTTCTTGTTATGACTGTGTAGTGTACTGGAGGGTGCTATCGTGTTGCATTGGCTCCTACACAAATTTAAATATGACTGGCATCAACCTGGTGAGAGCGTACACGTGTAATGTGCTTTAATCAATGCTATGCCATTACATGTACAATGAGCAAAAGTGTCCTTCAGCTAGTAGCTGTCATTGCAAATTACTTATGGATATAGTATTCCACTAGGCTCTTTTCACATTACAATGATTGCCATAAAATATAAAAGTCAGAATAAAAGAAGCCATCATAACCAGTATTACAATGTAAGACTTTCCTCTTAAAATTTGCTCTCCAACTGATTGTGTGACAACATTAAAGGGGCATGAGCACTAAAAGTAGCAGTAGTTTTTTGGCCCATGGGTGGCACAGAACACTGATGAACACAAGAACACTGATAAAGATTTCACTATTGCTGACAAAGGTATTAAGTGAAAACTGCAGGCAATTCTTTCATCCCACTCACTTTCAATTGAAATCATTGAAGTTAAATTTCGCAGATGCCCACTGCCATGTGTCACGCCCCATTATGTCAACTGTTTTTGCGTTTTTCTTGGCAGCTTCAGTTGCTGCAAAGGCAAGAAAGCTATATGCCTTGCATATTTCCTGCAACTGCAGTCATTCAATAAATTCGAAAATTGAAAAACACTGTATTTACTAGTTGGTGCCTTCTACAAGATGGCTTTTAGCTATCTCTGCTCAATAAGACCTGCCCGATTTCTTCATTGAAATTTTATTTTCTAACACAACTTGTGACCAAACCTTTTGTAACTTGTACAATACAGTTGAAATTTCACCTGACTCTACAGCTTGATACCAGTTTTTGCACGGATTATTTGGGTGTTGCTGTTTCCCTAGGATGCATAAGTAGGGCCAAGTGCAGAGGGGTCAGAACCTTCTTGTGCCCCCCTCACAAGTTCGTTAAACCTCGATGTAACAGAGCTGGTAAAATCTGCAATTTGCTTCATTATATTGAAGTTTTGCTGTATGTAAATTCGACCTTTTATGCAAATAAGTACAGTTGCCAATGGATATTGCAATGGAGGGGCTGCAATATATTTCAAATTATTGGCCAATTGGAAAAAGCAGATTTAAAAGAGAAAAAAAAAATTCATTTTGTTCAATTTGAGGGTTGGCGACGAAAGATACGGTTCTATACTGTGTCGACGATATCTTCACATAGACTGTACAAAGCAAAGCTAGCCACACATTCGCGTCCACTCGGCCCCAGCGGCTGATAGTGTTGCCTGCAGTGGGACGACGCTATCATGAAAAGTGCCGGCTGTGAGGAGCAAAGGCTTCGTCTGCCGCTTGCTTCAACGATTCTCCAAAAGCCGAGATTACGCAACTCCAGAATAAACGTGCAAGATGGCAGTGCACATGATGCTATGCCCACTCCTTGCATACACTGCAGATTACCTGTAAAATAGCTTGCGCAGGCTGCACATGCGCTCAGCCGCGCTGACAGCCCTGCGCAGTCAAGGCCGCGCTAGAAAAGGAGACGTGCGCCAACGTGATTCTGTAAAAGGAAGTGATTCACGTGTCTGCCAATGAGACCTACAATGGCAGGTTATATGAAGATGACGTAGTTGCTTTAAGCAAGAGACTTGTGTGATGTGAAATCGGATACGATGTGTAGCGAACTGTAAAGATGGCATCTTTATTTGTAAGACCATGTGTCCATTGTATCACACATAGAATTGTGTCTCTCCTACTTTAATGGCTATGGCAATTCGCCTACCAGTTTTCTGGCAGACACTAATGTGTAAAAAAAAAAGAAAAGAAAAAGAAGATACAAGAAAGGAAAAGCCATAATGGGGGATGGTAAAAAAAAAGTGTAACGTGCTCTGCATGCTCATGTATTGCTCTTTTACATCATCACACAACAAAAAGCCTGCCACTGGCAACTTGGGTCTACCGACAGTGATAATTATCAGTAACAAATGACCAGAACATTACACACATCTTAATAAATCCAAGTGACTTAATGCTGTTTGAATTGACATATGAAAATTTCAGTGCTAAAGAAGCTTCATGCAAAATTATGCGTTTAGCAGACTGTTTTATTGCTACAAAGTGAAATGGGTCCCTTTATCTTTTTGAAGAGTGCATCGCTTTTACTGTGAAAGTGATTGTATTGCAACTAGGTACATCTGCCACCTTGTGTATGTTCCACAGCTGCAGGCCATACTTGAGGCTCTAAACTCTGGCAGCCCATTTTTTTTCTCTACTGCTACTTGAGTGCCTAAAATACTGGGTAAATACATTGTACATACATGTTACAAGCTGATGAAAAGAGCTCTTGAATTTTTCAAGCAACTGGGTGCAGTGACAAGTGATTGAATGGTGACTGGATATAACAAATTTTAATTAAGTGAAAATTTAAACATACAGGAGCAGTTCTATGTGGCGGTTGTGAGAATTGTCACAGCTTCTTGTCTAGATTATTGTTTTGGGAAATGAGTTTCTGATGCCGCTCTATGCATGTTAGGCTGAATTAGTCTACCAGGCTATGTTAAGCTTGCCAGGCCCAAGCTTGCTTTATGCAGCGCTTGCAAACTTTGTTTAAGGGACACTAAAGAAAAAACAATTCGAGCTGTATAACAGCGTCCACTCAGGCTTGGTTAAGTTTTTGTCGGTAAAGATCGGCTGAAGTGCATTGTAAAATAGCTGAAGAGCGAACTTAGCAAGTTCGGATATCCTTTACTATGCTACAACGGCTAAAATACATGAAAGTATGAGGGTCAGTCAAGTGAAAACTGCAAATATTTAAAGATGAAAATAAGAATTTATTGTATGCACGCGGCACAATGCTGTATATTACTTTTTTAAACAATCTTTCCCACGCTCAATGAAAGTCTGCCGGCGCTTACAAGATCCCTGTATTCTGGGAATGTACGCAACCACACGTGCCCCATGTGGTGTACCTGTTCCTAAGAACGAAACTTCTTCCCACCAAAGACTTTTTTCAGTGGTCTGAACACATGGAAGTTGCTCGGTGCAAGGTCTGGTGAGTGTGGCGGATGCGGAAAACACTCAAACTTCAGGTTTGTTTTGTTGAAACTGTTGGATGGGGCTGTATGGGGCCATGCACTGTCATGTTGCAACAAAACACCTGCATACAGCAATCCACGGCATTCTGATTTGATTGCAAGCCAAAGGTAATTCTTTAGAAGATCATAGTATGATTCACTAGTGATAGTGGTTCCTCGTGACATGTAGTGCTCCAAGATGGCGCCTTTTTCATTCCAAAAGAGGGTGACCACAACCTTCCCTGCTGATGGCTGTGTTCGGAACTCCTTTGGTTTTTGGGTGATGAGGAACTGTGCCATTTCTTACTCGCTCTCTTTGTTTCTGGTTGGTGGTAGTGAACCCAAGTTTCGTACCGGGTGATCATTCTTGCAAGGAAGGCATCCCCTTCTAATTCAACATGCCGCAGAAGTTGTTCACATGCATCAACAGGTCACTGTCTTAATTCAGGAGTCAGCTGCTGGGGCACCCATTTTTCAGGCACTTTGTGAAATCTGAGCACATCATGCAAATGTGGTATGCTGAACCATGACTGATGTTTGCACTTGCTGCAATGTCATCCAGCATCACTCAGCGGTTGTGCATCATGATGGCTTCAACGGGCACAATGTTTTCTGGAGTCATGACAGGGTGTGCCTGACTATGTAGAGTAGCATCAGCCACGAACTTCACACCGTTTGCGAATTTGTGACTTCATTTGTAGACTTGCTGCTGCAACACGGATGCATCACCATGCTGAACCTTCATTCTGCGATGAATTTCGATAGGCTCCATACCTTCACTATGCAGAAACTGAAAACAGAATGGTGTTCCTCCCTGGTGCAAGTTGCTAGCGGGGTGGCCATTTTCACACTGTTCCTGTGCTGGTGTTTTTGTAACTGCACGATGCTACCACCTAGTGAAGTTCCAGTGTGCTGTTAGGGACATGTCTGCTAACATACAGTCTACTGGCACTATCTTTCGCTTTTTTGTTACACATTTGTGGTTTTCATTTGCCTCATACTTCAAGATCCTTGACATCACACTGATGAACTGAGGCTTGGGTTGCATTGCAAAACTGAATAAATCGAACTTTGACCTTCACTTTCTTTTCCAATATTCAACCTATTACCATGAAATCAAATAAAATATTGTTTTGAAACACTTAATCAGTTTAAATTTTTTTCTTTTTCTTTATTGTCTCTTTTAATTTTATTTGTTTTTTAATAAAACAGCTAATCTGTATTTTTACAGCAACAGCTGTTAGAAGCTCTTCCTCAATGGAGGTGTAGCTTGCATTCATTGCCACAATCATCAAGTTGTTGATATAGAAGACACAGCAGAACTAGAATGTGGATGCTTGAATCTTCGTTATTGTGAGCTGTCAATATTGATTGGCCAGCTATTGCTGTTGAGGGTAGTATTTAAGGCCTTGCTTTGAGTGCTCCTCAACGATATTTTTGGGTTCAATAATAATAATAATAATAATAATAATAATAATAATAATAATAATAATAATAATAATAATAATAATAATAATAATAATAATAAACTTTGCTGACTTGTAACACACTTTGTTCGAGGTCGGAAAAGATTACAATACATATGAACGTGAATAAACACTTTCATTGGTGTTGGGTAGTGATGGGTTAACAAATAATATCACCAGTGAGCCTTGAGTCGTTGGACGACCTTGTGCACAAAATCAGAGTGGCTAGCATACAGGCAAAGCTCCTTGTTGATATCTGTCCACTTGACTTTAGCCGCATCATCGCCAGCTTCAAGGGAGAACTTGCCCGTAACATCGCCACTTTCATCATGAAAATTGTAGGCAACTGTCTCCATCCAGGCATTGTCTGTGTTCCGTGGGTCATCTACGTAGCCTTTATAAACCTGCATCAAATGGGTGACATGTAATAAGCAAACAAAAGCTGCAATAGAATGGCTCCACTAAATAAATCAACAATTCAAAGAACGGCTGGTGTTTCTTTGTGTTCACTGAACTGTACGCATCTCATACTTGTTTAGCACTTATTTGTTTAGCACATACACTTACCGTTCTTGCATGATAGAAGATGCCTGCAATACTTTTACTAATGTCTAATCAATTGGGCGAAGCTAGGGCACAAAATAAGCAGATTTAATACTGTCTGCCCCCAGAAGGAATCTACAGCAATTGAGATACAGTCAAATGACATTATGATGAAGCCACATACGACAAGAAAATACCTCAGATATATACCCCATCAGTTCAAAGCACATATTCGTAACATGTTGATATGAGCAAAAAAAATTTTCATTTTTCAAATTTCAAGCCCAACTGTAGCTGGGCAAGCTGGTTGGTATTTATGATAGAGATATGCAATCATCAGATGGAAGACTAGCAAAGGTGCACACACAAGCACCTTAAGGTTGAGGTTACCACAAAATCCCCAAGAACTTAACAAAAAAGAAGTTCAGTAACGAGAAAACTGGGCAATTAATTGGCTAGAATCTACAATGGAACACCACAGACAGAAGAGAAGGGCACACCCACAAGTTCCTTTGTGTCCCCTTGTCTTTTATCCGTTTGTGCTGTTCCATTAGCTTGTTTTAGGTATACCAGGTCCACAAGGTATATGAAAATATGATTTTGGGAAAAATAATAATATTTCATACAAGATACATTTTCACTTAATTTTATATACTGTTTGGTTCTCTCTGTTTTGAAAACATGCTTAATAAAAGCACATTCAACAAATTGACTAAACAAATGCAGATTTGAAAATGGCTGTGTGCTCGGACCAGGACGTGCATGCTGTGCTGTTTTTCCACAAAACCTAGGAGTATTTAGTATTGTGTGGCTGTTAGTCCCCCTCTATAACCACTCAGATAGAGTAGTCTAGTGGGTTCAAATCATGGAAACTGAGAAGCTACAATGTGAATAGCTTCACATGCTCCCACATGATAGCCATGTGGGAGCACGTGAAGCCATCATATATGAGCTGGTGCCTCATGTCCTGACTTTAGCACCTGTAACTGCTTGGAAATGGCTATTACTGATCTTACAAAGGTTGTCACTCATGATGGCCAGCACCTGTTAGACAAACTCAACTGTCCCGATTATGTCTGACACTTAGCAGTGTTACTTTCTCTTTGACATGTCATCGTTACAAGCCACGGGGTCTTTTTTGATGCCGAGAACATTCAGGGAGGCAGCAATCTCCCAAGTCAGCCAAATAGAGTTCCAGGTGTTTTCATCTGTGCTGGTAAAGAAGCTGCTACTTTGCAAGAAATGTGCCACACAAGGCTATGCAACCAAGGTCAATATAAATGAGTGCTAATTTCTGCGGCCTGCCAAAGCTTCATTCTCAAATACCCCACATATCTTGTGCTTCCTGAATATGCTATCAATACAGTCGATGACATGCAATATGTGGTCTGAGTAGTGCAGACAGGGCAGCCAGGATTTTCAGTTAGTGACTGTGTGACAGAAGCTAAAGATACGAAGTAGTGCCTGAGGTGTTGTGTGGTTTGTGGCTGTATTCTTAACCGATCAATCTCGAGGATACTTGCACTTTCGCCTGACAGAGTAACTGGTGAAATGCCTCACTTGATCGATGGGCGCCCACCAGGTACCACCCAATGAAAGTGACAGATCCATAATTTGACCCCTTCTCCTGCTGCAATGTCGTACATTACAACGATAAGAATTTTACAAGAATTGCCATAAAGTGGCAAATTTAAAACACTGAAGCAACTCACAATTCACAACTCCATCACTGAACCAAAAGCAGAAGTGACAATCCCATATAATGCATATACTAGAGTGTCTTAAGTGGACAAATATGTGTTAAGAGATTGGTAAGCGAAATTGTTATGTTAGTAAGTCTTATTCATACATTACTAATATATTTCAGACCAGTGTATGGTGTGTCAATTTTGTCTGCTTTAGATGTCCCAATAGGCACACTTTGAATAGTTATGATAGTGTCTTCTATTGCCGAGTTAAAAAATTGTAAACCATCTGATCCTTCAGTTTTTATTGTTGTTGTTTTCAAATTTGTGTCAATTTTTGGAAAAAGAGAACTGATGGATGTAAATAAAAACAAAAATATGTGCACTACATTCACTATATTGTTCTTTTAAATGCAACAGACCTCATTAAGTTCAAAATATTGTGCAATCTCAGTGATATATCACCAAGCTCAAATGGCACACAGTTCTGTATGCCTACACGACAATGACACAGTCCTTTTTCCCATTTCATAAGCTGTCATGAAGCATAGGAGGTAAGGAATCAGTGTTATCAGTGAATAGCATGTGAGCTTTGGTATGCGATACCTGGTAAGACATGCGATCGTTAGTAATGCCTCCACACCAGGTATCACCAACCTTTTTTTAGCCTTGGGTAACATGCACAGCCCTTAAACTTTTCGCAATATGCTGAGGAAACATCTGCAGTTTTGGCTTCCACATATGTACAAAAAAAGAGAAAAAATGCAGAGCTTCTCGGCTATTGTCGTATACACTACATTTAATAAGTGAATATTACCCCAGGAGACTTTTATCATGCAGCACATTGCATATGCAGTGTACAACAAAGGTGCTCGAGTGAGAAGAATAAGGGGAAGCAAGGGGCTAAAATTTTGTTACGAAAGACAAGCAATGAGACCGAGGTGATCACAAGGTACTTTTGAGGATGGTTTTGGCTTGTGGCACATTTGACACGTTGGTCCTACAATTAAAGCGCCTTAATTATCGCAGAAGTCAATAACAAGTGAGACCACATTTGAGGACTCCTGGAAGGATGCTGCCCATTGCTGTCTTTTCTTGAAGCAATCCAAAGCAAGTCCAGAGTAGTGAGTACCACTATTTATGAATCTGTAACATCCTCTTGGTCTGTTGACAACAATGCTATATTGATTCACCGAGTATGCCACAGCCTCTCTTCTGTGGAAATGAACTGCCTAAAAGACACACTAGCCTTCCATGCCCAATGCAATAGTCGGCATGGTTCTCTGACACTAGGGTTGTGCGAATATTTGAAAGTTTAGAATAAAGAATCGAACAGTGTCCTATTCAGTTTGATCTTTGAATCGAGCAGTCACTATTCCTATATACCTAATAGTATTTTTCTAATAGACTAGAATATCTTAAAATGTCAACTGTGCACAATCAAATATAAAATTGGAGCAAAAGTACGACAATGTTCAGACTCGCGGGTACAGTACTATAGTTGTAAAACTTGAGAACTTATGCAGTGGAGCGCGCTACATCGCTCAGGGGGCCAGACTTCAGTCTGGCTTTACAGCAATCATTTGGACTCTCTGAAGAGCCCTGTGTATGCAAATAAGTTGTTCTTAATTCACCAATTGTACTTATTAATAAAGAATGCTTTATAATGTGCAATGTAATGAAAGAAACTTGCTAACCTAATGAATACTAGGATGTGAACATTGTCATACATCAATCGTGAAAATGGCTGCTCATTAATATAAAATTATTCAAAAAGTATTCTTTATTCGATTTGCTTCTGGCAGTATCCAATTCGTATTCAATTTAGCCTCAAAATTTACTATTCGCACACACCTCCCAGGGTCATACCAGAATCATACCTCCCAGCCGCTACAAAATTGCATCTGAAAAGTCACTTTTCGATGCAACCAAATTATTGCTGGTGGCCCAGAAATTGGCAAGAAAGGCTCAAGGCCCAAGGACAGGAAAAGGTCATGCTGAGATAAAGAGAGTGAAAGTTGGCATAGAAGCACGTTTAGGCATTGAACAAAGGATCATCAATGGGTATTTGGAGAATTTGGTGGAATTCAGAGGTCGCTCCATTTTTGTTGCCAGTGGGCAGCAAAGCAGTGCAGAGAGGGGCCAGCAGATAGAAGAACTGATATTTACTTCAATTACACACAGAACAAGACATCAATACCACATCGCCTGAGCAGCGTAGCGAGATACTTTGTGACACAAAAGGGTGAAGTTTGGCTTGCTACAGCACTTACCTCAACACCCTTACTGAAGAATGACTCGAGAGATCTCTCCAGTGCACATTTGTCTTTTTCACTCAGGGACAAGCTGTTCATGGCCTCTTCGTAAAATTCTCTCCGCAGTGTGGCATTCACCAATTCCCCCGGATCCACCATTCCCTGAAGAGAGAAGTCATCTGTTGGCCCCTTCCAATTCTAGTGTGAGCAACAGCGCTCTTGCCAAATCATAATGCCCAAGCCGAACTTAAAGCAAGCTTTACAGGTTTTACAGCTCATATCACCCAGGAAACATTGTTCGCAACTGCGTCTGGAAAAACGACTAACATAGATGAATACTGCATTATCACATGAAAATGGTGCTTAAGTATGTACAGCAGCTATGCAGCTGTGCTGCTTGAAAATCAGGTGAGTAGAGCTTGATTAATGCATTACACACACTGCACAGTTAATTTTTGACATGACACCCATGTATGTGGGTCCTTATAGATTCTGACCATGCTCACTTGTTTGGGTTAACTGTCTCTATAACACTGTCTGTATATACAGATTGCATCAATGAAGGAGAGCACTAGACTAACCACTACTTACCCCAGGAATAGCCCACTCGCCTGAGTCTCTCCTCGCAATGGCTACAAACTGCAGCACTGGAAGTTGGCTGCACTGGTTTATGACCTTCATGCCTTCAGCATCTCTTTTCCACCTACAGGTAAAGAGGGGGAGGACAACAATTTACTATATAAATAGTAATGTGAGAAAAAACCCCTTGATCATTGTTATTAAGAGGAAGCTTTAGCTCGGGCCCAACTCCGACGCGGCCTATTCAAATACATGTAAAACGCTAAAACATTTTTCTGAGATAACCCCTGGGCGAATTTTAACGAAATTTATTGCATTTGAGAGAGAAAGCTAAATTCTAGTGACTGTTGGAAGCGGAATTTCGATTTAGGGCTTGAATTTTCTTAAAACGATTTTCAAATATTTGACCGTTTGAAAAAAATAGAAGCACAAAGTTTACAAATTCATAGCTCTGCACTAAGAACTGATATCGCGGTTCTGTAAACGGCATTCATTAGACCATTCAAAGCGGACAAATTCAATATGTCATTTTACATCTTACGTGAATTTGTTACGTTGGTTACAAGGGCTTTGCAAAAGTTATATTTCCCTATTATTAAATTTTTTTATATTCGTGTGTAACATACCAATTTTGTCCGCTTTTGATGTACTATTAGATGCAATTCACAGAAATGTATTATCATTTTTTAGCTGTTGAGTTGCAGAGTTGTAAACTTGGTAGTTTCATGTTTTGAAAATTTTGGATTTTTGCCAATATTTAATAAAAAATTGGCAAAATAACTCAAAATTTCGAAACCAACAGTCACTAGATTTTAAGTTTTTCTTTTAAATACAACAAACCTCGTCAAATTTGGTGCAGTGGTTATGTTTAATAGTGTGCATATGCGCAGAAATTTGTGTGCTATAAAAAATAAATACACAAGTGCAATAACTGTATACGCTTCTTCAAACCAGTGGCCCACTTCTGCTTGAGAATGCAGATTGTGTACAGCTCTGGCGACAGCATCCGATGGGCTACGGAGGAGTCCTCAATGAAAATATAGATAGGTACAGCAGTGTCTTGTTTGGCAACAGGAACATGAATGGTACCAGTGCTGTATTGCGCTCGTCTTACACTGCAGGTGTGTGCAGGGAGTAAATTGCAGTGATTGTATGCTGTAGAAGACGCGAGTTCTGGTTGATGTCAACAACCTCTTTTGTCAACACAGCAAACACCCACAGTTTTGAAAAGATTCAGCATTTGTTGGAGAGCCAAGTTTTGTGTATAATTTTTCTATATTGGTGGCAGAAAAATATTTTAACAAGCTGACATTAGGAAAAAAAAGTTGTGAAAGCAAGTGAATGAGCAAAATGTCCACCAAAAAGCCGCCATCTTGAGTTAAACTTTAGCACAATGACAGGCAACTTATCAAGGCCACCTTTTTAAGTTAAAACTACTTGCAGTTTTTCTGCAGTGTACAGCATTCACAATGTGATATATACAGAGGTCCTTTCTAGGCCATCTATGTCAGATGTATTGGCTAGTGCTTGCATGTTTCTCGCATATGGTATTATACATCCATAGAAAAAAAACAGCACTAAAAACACAGATGAGAAAGGAAGAAGACAGGACAAGTGCTGACTGCCAACAATTGCTTTTATTGTGCGTGCAGGACCATCTGACAGACAGGATGGTGTTTCAGTGACCACATGAGGGAGCATGTCTACAACGTAAAGAATAAGAATAGGAGCAATCTGGCTATTCATTGCACCGAATCTGGGGGCACCCCATTGCTTCAAGACACCAAGGTTTTGCGCAGGTATAGAGACAATAACGCCCATGAAATCTTAGAAACTTTTTCGATGATGCGCAAAAGCCTGTCATGTATCAGTGTCCCTTCACTCGTCCTGACCGACAAGGAGTGCAGATTTCTCCAGGACTAATCCTCACGTATTCGTTCGCTTTTATCTTCAGATCCATGTAGAACTGGAAATTTCCTTATCCCCCTCTTTTTCTTCGCCCTTCTTTTTCAAGGTATGCATTTGCACACGCACAATTAAACCAAATGGTGGAAACAACTCTCGTCCTGTCTTCTTCCTTTCTTGTCCGTGTCTTTAACGCTGTTTTCTTAGATGGATTCATACCAATGGGCTCTTGTTCAAACCCTTTTAAGTTATATTATACATGATGCAATAAATACCATGCAAGAAAAAAAAAGCTAAACTTTAGAGCAAGGGTACCATCTCTACCTCCCGCTCAAAAAGCAAGTTTGATTCCTGATGTTGGGTGCTTTTTTGTTGTTGTAATTCTTCTTTCCTTTTTTAATTCTACAGTAAAAGAAACATAATTAACAGCCCATTTCAACACATCAACAAGTTATCAGCAGTTCTAGCCCAACTGTGGCAGCACCTATCTTTACTCCTGACACGAGTGTGATACAGAGACAATCGTAAGCATAAATGCACATTCACATGTTATCAGGCTATTATCAATCTGAAATAGCACAGTAAAGATGTACTTTCTAGTTTGTACATTAGATATGTGCTCGCAGCAACATGGAGAACACTTGGTGTGGCCCGCCTCTTTCTTTCTTCATGCAGCGCAAACCAGCGAACATTATCCATAGTGCCGCCGCATCTCCATCCACTGCGCGAACATTGTCCTGAAATTTCACTCCCTGTAGCCCAACCTTAACGAGAAAAATGTCGTAGGAAAGAGACACAGGAGCAGACTCGGTTCAAATCATGCAGAAGTAGACAACACTTGCGTAACCACATGCAGGTGCAGGCTACACCAGCTCCTTCCTGCAGCTGCCGGCAGGTGGCAACACAAGTCTGCGCTAGCGCCGTCTCCACAGCAGCCATTTTAATTACAGACGAAAGTAGTTTATGATTCTTTTCTTAAAAAACAGGCAAGCAACTATGCCAAGTGTTACACTGAACGACCTAGACTTTAAAATGCAATCTTTCTGTGAAATTTGAGCAAGAACAGTGCAGTGGTAAGCGCAACATCTTTTTTCAAGAACTTCAAGTAAAATATGCGCTTCCCTGTACATAGACACGATTTCCTGTGCTTCAAATGATTCTGCAGTTTCGCTGTTCTATACATAACTGACCTTGTGACAATCGGATCGCCAGCGTGATTGGGTCCCCATCGCCCCAATCGCCCCCGTCCAGACAGACCTGTTCTGCCATGGGAATTCAGGGGCTTGCCTTCGACCACGGCGTATGTCCCTTCATGGCTCCGTCTATCAACATTGCCATCTAAGGCATTCCAACAAGGTGAGAAATTGGCCCTGTTGGGTAAAATATCCAAAATATCATGCCAGCATTTTCTTTGATTGGAAGAGCTGCAAGCATTTTTCCTTTCTGCTATCAAATGCCTTCTGACTCAGCTCAATTTCACCTAGGAATCGAATGCTTTCGAAATAAGGTTGAAGCTTTAGTGGCAGTAAACACGTAAGAGAAAAATTGGCCAGCCAACGAAATCACAATGCATTTGCTTGCTGACCTGGCAGTTGAAGTACATTCAACGTGCCATCATTTTTTCCCTTTTTATTTTGTCCACCTCAATTTCATCTCACAAGCGATGTCCTCTATCAGTACTGCAATAACTAAACAAATAATACAGAAATCACTTGCACTGCTACATAACAACATCGGCTCAAATAGGGCTAATGGTAGAAACAGCTAATGTCTTTAAACATAACAGGAACATGGATACATTAAGAATGCAGTGGCCAAATGATAATTGAAGAATTAATTAAAAAGCTGCACACATAATGTTATTTCTGTCATGATCTCAATGTCTTGCATTCACTCTGGACAAGGTCCCTCTGAGTGGGATAAAAAAGAAACTACGAGCACCTAGACCTTTCCTTTCCCTTTTCCTGTGCTGGGTTAACTTTTACATATTTAAGGGCTCGCCATGCAAATCAAGAACACAGTTTGAATTTTTTTTTCTAGCCTGGTATAAAACTTTACAATGCCTCACCTCCTTTGACAACACTGAGATCAGAGCATCTGATACTTTAACCTGCTCCCAGAAATTCACGCTTCGCAGTAACTGCAGCAACATGTGACAGCTAGTTTCGTCATACTCAAAAAAATAAAACCTGAAGCAAATGTTTTTACATTCTGGTCAGTTCAGCTAGAAAGAAAATGAAGAAACAGACATTGCAACATAAAACTGACAAGAAATGACAACCTGAGCCATTAGCTGTCGCTCACTGTACAAAAGCCTCAGCTTTTGCATTTAAAGAAACACGGACACATATTTTCGTTTAAGTTTCCAAAACTCTACCGTGTGTTTCTTGCATGTAAGAAAATGACACTTGGCAAGTATGAAGATTGGGAAACATATATATTTTAATTTGATACTAAACTTGGTCTCTATATGCTCGACCTGATGTCATCAACATTATTATCGGGACATCTTAACACTGCACAAAGTTTACTGATGTCGTGTAGCAACGTGGCTCGATATTATGATATTCCTTGTAAAAATTAAACAAGAGCACTGCGTGTGATTCTTTGTGTAGTACCCACATGCAGAAGCTGCAGCTCTTGAAGAAATGAAGTGAGCTACTGTATCATGTCATCACGATACATACATTTCTTGGCTACCAGACGGAAACAAAAAAAAAGCTTAAGATTTCAGGGTTTAACGTCCTAAAACTCCACAGGGGGCTATGAAGGATGCCGCACTGTGTATAGTGGAGGGCTCTGATTAAGTTTTGACCATTGTAGGATCTTTAGCATGCACTTAATCTATGTACATGCACCGACACTATACCTATATGAAAAGGAAGAAGCGGCCATGAGACCTGTGATACACAGTGGTTGTTTATCATGGCACCACCAGGCAACTGCGAGATATTGCCGACCCCAATATTTCCTCCTGCCTACCCCATCAGCCCCCTCCTAGCACTATACAGAGTGCCAAATAATGGTGTGCCTCTTGCATGTCCAACGAAAATGTAGAATGCTGTTCTGTTCCCTTAACAGAAAATTCCTGGTGCCGCCACTACTGAGAGGGATGGCCTGGCACCCTTGCTGCTTGTTATATTTAATCTTGCAATTAAGACAGGATCATAAATCTTCTTTTCTTTTTCAATTTTCTTGCCTATGATATTCTAACGTATACGAGAAAGGACTTAAACACCACTTCATCAAATTGCCATTGATTTAGCTATTCCGCTCTTTTCAGCTGCCTTCACTGGTGGACACAGTGATGAGAATGTCTGCTCAGCCATTCAGAAGATCGTTTTTAGGCTCCATGTGGTTTAATCATTCGTAAAATCAGTGCTTTTCCTTCTTTTTCTTCACAATTATTATTATTTGGTAATCATTAAATCTTTTGTCTTCTCACTAGCCAAGCTGTGCTTTACAATTATTTTTCGTTTAAGAATACTTTTTTTTTCTTGTGCTGAGAGGCTTAGTCGCATTTGGATATGCTTCTAAGAGTTTAGTTAGGCACTCTATAAATGCAAAACACCACACTGCGACACATATAACGCGAGTGATTAGCAATTAACATGCTTAGCAGCATCTTCAAACAAAAGTTCACTGAACTGGAACATGTAACAATAAAACAAATAAATAATAGCTCGTCCAAAAAAACTATCGCACCAAAACGATTAGCTTGAACTATGTTCTTTAAATATAGTTTTCAACTCGCGCGCGACAACCTGAAAATAGAATTTTCTACCCTAGTTCGGGGTCTGCCCAAGGCTTGGACGATAGGACAGGTATACTGAACTCAGGTGGCTTGTAATCGGGCCACTCAACACTCCAGGGGACCTTGTTCTCTGGTACGTATAAGCGCTGCACGTCCGTACCAGGATAAGTTGCACCACGACATTTGGCATGTACGCGCATTGTCTTTGGCAGGAGCGCCTACAAGAAGGAGAAGGAGGCAATGTCAGGCATGTTGAATAAGCATAGGTCGGCAGCGTGGAAGAATACTCACGCACACTACCTCACCACAATTTTTTCAGGCCCCGCACTCACTCACGTTCACGCTCATCTCCGCTCACACTCACGGCACTCACTCACGCTCGAACTCACCTCCACTCACACTCACTGGGACTCACTCGCACTCGCATTCACCTCCGCTCACACTCACTGGCCCTCACTTGCACTCACCTCCGCTCACGCTCACTGGTACTCACTCGCACTCATCTCCACTCACACTCATTGGCACTCACCTCCACTCACACTCACTCGCACTCACCTCCGCTCACACTCACTGACACTCACCTCCACTCACGCTCGTTGGCATTCACTTGCACTCGCGCTCCTCTCCGCTCACACTCACTGGCACTCGCGCCCTCACGCATTTGAAATGAGTGCGAGTGTAGACGAGAAGCGAAACAACGAACAAACCGTCGGCGTATATGCGTAGTATGTACTTACATAAAAGCAGAAAGAAACTTTCAGAAAATTTCGTGTCCGCATCGGACGCCTTCACATCACGACAGGGCTACCGGGCGAGTGCTGTGCAAACTGTCAATTTTTGCAGCAATTTACTACAGCCACTTTCTCAACTTGACTTTTATGAAACAACTTCTTACTATTTTTGTTCACTTTCGTTCTTTCGTATTCTTTCGGCTCTTCGCGGCTCTTGGCTACCGCGAAAAGGCACTGCCAAAGCCAGGTTGATTGATGATGATACGTCCTACCTACGCTTAAAGCCGTGTCAAAAATGCGCTTCCGCACGCGCGCGCGTAGAACTGTTTTCACGTTTGCCACCAGGAGTACTAGGTTGCCTGTTGGGCAGGTTTTGACGTGCCTGTGACATCGTAGGGGACGATGTCGAAAACGGCGCGCTTTCCTTCGAAAGTTCTCAAACGTGAATATCTTGCTATCCTTATTAAAGCTTTACTTACCCGTCATGGCAACTTCCCGTCGAAGGCTTACTCATGTCTCACTTTCTTCCAGAAAAAAATGCACCTTCGCAGGGCGAGCGGCGAGTCATGTTCGGAGATCACATGTCGGAGGTGTCGGTGCGGTCTCAACACGGTTAGTTTCGATGCACTTCGAAATTTCCTGCTTTCTTCGCGATACTTCGCTGAATGAGCCGTACGATATGTTCCAAACATAAACGCCTTCGTGATAAGCTGAACACAGGCCTCAGTTTATGCGAGGTGTGGCCACATAGCGACAGTGAAATCCCGCTTCCTAAAGTTGTGCTGCGAAGTTCAAAGACCTGTCGTGTGATGTGCAGAGTTACGGCCTTTCAACGAACTTGATTGAAACCTCCATTTTACGCGGGGCATTTGTTTCGTATTAGTTGTTTTCATCAGTTAAACTTCCACCTACGGGAAAAATTCAACGAAGGTTACGCAGTCTCAAATTCACGAGTGATACTTGAGACTGGGTGACAGGAAGCCAGCACTACTTGAAAAAAAAATGTTTTTTTTTTTTTTTTGAAATGCGTAACATCATGCGTAACATCATTTGAGTACTTTGTGCACTTGTTTCTGTATTTTCATAAATAATACCATAAACCTATAATAAATACGTACAAGAACTGTTTAGCAAAGTGCGTTTGCTGGGCTGACGTGCTGGTAAGCCATGCTATTAAAAATATGAAACCAGCGTAAAATGCGAGTATAGAAGTGAAAATGGCGACGGAAGCGCTCGCGCGGTTTTATGTCAGATCTTTCCTGGGATCGTATTTTTGCTATTAAAATTTTTATTGTCTGACAGGAAAACTGGAAAACTGTTAGCCTATTAAAAGGTAATTAATTGTAAGCTAACATTGTGCACTAGTACCAGGTAATGTCATAAGCTGGCCATTCAGATTAGTGTTTTAGTCAAGCATTTGAGTCTTCACTCTTCTACATATATGTCCCACACACTTGTGTAAATTAATCCTTTAATTCTTTCTTGCTTTTCTATAAATATTTTGTACATATTTTAGGCCGGTCGTTCACGTCTATCAAGGTCTTTGACGACAACGATGAGTACAAGAAAGGAGCCTACCTCTGCTCTCTTGCCAAAAAGGCTGGTCTTATCCTTAACTCTGGAAGAAAGCACAACACCCTGAGTGAGTACAACACCGTGAGCATGGGATTTTTAGACTTGTTAGACTTATGTTGAGACTGTTCCTGAAGAGACTCAGCTCATTTGCAAGCTCAAACACGAGACAGGGAATTTAGCAGGCGTCAAAGAGACAATGTGTATGCAGGGTTTCCTTGCAGAAAGTTGTATATAACGCAAAGGCAGGATATGTGACTTCACAAGGAATGCAAAGGATAGTTGACAGGCAAGGTGTAATTTCACAGCGCTGGAATTCTTTTGCTGAGCATGAAGTTCCAAGGAGGACTATCTGCCATGGCAGCTGCATTTAATGGAGGTGCAAAAATGAGTGTGGGTTTAATTTTAGCTGCAATTTAAAGAATACTGAATGCCCAGTACTATTTTGGAGCCTGCTGCTATTATGTTCCTCATTGGCTAACATGCAGCTTTTAGACATTTTTGTGCGCCGCCCACAAAACACACAGGGGCTAAATGTATGTCATGAGCCTGAAGATGATGGAGAACAAAAAAAATGTAAGGGAGTAATTCAGTTATCTAACCTGGTTGATATTTTGCTTGTCTCTCTGGGAGGGGGGGGGAATCTGCAATATGGTGAAACCACCTGTTTTAGCTGTAGTCTCTACATATCGGCAGAGTCTTTTCATACGATTTTCCTTTTTGGTCACAAAACTTCTATAAAAAAGTTTACTATGCCACCCAAATTAGCTACAACATTGCAGTGTCGTTTAGATGAGGCTAGACTCATGTTTTACCAATTTTCCAAGAACTGTCTGAATTAACAGCACCATCAACAGAGAGTTTTAGCTTGTCCATGTCTCTGCTTCACGGGATACCGGGTTACCAGAGATGTGAATGCCAGTAACAACGCTGGAAGCGATATTTTGTGGTGTTTTTGCAGTGACAATGCATTAGAAACATTTTTGTATCATACGGGTATTCTTGTTGCAGGAAAATAAAGGACAGAATATTAATAATTATGTGGCTATTGATGTTATACACCAGCAGCTAATTGTGGCTGCTTACTGCAGTAGTAGCTGTATTCTCGTTGGTTAAACTCGGTGCCACAAGTTATCGTCACCTGTTGGCATCACCTACCAGTCTCTGCTAACCTGGTGTATTCTGTATGAGTAATATCTATACAGACAAGGTAAAGCTCTCAGATAACAGATTTACAAATTTCACTGTAACTGTGAACTTATTACTCTTATTTTTTTCGACAAGGGCTGCCTTATGGCATAAAAAAACTTGAAAAAAAAAAAACTTATCCACACTTTTAACTCTCTGCTGCAACTCGAAACTATACATAAAACCTGACAAGGCTTCTCAAATAAGTATTCATTCAGACATTTATTACAATTCAGTGGTGCTATTTGCATTTGTGGACTGTTCACTTGAGCCCTTGGTCAAACAAAAGTAAAAACTGTATTGACAAGGTTATGTACATAATACACATGTAATACCACATCATAAAGTAGAAGTGAGGACACATGTACTTTAATTATGTGTTTTTTGTAGTAGTTCAATGCTTTTCCAAACTCTAGGTGCTGATTCTACCACATTCAGCAGGGATTTCACTCAAAGCTTAAAAGAACACCCAGAATATCCTCAGGTGAGCAAACTATATAATATAAACATTTTTTTTCATCATGCCTTTCTTGTAGCTATTACGGGAACAGCTTATACATAGTTGTCACATTTACCTCTGCATCACTATGATTTGTTTTCCTCTGTTTGTTCAGGTTGTAGCAGAACTCCTGAAAGAAATGAAGGAGTATTTGGATAACCAAGACAGGTAAAATTTCCTGCGTATTGTATGATGATGCATTAGCTGTGAAAACTGAATAAACATCTCTTGTACCTTGTAGCTCCTACTAATAATTACATTTAGATGCTTTCTGTCATCTCATCATTCTTGCTCATATGTCATGTTTGCCTATACAGACCAATAGATAGTTTGCACAGATGTTATCACGGCCACCAGTTTTGAGCACTGGCACGTTGAGAAGCGGTGTAAGCAAGAAATGTGACGACATGAGAGCACGACAGATGCGTCTTGCATCCAACAACAAAGCAGCAACAGTGATAAACCAGTGAAAAACAGTCACTGTCAAAAAGCAAAACATTGTGCGTGTGATATTACGGTGCCCTGATCTCATCGTGGCGGCCATGTTTGGGTACCAGCACAGTGAGGGCTGCCTCCGTGAAGTCACATGAAAACTATCTGTATTACGTTTCCGAATGTGTCATTCACTTGCTGCAGTGGCTCAGTATGCAAAAACACTTCTTATATTTAGGTAATATTGAAGAGTTCCTCACCATGTTTGAGCATTGCAAACAGACGAGCGCAATGTGTCAATCACACTTTGACGGTTGTGCCTGCAAAATATTGAAAGAATGCCCGTGCACGCTTCCTCGCGACGGAGCCCCACTTCCTGCCAGAAAATCAGTGTCACACACACAAATGTCTCAATATTAGGTGCACTGCCTGCAACATCCGGCAGTGCCGGCACATGGCTTCAGTATATCATCCACTGCAGAACATGCGAAAATGCCACTGCAAGGGCACGGCGCTACTAAAAAGAAAGGAAATAAAGTAAAAAGAAGAAGTGAAGTGGGGCTCGTGATGTAAACATGGCAAGGTCCCTCGGCTCTGGTGTGGAAGAAGGCAGTGAAGGAATGTCGATTACAGACACTAGATTGAAGCAAAGGGAGGGAGTGTTGATATGAGCAGTGAAGCTCACCTCCTGGCAACATGACAATGCAACTTTTCATTGCTCCGATCTCCTCTAAAAACAAACCAGTTGTAAAGTTCTTGCTGTAAACTTCTTTCTGGACGACCCTTTACCATTTCCTCTGTAAAAGTGAAACTTCCACTGAGACCAGGTGAGGGTCCCCTTAAAGAAACTCAGAGGGCGCTTAAGCCTTGCCTTTTAGAGTGGAACGCAATAGCATTAAAATATTTCTGGTTGCTTCTCGTGCTTCCTGGCAAGTGCAGCTTATGTGACCATAATGTTTACCTGGAAATATTGGTAGTGAATGTTATGCACAAAGGTGATCTTTCTGATATAAACAGGGCCTCTTGTGTGGGCCGATCCCCGGGCTAGGGTAGCGCACATCTGCACCCAAGAAATTACATCATTTTCAGGTTTCTGTTATTGTTTTGCGCTTTCAATATTCAAGTCTGAGAAGATTTAACGTAAAAGGTATGTGCTGTCGGTGTTTTCTTTCATGACATTTGTTTGTGGGCTGTCATTCTCAAAATTGGATGGTACAACTTTGTCAAAAATGTAAGACAAGGTGTGAGCAACTTTGGTGATAGAATGGTGTGGTAGTATAGCCCACATATGCCGCATTTCATATAGCTGGGCGGGGCATATACATATACCTAAATATATACAGAAATTTTCGCTCACAGTCAACTTCGGCAACACCGACACTGGTTTTTCTGCAACATGGGGCCTTAATGCCATCGCGTTGAAACTCGAAGTGTTCAAAATTAATCCACAGCTTTTCACTAGTGTCCATCTGTAAAATAGAATGAATAAATTAGGTAATTTAAGTGATGAATAAAATAAGTGATCTTGCCTTTATTTTATCTAGACAACATCAAGCCTTCACAATACTTCCACCAATGACTCATCTCTCTCAGTGACTTGCAGAAGTTGTCCAGTGACTATGCCTTTCTCTTGCTCAGCATAATATTTTATTACATTTGTGGCAGCTGCATTACGACAAGAAAAGTCACCCATGTGGTTAGGTTTTGGTGTACCTTAAAGAACTCAAACTGATCAAAATTTATATAGAGGGCCTCTTTACTGCACTGTTTCTCAGACTGCTGTCCACAAGCCCCACAAGGCCTTATGAAAGTTCACTTTGTTCTTAAGAGGGCTCTTTAGATAGGCCATTTGAAAGCATCATTTGCCAAAAGAGTATGTCCACTGAAGTATGTGTTTAGAAGTGACCTTCCGTGCGAAGCTCCGTTCTCTAAATTGGTCCACATCATATTGCAAATAAGAAACATAATTGGAGTTAAACTCAACATAGGACTTAAATTGTCTCCAGTTTTATCTTACTTCAGCAATCCTGTCTCTGGCATGCAATGCTACATTTCTCATCGATTCTATACTATGAGTGGGAAAATGCAAGGCACCTAAAAAAAAGAAAAAACATTATGGCTGCGGCAGCTTGCATCAGGTTGTCATAGCCCTGTGTTGGTGTCTGTTCTTTGCATATTTCTCTGTTAAAAATGAGAGCAAACACTTCCAGATGCACTTTTGTATGCTCCTTGAATGTGTCAAAACTTCCATAAAGACCAGGACTGCTGCACTACAATGTACTTGATTGCCCAGGTGTTGCTTTGCAGCATAAAAGCCCTTCGACCAATCCTTCATCAGCCTCGTTTTAGGCATAACCACTTCATGCACATGCACTTGTGTCATGGGGTCAGTGACATTGGGTGTTATTCCTTGCCTTCCTTTCAGGTTGCAAAAAGCGCTTACAGTGACTTATCAGGATTTGAATGACAACAGGTGAGCAAAAAAAATTACCCCGTTTATGGTTGCATGCTTCTCGAGACAAACCTGGTTGTCACCTACCGCGATTGCTTAGTGGCTGTGGTGTTTGGCTGTTAAGCACAAGGTTGAGGGACCAAATCCCGGCCACAGTGGCCACATTTCGATGGGGGCAAAATGCGAAAGCACCCCTGTACTTGGATTTAGGTGCACATTAAAGGGACACTAAAGGCAAATGTTAAGTCAAGCTAAAGTGATAGATTAGTGCTCGAGAATCTCTAAGGCGTCAATATTATCACGAACAGAGCCTTAATAATAAATAAATTGAGGTAAGTGCAGGACATGGTTAGAGACTCCCACTGGACATTCAAGCACTTGCCCGATGACGAAAGCACTCCTCAGTTAAATTCTGTCAATAATAATAATAATAATAATAATAATAATAATAAGTTCCCATCAAAAAAAGACGGAGGAGGTTGCAGGTAAAAGCTGCACAAACAAACGGCAGCTTGATAGGGGCCCGCATCTCCCTCTATCAGGCGGCAGTACTCAACCATTTGTTGCAAAAAAAAACATCCTTTTATTGTATTATAAGATGAAATGAAATGCTGCTTGTCCAGTTCTATTTCATTTTTTAGAAAAAAGAACTATCGAAATTACCCTTGCCAACTACGCGAGCGGTCGAAAGGTTTAATTTTCGGTCGACTCCGCGCTGCCCATGCTTTTGCGTTTCACTAGTTTCATTATCGCATAGTGCTGTGCTGGTTTTGCTGGCTCGCGAAACTTGCACAAACTGCAAGTAGCAGAGAATTCAACTTTCATGTGATGTCGTGGGATGCCCGAGTGGTCCACGCCACTTGACCAAAAAGCAGCTGCAGCGGCGAATCCACCACTCTGTCTTTGCTCGGTAGCGCCGTCGGTCGGGCGGGGTTTTACTCACCGACGGCAGGAAAGGGTGGTGATGGCATATGCAGCGTCACCACTCCCCTGGTTAGGTAGCTGGAGATTAGAATTTTGAAAAAGGCATTCGGACCCTTAAGATGCAATTTTCTCGTAAACCAAGTCTTTTGCTGGCATGAAACAAGCGTTGCGAAATTTCAGGGATGGTATTTAAACAGTCTGCATCGACTTAGTATTTGCCTTTAGTGTCCCTTTAAAGAACCTCTGGTGGTCCAAATTTCTGGATTCTCCCACTACGGCGTGCCTCATAATCAGATTGTGGTTTTGGCATGTAAAATCCAGTAATTTTTAAAATTACTGGTTGTTCTTGGTTGGTTGGTTTACAAGCTTTGCCTGGAATGGTCTGGAAGCATTGGAAATGGCACTTTTTTGTAATTGCTCTTAAACTAAGAAGTTTTGCTACCTCTGACATACTTCCCCCTCCTGAGTTCACTTGTTAAGTGGTTCTGCTAGTAACAGTTCTTTTAAATTTTCTCTCTTTTTGCCTCACCTGCTGCAATGCCTCGGGGGATAGGGCGTTCTGCTGCTTAACACGAATTTGCGGATTTGACTGCTGGCCGCAGCAAGCGCATTTTGGTG
Source organism: Dermacentor variabilis (assembly GCF_050947875.1). Taxonomy (NCBI): domain Eukaryota; kingdom Metazoa; phylum Arthropoda; class Arachnida; order Ixodida; family Ixodidae; genus Dermacentor; species Dermacentor variabilis. The sequence continues at coordinate 137,375,222 of NC_134569.1, forward strand.
GGCGTGAAGTACAAAAATGCTCGTGTACTTTGATTTAGGTGCACATAAACCCCTGAATTGTCCTGGACGAGCTCAGTTTTTTTAATGCGATCCTGGTTAATTTACGTTTAGACAAGCTGAGTTAATAGCCCCATTTTCAAAGCTATTTCGATGACTCGGCACCTCCACTTCTACTACATGGATGACTGCAGTGCCAGCATTCGAAATTCACATTTTTTTCACTGTGTTTTGTTTTACTATGTAGATGTCAGCACTTTTTCAGTTTGTCGTAGGCCGCATTGATTGAGGCTTTGTGTTCTACAATGTAGGTGGTAACCATTTTGTCAGTACTAGAGGGGCGCATTTATTGCGGTCTTTGTTTTCTACTACATAGATCATTTTTTGAATCTCATGTTTTTTGCGCCATTTGGCATATTTGGAACGATGGTGCATGCCACTGACAGCTCGCATGTGCAAAAGAAAACCACTGCTCGACTCCGACGATGAAAGTTAGCGTGAAATCAATGCACTAGAGTGTTCATCGTGCAGAGAAGATGGTAGTATTCTCATCGCTTCTACCGGAAGTGATGATTCAGAAAGAGAAGATGACGTTGACTTAGCCCAACAGTGGTGCAATGTGGACACCAGCAGCCCGCCGCCGTGTACAGAAGGGAGGAAGGTGTCATGCAAGAATGAATGAAAAACTTCTTCGGTGAAGAATGTTGCTTTGCAGAATAGTTGGTTTTGAAACAGGGTAAAATAAAACACTTTGCCTTGTTTCTAACTGCACCGTTTGTGGAAATGACAAGTACAGACATATTCCATAGTGAAGAGCTAAAATGTGGTTCTCGCTTCAAACATGACGCAAATTGGTTGAAAAAGCTTTAGAAGGGTTCTCGATGGAGTGAAGTTTGAAAATAAGCCAGATTGGCAGCTCAGTGAGACAGTTGATAAAAAATCAATAAATTAAAAGAAAGAATCCTTAAAGACTACAGCCTGTTAAATAATTAATTTGAAAGACAACCAGCTGTGACACCAGCATAGTGGCAGCTATGCTGATAAACTTCTTTAATAATAAAATTATTGGATTCAGACCAACTGCTGCAAGCAGTTTTCAATTTGAGGATTGAAAAGCAGTCTGGAGCAGCTAATTCTTGTGCTTGTGCAAGTGAGTGAAGAAGTGACACTGGTATCTTGGCCAAACATTTTCTTATCGTTGACAATGCCTTGGTAAATGTATTCTCACGGCAGTGTCTTCAGGCATGCAGCCTTCTCTTTCTCATTACTGCTCCTGAAATTTTTAAAAGCACCAGGTAGCATGTTATAAATCACCTTTCACACTGCAAGAAATCCACTGCTGAGCACACTTTTAGAGCTAATATGAAAATGATGTCATCTCTAAGTAAATGTTATCTTTAGCAAAAATATGGCCTTTTTAAAAATAATTTTTCTGCTGTTGTGTTGTAGTTCCCCTAAGAATTAATTTTCAAGTGATATTTTTAATAATGTTACATGGATTATCCACGGTGTGACTGCAGAAGGGTATCAACTTCACAACACAATTTTCACACAATCAGGTGCTCCCCCACGTGGTCCATTTTAGCAGGTGAAGGAAATTGACGGGGGCAGTGAACAACAAAGGCCTTCTCAAATCAACATCGTGGGAGACAAAAGATAGATTTAATAGAAGCCAGCACATAAAACAAGTTGCTAGAGTTTTACGCTTGAGGTTGTGCCATCATGGAAATGCTTTGAAGCTGGTCAAGGGCAACTTTAGATTTCTGGTGACTCAGCTGATGCATGGTTTTATTAAAAAAATTCAGGAGAATGTCCATGAGGCAGTGCCTTGTGATAACCCAACAGATCTTACAAATTCCTTAAAATATTATAATGCTTTGTTGAGGGAAAGAAAATTAACTGTGTGAACTAACCAATTAATTAAAAATACAATTTTTTCTCAGTAGCTCTGTAATACACTTCACTATCTAGCCAAGGATTTCATGCACAGTTGCAGTGTACTATTGTACGTTTAGCAGGAAACTACTTAATTATGTCTTCACTTTCAGATAAACACTCCTTCTTAATTTTACTTTGTCTTGCATTTGAAAAGTGCTTCTGGGTGTCTTGTGGCTTAATTTTTTTAAAGGGACACCAAAGAGTAAACTTATCTGAGCTGTGTTAGCGAATTATGCCTCTACAATACCAAAAAGGTCACTCTTACTGCAAGAAGATGCTTGGTAAACCACGGAACATGCAAAAATGAAAGAAGGGTAGTGATGCCAACTTGAAATTCGGGCACCAGCCTTGCTGTGATGCCATGAATTTTGACACCATCTGCTCGTGCCTAGTTATGTGTTTAGCGGTAAAAATGGACTACATTTTGTTATAGAAGAGCCAAAGACTACTAAACTTGGGAAGTTTCGGGAACTCTTACTGAATTGACATAGTAGCTACAATGCAAAAAAGAAACGAAACATCCTTGCAAATCATGACATCACATTGACATGCTGACACTGGTGCTTTAGCACAAAATTCAAGAATTACAGTTTGAGCATAACTTTTGATTCTAATAGTCATCCTATGACTGCAAAATCAACACAAGTAGAGTTCATCAAGAATACTTTATCAATGTAAACTAATTCATTTTTTTCTGTTTAGTGTCCTTTACTGCTTCATAAAATTCCATGAACATTGTATGTAAGGGATAATGATAATTTCATAATACATTATGTGCTTTTGCTTTTAGGCCTAGAAAGTGGCAACAGCGTGATTCTTTTTCTCCCTCTGTTTTTGTTTTTTGTGCCAAAGAAGCATGGTAGTATTTTATGGAAGAAAGAGGCTTAGAATAAATTGTTATGCAATTGTCAGCACAGTCACCACAGTTCTGTGTGCAAAAGCCAGTGTTATTGGGCATATTATAGAAAAATAGTGGAAATAGAGAAGGTGTTGAATTTCTGACCATTTATTTTAAATTTTAAGGTTTCTTGGCATTCTTTCAGAGGGACTAACCTTAGCGGGGTGCAGTAAGCTTTTTTTTTTTTTTACCTTTTCAGTGGCACATCAAAACAACGAGACAGTGTGTTCCGTCTCTTTCTTCGAGTGGAGCCACTTCAGGTTTGCTTTTGCCTCGCAGCATTCATTGTTATTGTAATTGCAGCTCCTTTGCTCAGCTTCCCATTTTATCAGCTTTATAGAATGTTTGTGTGTGCTAAATGTTTTTGATGAGTTTCTAGAACTACTCCAACATAAGTTCTTTCTGCTGTGCTGTGAAATTAGGAAAGTTAAAGGGATGGCAATATCAAGCAGTGATATATTTGTTTCTCAGAGGATGTTGTTCAAAGCATCACTTTTACCAAGGACAGAGCCTTCATAAGTGAGAAAATCAAGCATACTAAGTGTTGGATAGGATTGGTGCCACCACTGTGGTATAATATGATGCCAGTTCACATTTATTTATTTATTTATTTATTACATACTGCTGACTCGAGGTCCAAGCAGTGAAGTCATAAAAAAACAAACACATTAACAAAAAGTAACTTGTAGAATGTTAGAAATGCAATCAAAGCATAGTCTTATCACAAGAAGCCAACAAATTAAGATACCAAGGACAGCATAGGGGAAATCACATGTGCTTGTTAATTGAATTAGAGAAACTATAAATTAATGGAAGTGAAAGTGGATGAAAAAATCTGACCACAGGTGGGGCGCGGACCCACATCTTCGCATTATGCATGCGACTCCTTTACCAATTGGGCTACTGTGGCACTGTTTTCCCATCCACTTTCTGGGTCACTTATGTTTTCCCTTCACACCTTGACGATGGATCTGAAACATCCACCATCAAGGTATCTTTAATTCAGTTAATAAATACATGTAATTTCTCCTATGCTGTCTTTGGTGTTTTTGTTTGTTGGCTTCTTATGATACGACTAATAAAAATTGGCCCCTCGTTTTCCTTTCTTCTCATTCAGCCAAAGCGCAGTGGCAGTCTATAATGCGTGTTCTAAGCAATTTTGATCATTAGTGGCGTGTGCAAAGAAAAAAAGAATCTTTTTTAAATGGGTTTTGGCAAAATACAGATTTATGCTATGCTGACGGTGGTTTTAGTATGGTCATGAGGTGTGCTACATTTGGTGAAGGGCCGAGGGCTAGCTTTTTGCAAATCAGTTGGCAGAGGAACTTAAGGTGCAATTTATTTCTCTGCATTTCAAGTAAAAGGAATGTCTGAGTTCAGTAACTTGCGTAACATTATGTAATGTCTCCTGTTAGCTAATTTGGTATTTGTAGGTCTTGACTACTGATAAAGATAAGGGTTATTGTATTCTATTTCAACCTGCAGGAAAAGAAGAATAGCTCTCGGTGAATTTTCTTACCGAACGAGCTGGTGCTTCATTTAGACGCTGCTGTGTCGGCGCTGTTTCTTGGGAGTGTGGAACACTTTATGTGCCCTCTGGCTTCAAGTAGGCAGTAGAAGTTGACAAGAGTGTGGTGATTTCCAAGCTAGTCAGTGCAGCCATACAAGAAACCTTTGTCACAGGCAATTTGAATTGCAGAATTGTGCAGCACCTTTGGTTTCAACTTTCTGTACAACTATGTCCCACCTTGGCATTAAAAAAAGAATGTGAGGTTTGTAAAAAGATAATCTGGCATTCGTGATTAATTCAGTATTTTCCTGTAGTGTCCCTACATTTGCTAAATTGTAGTGCAAGGGAAGGTGCATACCAATGATGAAACATATGCTAATTTCATCTGTGCCAGACCAGGATGTGTACGATTGTGCATGCTGTAAGACTTGGCAACAAGTTACAGTCTGGTACTGTGCTTAAAGATTAAAAAGCAGCAACTGCTCATCTTTTCTGTGCTCATCCCCCTCATATTTTTTTCTATTATATGTGCGTGCATGCTTTAGTTATCATTTATGCATGACCTCACTGTTGTCAGAATCACAGTGCCTGATAATGTATAAAAAAGAAACAAAACTACCAACTTTGATTAAATGATTTTAGTGTGATATATTATATCCTGTTTTCCCTCTTTGGATTGCAGTGGGGTCTGACTGAGCAGCTGCTGGAAAAAATGGTGGAAGTAGCTGTTACTGACGAGTAAGTAAAAGTTTAAGAAAGAAAAATAGTTTTTTGGCAGTGTGACATTTTGAATTTTTGCTTATCATTGGGCATTGTTCACTTGCATATCTTGAATTTAAAATACCAATGAAAGTGCAGATGGCATTAAAAACTTAGACTGCAGTATATGAGAAAAATGTTTAGTTTCTAAGCAGTTTATGGCCATATTCAGTAAAAGTGTAGAATACTATGTAGATTGTGCAGTAAACCTCAGTATTATGAAATTCTCTATATAATGAAGTATTCCACTTTTTATAACTTCTTGTCCATAAAAAACCACATAATAGGATCTCAGTATGGAGTCATTCCACGCGAAACGTCCCGGACCCCAAAGTCGACCATCATTGATTCTTTTGGGGGAAAATTGGACTAATTGGTGATTGTGTGAATAAGGTGTCACCAAAGTGTTTTTCCTTCAAAAAAAATTTTGGGTGACGTAAGCACTCTGAAATTATCACAAATAAGCAAAGGTTGGTTGGAGGCAAATTTTTTTAGTCAAATATGAAACTATTTACAATGACAAGTCTTATTCTAAAATATTTTGCTGACATGGTTCTTTCATGTGACAATGTAGGTGAACACATTTATGATTTTCCCTTGTTTAATTGGCTCAGTAAAAAGCAATAACTAGGGTGTTTTCATAATATTTTTGCATAAACATTGTTTGCTTCAGCTATAACATCGTTTTATAATTATTTTCCCATTGCTCTAGTTTCTTCTAAAAATAATGTTCGACTACGAAATCAAGTACTTTTCCGGAGAATTACTTCCGAAGCTGACAAAAAGTGACTTTCTGATGATCATCAGGCCTAAATTAAGCATTAAAGCCCTCCAGATAGGTATACGTGAGGTAGCTCATTATACACATAACTTTTCAGCTTGTAAGCTAGAAATTTCAATTTGAGTATATTTTGTTCGAGGCAGGAAAATTATTTTTGATGTCAACAACCAATCTCACTGGTAGGCATTCTCAAACTGGTTGTCTAAATTAATCCAGTGTCCTTCATTAAGGCATGCCTGATAATCATATGGTTTTGACATATATAAAACACCGGAATATATATATCTATTATAGGTCGCCAGCCAACACCTTCCACGTCCAGGTGCTGAACCAGTTCAAATGGCTGGATGGCCTGGCGGGCACGAAGGTTTGTCTCTTTATTCTTTCACCTGTAGAGGTTGCTTATTGGCATCGACCAGAACATCTTAATTTACTGCTACAGTTGTGATCTGGAATGAGATGGCATTGCACGATGATGATGTATGGCAATTTAGTAGGGTGACAGTATACTTACTAAGCAAGCTGCATAGGTTAATGCACAAGTAATCAGAAGATTGTCATCACATGCTTGCTGCAAGTTGTATAGAATGAATAGCAATTCAACAATGTGCTACAGCTATTGCCATTGTTTTTCTGTTGGTTCACATAATGGCACCCCTGCAATTGAAACCTCTGACCAATTCTCACTGAACTAAGTTCTCTTCTCATAAATAGATGGCTCACGCGCATCTGTGAATATTTACTCCATTCAATAGCGGTTTGGAACAGTGCATGACTTACTGTGCATAATATCGTGCCAGCTATCTCACCAATGCTTCACGTAATGGACGAAACTGTGATGTCTTTCTTTTTTTCCCCCCCACTTTTAGGCATTCATGGACAAAGTGTTTGATGAGGTCCTCCCTGTGATTCCAATGCATGTGCGCAAAGACGTTGTGCTCGCTCTGCCGCACATACTGGAGGACTCTGAACACCTAGCTGCAGCTCGAAAACTTGGGTACGAAGTATTCAGATTTTTTTTAAAGAAAAGGACATACCTTTTATCTCTCTTTTTCAAAAGTTCCTGGATCTTTCATTGTATTTCCTCATGATGGGTGCGCTGACACACAAATTTCGTCCGAGTTGTTGCTCCCCCTGATATGGTTTCGCTGGATTTAGCATCGACAAATAAGGTGGCGGCTACTAAGGAGCCATAGTATGTAGAACCAGCTATATTAGATTGCCTGCAAGTTACTGCAGCACATAATTAGAGGCCATTTGTTGTACTCTGCACATTCTGTCATCAAACATACACGGCATTGCAGAGAATTGTACATTTTCTAAAGTGTTTAGTAAGTTTCACCTAATGCAATTATCCCTGTTAGGATACTTCACACATTTTCCGGTGTCTGTCAGCCTGTCTGCCTGTCTTTGTCTCTGTTTTCCCACCAACTTGGTTCACTGGGTAGTCCATGGTCTAACGGGTAGAGCATTGGAATGGCTGTGCTAAGGGAACCGGGTTAGAAACTAACTGTTGGACCACCTTGGGTCACTGGTATGTGACATGTTTGAAACGAGAATGTGAAAGAAGTTCATTGAAGAGCGCCATATACCCAGTGTCCTATACTGTTCGAATTGTTAAAACTGGTTTGAACTGTTACAACCAAACCCGGATATATTAAACTCGAAGGGGATCGTGAAATAGTTCGATAAATCAAAATTCACAGTGTCTCTTATATTATCCCTAAGACAACTTGAAGGTGAAAGCACAAGTGCCGATGCAATAAAGACATACGTTAAGGACGGACTCATGACATACACATCCCCTTTAAATCTCTTAGTCTGCTTTGCTTAGTCATCCCTCTTAATTTGCTTACTCATCCCTCTTGATTTGCTTACTCATCCTCTTAATTCGCTTAGTCATCCTCCTTAATTTGTTTAGTGTACTTTGCTTAGTGTACAGTTGAAACCACTTATAACAATACTGGTTTTAACAATATGTCAGTTTTAACAATGAGAAGCCGCTGCACCATCAACTTTTGTATGTTTTCCACGGTGAAATAACCCGCTTACTACAATGCCCCGATGCCGCATTATCGGTTATAACGAAGTCTGGCTGCTGAGTGTCTGTGCCAAAAGGTAAGGAAATGTGAAATCCTTGAAAAGAAGAAAACGAAACGATGGCCTGCTGCCACAACAGCCTCCGTGCGATCATTTTCCAGCCTTCTCCGCGTGACTCTCCCGTCGCCATTCCACCCCTCCGAACACGAATGGGCTGTGCCCATGACTCCATGCCATGCCCCCCTCTGAAACATGAATGGACCGTGCTGATGGTGCTTCTCCCAGATTGCTCGCTGGCTCCTCATTCAGCACAGTTCTGCAAACAGCTTAATCGCTCGTGTTTGTCTTTGTTGGTTGTGTCGAAATTGTTCCTGGCCACGTGGTTTTTCAGCCTCGTTTGACTTGCCGTTGAAACGAAAGATCGCTGATCCGCCCGTTGATCACCGGCAATGCATAACGTTGCTGGTGAAAAGAAAGCACACGGCTATAGATTTGGAAACTAAGTGCTTCTGACAGATGAGGCAATCATCTCGAACGTGCTTGCATCGGACAGCGACGGCAACGACAGCAGCGATGACGCGGTAGGGCAGGCTGTCTCAACATTGTCCTCGCAGGATGCCTAGCAGATGATTCAGTCCCTCTGGTGCTTTGTTTTCATGAGGAACTTTCTGCTGCACTGCGTGGAGCACCTGGATGCCTTAGAGAATGATGTTGGCAAGCTTTGCATAAAGCATGCAAGGCTGATGGACATGGGGTTTTCTCGTGCAAGCCAGTACGTACGTACTGGCTTGCATGTGGTGAGATGTACGTACGTGGTGAGATGTAAGTATGTGGTGAGATGCTTGTGGCGATCTCGCCTCAGTGTTTCCTCTGGATTTCTCACTCTGACAAGCTGCCCTGGCAACCTTCTCGCATATATTAAAAGGCTCCTTTTGGGGCCACCGAGACAATGCCTCAGTGGAGCTCGCGTATCGCTTGCCACCCGTGACCCCTCTTTGCAGTTGTTATAGCAGTGCCATTCTTTAATGCTGACAGCCGCAGATTGTTACACACGATCGGAATGCCCAGGAAGCCGTAGAACACAGTCAGTAGCCAGATGGAGGAAGGTGGCGAGGAGGAGCACTGGCCTCCCCGCCATTATAGTTTTCTCACGACAGCTCTGTCATCCCCCTATTTTGACTTTTTCATGCAATCCAGTTATGACAATTATCGGTTATAACAATGAAATTTTCGTGGCACTTGAATATTGTTATAAGTGGGTTCGATTGTACTTTCCTCTTTAATTCCAAAGGTCTAGGATATGACTCCCAACCAAGGTCGCAGGTTTGAGTGGCTTATTTAACTCTATCTTAATTAACCTTGCCTTCATTAACACCATAGGTCGTGGGTTCGAGTGCATTAATGAACTTTTATATTAATTACATGTGCCTTAATTAACCTTACCTTAATTACCACCAAAGGCGGTGGTGGGTTCGACTCCTACCAATGGTCGTGGGTTCGAGCGCCTTTATTGACTCTATCTTAATTAACTTCGCCTTCATTAAAGGGACACTAAAGGCAAATACTAAGTCAAGCTAAAGTGATAGATTAGTGCCCGAGAATCTCTAAGGCATCAATATTATTGCGAACAGAGCCTTAATAATCGAGAAATTGAGGGAAATGCAGGGCATAGTTAGAGACTCCCCCGGGACATTCAAGCACTTTCCCGATGACCAAAGCATTCCTCAGTTAAATTCTGTCACTAGTACTCAACTACTTGTTGCAAGAATCATCCTTGTATTGTATTATAAGGTGAAATAATATGCTACTTGACCAGTTGTACTTCATTTTTAGAAAAGAAAGTTCATTGAAATTACCGTTGAGAAAGATGCAGGCGGTCAAAAAGTTTCGTTTTCGCTCAACGCTGCACCGCCTGAACTTTTGCGATTCACTAGTTTCATCATCGTGTAGTGCTGTGCTGGTTTTGCTCGCTCGTGAAACTTGCACAAACTGCAAGTAGCAGAGAATTGAACTTCCATTTGATGTCCCGGGATGCCCAAATGGTCTACACTTAACAAAAAAAGTAGCTGCAGCGGCGAATCCACCGTTCCGTCTTGGCTCGGTAGCGCCGTCTGTCTGGCGCCGTTTTACTCACCGACGGCAGCAAAGGGTGGTGATTGCGTATGCAATGTCACCACGCCCCCGGTTGGGCGACGGGAGATTAGAATTTTAAAAAAGGTATTCGGACCCTTCAGATGCAATTTTCTCATAAGCTAAGTATTTTCTTTGCAGAAAACAAGCATTGCGAGGTTTTTGGAATGGTACTTAAACAGTTCATGTCTACTTGATATTTGCCTTTAGTGTCCCTTTGACACCAAAGGTCATGGGTTCGACTCCCATAAATAGTCATGCTTCGGCTCCCATCAAAGGTAGAGGATTCGTGGGCTTTTTGTGCCTTTCGGTGTCATTCATGCGTTTTCAGTCGAGGTTGACTGACTGATGAGACATATAAGGCTTTTGCATTAATAATTCGATATACAAAATTGTGCAAATATAAGCTCCTAATAAAACCTGTGCACATCTGACATTTGCCTAAAATCGCAACAAACAGGAGCTTGCTGATTGGCATATCCAAAAGCAGAAAGTTGACAAGCACATCACGGTGGGCCCAAACTGCCACGCAGCCAGGGCCAAAGCACTGTCTTTCTGCGGACGGTGGCATTTTAGCATGCTTGGAGTCATCAAAATGTCCTCGAGATGTTAGCAATGTTGCCAACAAGGCAGCGAGCACCCGAATTGACAAAGTCCAAATCCACGTCAGCCGAGGTGGCATGTACTGGCCACGTTCTACACAACCTTGGGGCATAAACTGCCGCATGGCCTGGGATGAAGCAATGTGCTGCTGCAGACTGTGGCATTCGAGCACGTTGGGAACCGTTAGAACAATGTGGAGACATTGCCGCTGGCGCCGACAAGGCGGCGAGTGCTCCAGCAGACAGTCCAAAGCCACGTCAGCCAGGGTGGCCTGTCCAGCGTCTTGTGCGGAAATAGCGAAAGCAGCACGCTTGCTTGCCTTGAATCAATGAGCTGGGGACGCGGCGCACGCAAGAGGTTTGATGTACCGCATCCCATGGGAGTTCAATACAAGAAAACCAACGCCTCTGTATTATTACATGTGACATTCAAGGGGGCTTTTGCACTGTTCAATATTTAGAATAATTCGATATACCCGAGTGCGATATAACCAGGCTCGACTAAATTTTTGCTCTGGAGCTGAACTTGAACCGAACCTGAATATATGCATAAGTCTGAACCCAAACCGAACCTGAAACTTTTCTCTTTGACACTCTCGCCAGAAGCTTTATGACAGCAACCTTGCAAGCTGTGATTGTCCCACATCAAATGGGAGTAAAGTAAGATTATGCACTCATTTGCCAGAGTTGTATAACCTCATAACCAGTCTGCCACATCAGAAGGGATGTGGAACTGCAGCCACGAGGCAGCAGTGTGTGCATAACCACAAGCTTAGTTATTGGGCTGTGTGTGATAGTATATGATCGAAATTGTGAACACTTGCATATACAGTTAAAGCTGGATAGAAAGAACTTCGTTATAATGAAATTCCCAATATAATGAATCATTCAACTTTTTATAGCTTCTTTTAATAGAACGCCATGTATTTTGAACCACACTACAGCAAAGTATGTTTATACATGATTTCAATATAACAAAATTTCACTGCTGCCGCGAAGTAATACCGAAACAATAAATGGAAACTGTCATGGATGCGGATTGTCAAATGGTTGGATTACCTTTGGCTGCTTGCGAACGTGCCTCTCAAATTGCGCACCGTGTTACAGAAAGTGGCTGCCAAAGCAGAGCAGTGTAGCAGCAAGACACTCCTGTTGTACGCTGTGATTGTTAGGGAAAGTATGCAATGGTGAGCCAAGAAGGATGGTGGCTTGATGTGTGCTGTCTTTATGCGTAAGAAGGGGGGGGGGGGGGGGTAATGCACGGTAATGTGATCAAGGTGGTGAGTCAGGTTCGCGCCCATCTCCTCTTTGTTGTGGCTCCGCATGGCTGTCGGCACGGCTAAATGCATACGCAGCCAGCTTGCCCTGCCCTATCTTGGAAGTAATTTGCCATGTGTGCAAAGGCTGGGTGGGTCTAGAAGGCCGTGGCTTCATGTGTGCTGTCTTCCTGCATGTTTAATGCTGGAGGTCACAAAAACTCGTTTCGGAGATGCATTGAAGCGAGACGCAGACAAAGTGTTTACTCCCTTCTGTCTACGCTTTTCAGGATAGTGTCATCTCACTGCAGGCGATGCTATCAGCCATGAGGGCAGACACAAAAGCGTCGCAGGCTTCACTTCATATGGCCGATGTGAAGATGCCGACATACCATGAAATTGTAAATTTGGTCGCTGACTTTCAACTTCAACAAAATTATTTGTTTTTATAAATATTTCTTTTTCAATTGCCCGATATTTTGGAAAATTTATCGGCCCCTTCCATGTGATAAAAATTTATCGGCACCTGAACTTAATTGCATAAGTCTGATTCCAATGTAACGAAATTTCAGTGTAACGAAGTAAAGTGCCAATTTTACTGATTCTATTACATCGAGGTTTAACTGTACTATATATAAGAATCTCCCAAACTGGGTGTTGCCAGTACATTGTACAATCACAATTACAGCCTGACCGCATCTGACTAACACGTCAGGCTACACGTTGCACTATTGCAGCTTAAGTATTTTCTGTTTGAATGTTGTTGAGGTTGTTTAGCTCTTAAGAGACAAACGACTCAAGACACACAAGTGGAAACACAACAAAGGCTATTTATTGCTCCTTAGACACAATGGCAGCGAGGCAGAATAACATGGAATAGTTTCTCAATGTAACATGTAGATGAGTCTAGGCATTTTGACTCATCACGCGAGGCTACTCAGCAAAAATGCTCCCATGTTGGAATCCAGGATCTAGGTGATTTGTGAGGGTGCTCACATTAATGTTAGTTTTCCCATATGATTAGGTGCGCCAATGCCCGTGTCACACCTTGAAGCTGAGCAGGAAGCCTTTTATAAAATAGTCTTGCGACATACACCAATGAGCACACAGTCGATCTGCACATGCTGACGTTCATAAGAGGTAGGAGTAATTTCCTTTTGTGCCTGTGCTCTCCAGCCCATCAGAAGGGGCTAGCATCAGAACTCGGGCCTTGTTTTGTCATAGCTGCATAACTGTGACACCAGCATCCGCCATTGCATATGCTTCGTGCAGAGAAGACGAACGACTGGAGACGGTGAGAGTGGTGCAAGGAAGACAATGAGCATTCTTTGCAGTCTTCTCCAAGTGTAAAAAACTGTACTGCTGTTATCTTGTGCATTTTTTTTATTCACGAATTGCCATACAACTCAGTGGTATGCTTGGTTAACTGACGCTGTTGATATCCTTACAGTGAGCTCTTTACTGATGACAAAGAGCTTGGCCCTACCGTACTTGAAGCCCTCAGTAACCTGTACGTGGAACCAGAAGTGATTTCTGAGGTAACTTCACAATATGCCATTTCTGTTTTCCTGTGATTTGATTCTAATGTTGCACTGACTCCCCCCCCCTTTTTTTTGTGAGAGGAGGGATGAGGGGTAAGCTTGGTCAAAGTTTGTTCTTTTCCAGAAGTTTATCTGTATAAAAAGATAAATTCTGAGAGCCCCTCCTTGATTTTTTCCCTCTTCGTCTGTTATTTCAACTGGGTTGCAGACAATCTGGGATTTGAAGGAGTATGCGATAGCTCTGTCCTTGACAGTAGGGTCTCAATTTAACTCATGACCTACTGTTGATGTGTTGTTGAACCACGCACAACCTCCATGTATCACTGCGCTCTAAAGATCTTTCATACTTTTCAATATTTGGCCACGAACAAAAGCTATGAAAATGTGTCTGCT